>NC_077233.1:52471095-52815802 GCF_027887165.1 Monodelphis domestica | reverse complement strand
ATATTAAGGTTCAAAGAACATGAGCTACCCATATTTCAATTTACTAACCAATAGTGATGGAGGCATAATGCAAACCAGGTCTTCCTGGATCCAAGTCCAGCCTAGTCTATAATGGAAAACCATTTTCAAGGTGAGGAAAGGAAGAACCGGATAAGAGAAGTGACTTTAATGAGATCACACAGGCAATAAAGGGAAGGCAATTTATCCAGGTCCTCTGACCCCAAAGCCATTGTGCTTTCCATTACACCATACTGCCCCCAAAGAATGGGCACAATAGTCAAAATTGCATAGGAGTGATGGTACAGAAGCTGAGCCTAAAAGGTGAGCAAAATAATTTGGTCATTAAGGAAGGAAAGACTATTCCTCCAC
Source organism: Monodelphis domestica (assembly GCF_027887165.1). NCBI lineage: Eukaryota > Metazoa > Chordata > Mammalia > Didelphimorphia > Didelphidae > Monodelphis > Monodelphis domestica. The sequence continues at coordinate 52,815,433 of NC_077233.1, read as the reverse complement.
AAATGAAAAACCAAATGGACAGGAAAATAGCTGATGTACAAGTCATGACATAATCCATTGAATGAGCCCATCAGGACATATATCTAGGACAGGGATCAGACAGGGACAATGAATTGAACCTATAGTTGGTTAGGGGGAAGATAGAAGACTGAATTGAGTCTTTGAAAAAATATATACCACTTTTAATGACCCCAAGCTGCTCTCAGATCAAAAATACATTCATGAATGCATGCATATATGTATGTATGTACATCTATACATGTGGATATTTAAAGATATATGCACACATATATACACATACATACATATCTATATGAGTGTCTATACACATGTGTCTGTGAGCATTACCTGTTGCTCTCCTGGTGGTCTTAAATAGTTGCCTATCTTAGAACACCACACTGTCCAATAAAGCAAATGTGGAAGTGATTCAAAAGGAATGAAGAAATTACATGGGACAGCAGCATCATAAAGCTATAGCATATTATCAGTGATCATCTACATAGTAAAAAGAGACTTCAAGAATAACATCCATTTCTAGTTTTGACTGTAGGCAAGTCACTTAACCTCCATTGCTTAGCCCTTACCATTTTTCTGCCTCGGAATCAATACATCGTATTGATTCTAAGATGAAAGGTAAGGGTTTGGTGTGTGTGTGTGTGTGTGTGTGTGTGTGTGTGTGTGTGTGTGGTGTGTGTGTTTAAGAATCACATTCAGGGATGAAGCATGCTCTCCACCTCCTAACAGAGAGATGATGGCCTATTTTTTCTCGAGGATGGTGGTACTTATTTTTCTCATTGGTGATGGAATATTTTTAGAAGAAAGAAAAGAAAGAAAAGAAAAGAAAGAGAAAAGAAAGAAAAGAAAAGAAAAGAAAAGAAGAAGAAAAGAAAGAAAGAAAGAAAGAAAGAAAGAAAGAAAGAAAGAAAAGAAAGAAAGAAAGAAAGAAAGAAAGAAAGAAAGAAAGAAAGAAAGAAAGAAAGAAAGAAAGAAAGAAAGAAAGAAAGAAAGAAAGAAGAGAAAGAAAGAAAGAAAGAAAGAAAGAAAGAAAGAAAGAAAGAAAGAAAGAAAGAAAGAAAGAAAGAAAGAAAGAAAGGAAGGAAGGAAGGAAGGAAGGAAGGGAGGAAGGGAGGAAGGGAGGAAGGGAGGAAGGGAAGGAAGGAAGGAAGGAAGGAAGGAAGGAAGGAAGGAAGGAAGGAAGGAAGGAAGGAAGGAAGGAAGGAAGGAAGGAAGGAAGGAAGGAAGGAAGGAAGGAAGGAAGGAAGGAAGGAAGGAAGGAAGGGAAAGAAAAAATAGGGACATCAAAGCATTTTTAAAATACTAAAATATACATAAGAGAACAGAAGGAAGATAAGAAGGAAACACATATGAGCAGGACAGTGTTTCAAATAACATGTTGAATTTCTTACTTTTTTTTAAAAGCAAGCTGTATGTAACAAAGATTTGCGGTTTCACACATAACCCTCTTTTCTGTTCTACTTAGCTCTCTCGCTTAGTCCGCATGGAAAACAAGCCAAACAGCAGAATAAGTCAATAGTCTGTGAATGAATGAGCCAGATTCTCATTATATTTGTATATGGAAATGTTCATTTGCTAGGAGAGGGAAGGGTGTTAAGTTCAGAATTTTAAAAAATAAAAAACTTCTTTAAAATAAGAAATATAGGTTGGAAAAGGAGGTGGCCTCATGGCATCATGGGAGTAAAGGGAAATAAAAGGAACGCATATGCTAACATTAAAGCATTATAGATATATTTCTATCAAAGGAAGAGACTGTCCTACTTCGGTGTTGCCAGAAGGTGTTGCCAACTGAAGTCGGACATACCCCATCCTGAAAAGCCTTTGGGTGGGAGGCTCAGGATGTTCTGAGACAAATTAGAGACATGCTTGTCAATTCTTCAAGTTTAAGATGCTATGAAAACAAGGGAGAATGGTTTCAGCCAAAAGTGATTTCTGGATTCCCGAAAGAGTCTGCAATCCTCAAACGCTTCCTATCCTGAACAATAAAACAGGTCTCTTGAGGGGGTCTCTTACTATTACAAGCTCTTCATTGTTCAATCTGCCTAATCACATAAGAATGATGAGCCTAAGCTTATCTTTTCAGGGAAAAGTCTTGTAGGGGGGCACCAATGTCACAAGAGTCTTCCAGTACTGGCAGATATGCATGTGTGCTCACACACACACACACACACACACACACACACACACACACACCTCTCAAATCAGAACTAGAATTTTTTTACCTGAGTCAGAAACATTGCAGAAGCAAGATAAAGGGAACATAGGGGAGAAGGAAGGAGTGACATCAACACCAAGGTAGGTCCAATAATAGGATCATAGATTTAGAGCCAGAAGGAACCTCAGAGACCATCCAGTCTAACCCTCTTATTTTAGAGGAAGAAGCTAGGGCTTACATAAGTAAAGAGAGTTACCCAAAATCACACAAGAGGAAGGTGTTAAAGGGGATATTTGAATCTGACTACAAACCCATTGCTCTTTCCACTGTAGAGTGCCTGTCTTTAAGCTGGGAGAGGGTCAATTTGGCTCACCCTAGATGAGGTTAGATGAGGTTAGTCCCCAAAGAGAAGCAGGGATGGAGAGGAGCAGGTAGGGCAGCCCAAGGGTTGTGGTAGCAAGTCTGGGTGAAAGATGGAGGTCATGAGGTCTCTAGACCAGGGAAAGAGAAGAGAGCTTCCTAGGGAGGAAGTAAACCACCACCACCCATCTCCCACCATGTGAGCAACCTGAGGCAAAGTTCCAATCACTCCATGCTAACTACTACTCTGTCACCTTATTCCCCTGACCCAGGGCTGACTTATTTGTTCACCTAGAAGTCCCAGGAGGAGCATGCTGCTGGTTCATTACTGAGTGAGCCTGTTTTGGGACTGCAAAGGCAATTACCATATGAAATGATCTTATCCTGGTCAAGATGCAGGGCCCTGGAGAATGATCTGAAGGGCAGAGGTTACCCTAATTGGCCACAGAGAGAGAGGGAGCCCAGCAGGAGCAAACCTAGTCAAATGGCTAGGAGTCAGGACCAGGCAATCAGTGACAGTTACCAAAGTGAAGTCATAATCAGGGACAGGGCTGAAATGAGAGATGGGCAAGTCAGAGTCAGAGAGAGGGTCTCCAAGGCAAGGCTGAAGTCACAATATTAGTTGAAGGACCATCCAGGTCCCCAGACAGGGGTCTAAGCCAGATCTGACACTTCCCGGAATACTTCTGGTAGCATACTCTAAGGCAATCCTTTTGTCTGCCCCTACACAGAGAGGAACTCTAACTTTACATCTGTTGAAAAGTGGCCAGAAGGGAAAAGAAAATTCTCTTTCCTTCTTTCTTCTTTCCTTCTTTCCTCCCTCCCTTTCCTCTTTCTTTTTCTTCCTTCCTTCCATCCTTTCTTCCTTCTTTTCTTCCTTCCTTTCTTCTTCTTTACTTCCTTCCTCCCTCCCTCCCTTTCCTTTCTTTTTCTTCCTTCTTGCTTCCTTCCTCCCTCCTTTTCCTCTTTCTTTTTCTTCCTTCTTTCCTTCCTTCCTTCCTTCCTTCCTTCCTTCCTTCTTCTTTCCTTCCTTCCTCCCTCCCTCCCTCCCTCTCTTTCCTCTTTCTTTTTCTTCCTTCTTTCCCTCCTTCCTTCTTCTTTCCTTCCTCCCTCCCTCCCTGCTTCCCTTTCCTCTTTCTTTTTCTTCCTTCCTTCCTTCTTTGTTTTTCTTCCTGCCTTCCTTCCTTCTTTCCTTTCACCAAAAGTACATAAGGACCCTTTCCTTGGTTCTTTACACCCTTGGCTTTTTCTCTTCTAAACCTTTCAGTCCCATTTATAGGTACAGTCACATCTGCATCCATTAGGAACATTCACATGATTTCTGCCTCAACATGAGCTCCAGCTGTATGATCAACTCTCACTTTCTGATACTACAAGGGGAAATCACTGCTGGAAGGGGCTCTGGGGGCTAATTAGTCCAACCCCCTCCCTCTATAGAGGAAGATACTGAAGCTAGCAAAGCTCACACAGGACAAAGGTCTTCTGCTGAATAACTTGACCATGCTGCGGTATATATCCCGGTCATCATGACTGAGCAGAGTGATCTACTGAGGGCCCAAGTCATAATGAGGAATATTAGGCTAATTTATATCTCCTTATGACACATTTATGAGACTAAAAGCACATAGCTAGCCCCATGCAATTTTTATGTGCTGGGGAATTTCAGTCTCAATAACGATTCAAATAATATTGCATCTGGCTAGTGCTTTAAAACTTCTCAAAATGCTTTCATATACATTATCTCATTCGATCATTGTAACAGCCCTAGAAGGTGGGGAGGGCTCAGAGAATTTAAGTGATTTGCCCAAGGTTACACAGCAAGTTACAATGAGAAAACACTTCATTCTGGTCTGTCATAAACCAATACTCTTTTTACAGTCACCAAGGGAAAAAAAAAAGCAATGAAGCTTATATGAATATAGGAGATCTATTCCCAAGTCACTGTAAATCTGTTTATAGCAGGTAATGGGTAGACTCTAACAACCACCACCACCACCACCACAACAACAACAACAACAAAAAAAACCCTTGAGTGTCAATCTTGGCATAACGTTTAAAACTGCTGAAAAGGCAAGAAAAAAAGATTATTTTAAAGCATCCTACGGGCACTGGGAAAATCAGGTACTATTTCCAGCATGTGCTCATTAATCATTTAGATGTTAAGATTCAGTTTGGAGAAGCGTTAGGTATACACTCTCACTGCGCCTTTCTTAGCAATGCAGACCCTAAATTGATGTCCGTGTTAGAGCCAAAACCAGAAATGCAGTCAATACCATTAAGGGCCAGCCATTATTGCGATTATTGGCTCGAGCTGCTGAAATCTGAAGAATTCTAAGACAGAGAATTCTGGCCATTAGCCAAGCCATTCTTGATATTACCCAGACTCCAGTAGTCAAAGCCATTTCTTTACAGAGTCTTAAAGGACTCAATTATAGAATTACACAGATTCACTGATGCAAATAGTTTGTCAGGTAGAAAATTATATTCCAGGACATTTTTTAATCCTTATTTTCCTCTATTTCTAGTTATCATGCATCTACTTATCTGCTTACATATTGTATTTGTCTGCCACTGCCCTCCCCTGCTCCCCAACACAAAGTACAAAATAAGCTCCTTGAGGGAACAGATTCGATTTTCATTTTGTCTTTATATCCCCAGCACCCAGTAGAGTATTTGCACATGGCATGTTCTTGGCAAATTCTTATTGGTCTAAATAAAAAATGGTTTGGATAGCCATAGAAGTCATCCACACAATAATAAGTTTTCCCGTATTAGATGTTGTCTTTCAGCAGTTTCAGAATATATTTGGGGACCAATCCATCTAAAGGGAGTAGATTGGCAAGGCACTGAAATTAGACCTAGCACAATGCCTGGCATGCCAAATAAAGCATTCAGTAAATGCTTGCTGAAAGATTGATTGATTGACATAATAAAAGGGAACTTCAGGTCAAGGTGATCGAATTAACAAAGTGTTTGGTGTTATTTTAAACATCCAGAGAATTGCAAGTCTCTTCCTTCAAAACCATTGCTACCCAACAATCTTCTTAAAACTACAGTAATTGCCAAAGAACTGTCTCATATGCAAAGCTCTGTCAAATTTTAGGAGGGGGGGAATCATTCTATTGATTGTAAGATCAAGTGGAGAATCCTTGCCTCTATCCAGATTCATGAAGGCGCCCCCTCCACCTGGCCCCATCCCATCTCTTACTTCTTTAGTTTCTCCATGCGGGTCCATATGCTCTTGGCGTTCCTCTTGTCATTGCTGATTTTTGCTCAAATTCTTTGGAAGTGTCATTTATCCACATGAGAGCGTCTCTCAAGACAACTTGCGTTGTTCCTTCCTTTTTCCATCTGTGTTGTTTCTACACTTAGGTGTTTTAGCGACTCTGGAATACTTTGGTTGCTTTCTTCAATCCCTATCAATGCTCTTAGCTGCTTTGCTCATTTTCTATTTTGGTAGATTCTTATACTGTACTCAAGTGTTTTTTAAGTCATTTTTCTTCTCCTGGGTGCTTTTATTGTTGTTTTTCAGGATCATCTTAGCAACTTGGCTCTTTTGGAGCCTTTCACTTTGCCATCTTGACAGAAAATCTTCCCCATCATTCATCTTTTATGACTTACTTCTCCACCCACACTCACTCACTCATTCTCACCTCCGGGCTGCTTCTGTGCTTCTCTTGGCTTCCATGTCTTCCCTTTTCTTCCTTATTATCTTAATCCTGCCCATTCTTCAGAAGCCATCTCAGTTCTCTTTTCCTCCATAAAGCCTTCCCTAATAACCCCAACCCACAGATACCACATATTCTAGCATTTAATTATATGTTGTGTTATGTCATTCTCTCAGTAATAACAAAAATAGCTAACATTCATATAGCGCTTAAAGGTTTTCAAAGCCCTTTGCATATATTATCTCTTGATCTTCACAATTCTGTGAGATAGATGCTATAATCAACCCCATTTGACTGAAGAAGAAGCTGAGGCTTAGAGAAGTAATCTGCCCAATGTCATACAGCTATTAAGGGTCTGTGGTGTGATTGGAAACTGTTATTGTTGTTCAGTTACTTTTCAGCCATGTCCAACTCTCCATGACCCCATTTGGGGTTTATTCTGGCAAAGATACTAGAATCGTTTTCCATTTCCTTCTCCAGCTCATTTTACAGATGAGGAAACTAAAGCAAACAGGGTTATGTGACTTACCCAGGGTCATACAGCTAGTGTCTGAGGTCAGATGAAATCTTCCTGATTCCAAACCCAACTTGAACCTAGATCTTTCCTGACTCTAAGACCATCCCTCTATCCACTATATCATGCTGCCTCTTGTTCTTTGTTTTTGATGTTTTTATATGAAAATTTTCCACCCAAGCCAAAAATATATGGCAGCCGTTTTATGCCAATAGCTGGGTCGTTCTCCTTTTCTCTCAAGGAGTTCAGTCTCAGGCTCACTATCTCCCTCTACTTCTTATATTAGGATGTTTTCATTACAATTTATATGCTCCCTCAAATTATCTGATCTCCCATTTTCTCAAGTCTTATGAACCACTCCACTCCACCTCAGCCCCACAGAGGAATGTTTCTACACTAGATCTTGCCATTACCCTTAAGTTGTCCCCCCTCCCCAATTAGAAACTTTGCTGTTTTCCTATTGGCCCATAGCCTTCGTTCATTCCAACTTTCCCTATCACTTCATCCCTCCAGCCTTTCTCAGACTATTATCTGCCTCCACTTTGATTCACTTTATTCCATCTCCAACCTTAACCCAATAGTTTAAGTCACTGATTTCAACTCTACACCAGCCTCTGCCCTTGAATCTTTTCCCTTTGTCTTATTGCCGCTCATCTCTTGCCAAACCTCAACACTGTATCTATCACCCCTACATCAGCCCCCTCTTCTCCTGCTCACCCATCACTAAGGGAAGCCGGAGTGTTCCACAACCATCCTGACTGGGTACTTTGTGGAGTCATGTTATCCAATCTCAGCTGGACCCTCACTGCAGCAAGACTGTCCTTTAATCACTCCATAGTTAATCCCCTTTTAATTAATCTCTTTTTTAATAACTTCCAAATTATGGCCACATATTACTCAGTACATACTAAGCACTTAAAAATTGTTTCTTTAATCACTGATTGATGTAAAGCAGCGACACCTCCATGGTCAAGGCAAGAATGAGAAAGTCAGTGTTCAAAAGAAGGTACAATTAGCAAAGAATGTTGTAAATCTTCAACAACAACAACAACAACAAATCTCTCCAACTGTAAAATATGCTTCCTTGGAAAATCAGAGGCGTGGAGGAGGGAGAAGGCAGCATTAATGACTGAGGAGGTTAAAAGGCACATTCTTTAAGTGCTTTTTTTTTCCATTTCTGTCTTTTTTAGGAAAGATCAGATGGGAACAATTGACTGAAGAAAATGCTAATTGGGATAGAGGATGGAAAGCCAAATTTTAACAGGAAGAGTTTGGGAGTACTCCTGTGAACTGAATGCCTCAAATCAGCAGAGAATGATGACAAGCCCCCAGGGCTACAAAAGGAATCAGCAGGTATCACCCTAGAGCCACTGGTCATTTAAGAAATCATAGAGGACAGAAAGATATCCCTGAGGATTATAGAAGAGCTAGTACTATAACCATAGTGGGAAAATAACCTGGGCAGTTATAAATATATCAAATTAATGTAAATACCCAAGAAAACATTTAAAATAAATTTGCAATCATCCAGAAGAAAATATTGTGATGTTATCATCAATATCTGAGGGTTCAGAATATATGCCAAAGAAACTGCTGAGTTCCTCCTGCAATTTTTACCTTTAACCCCACCTGACTACCACCATGTGATTCATGTTATCTCTTTGAAGACTTAAAAAAAAACAAACAACACAATTGGTTTGAACTTTTTTAAAAAATACTCATATGCCTAACAAAAATGAATAGAAGTCATAGTATTTAGAAGAAAAATTTTTAAAGACTTCTAATTACAAAAATCTGTGTCGCTCGACTGTGATAAAATTCCATTTCTAATTGTAAATTCTCCCACTATCTATATATTTCTAAATGTTTGGCCTCCATGTCTTTTCTCATTTTCCTATTTAGGTGGGAGAGTGGAGGAGAGGTGGTCCAAATCAGCAGTTTCCTTAGTATAGGCACCTTTTATGTGAAAATTCTTTCTACCCAAGCTAAAAGACAATATTTCTGAAACCTATAGTTCTAGAAAATTGCCAGCAGTGGGGCACAGTCATTCGTGTCTATAATATCTGCTCCTGGAGGAAACTGAATGTGGGGAGTTGGCTTGAGCTGGAGAGTTCTGAGCTGCAATGGGCTAAAGTTAACTGAGCATCCAAATGAAATCTGGCACCAGTATGATAAGCCCCTAGAAGCAAGCTGCTAAAGAGGGTCAAACCAGCCTAAGGCAGAAATGGGGTAGGAGAGTAGTGAAGTCAGGGCAATGAGTACCCACACTGTACAGTACTTCCATCCTCAAAAAAAGACTGGGAGACCCAGGAAAGAAAAGAGGGAGAGAAGGAAGGAAGGAAGGAAGGAAGGAAGGAAGGAAGGAAGGAAGGAAGGAAGGAAGGAAGGAAGGAAGGAAGGAAGGAAGGAAGGAAGGAAGGAAGGAAGGAAGGAAGGAAGGAAGGAAGGAAGGAAGGAAGGAAGGAAGGAAGGAAGGAAGGAAGGAAGGAAGGAAGGAGGGAAGGAAGGAGGGAGGGAGGGAGGGAGGGAAGGAAGGAAGGAAGGAGGGAAGGAAGGAAGGAAGGAAGGAAGGAAGAAAGGAAGGAAGGAAGGAAGGAAGGAAGGAAGGAAGGAAGGAAGGAAGGAAGGAAGGAAGGAAGGAAGGAAGGAAGGAAGGAAGGAAGGAAGGAAGGAAGGAAGGAAGGAAGGAAGGAAGGAAGGAAGGAAGGAAGGAAGGAGGGAAGGAAGGAGGGAGGGAAGGAGGGAGGGAAGGAAGGAAGGAAGGAAGGAAGGAAGGAAGGAAGGAAGGAAGGAAGGAAGGAAGGAAGGAAGGAAGGAAGGAGGGAAGGAGGGAAAGAGGGAAGGAGGGAAGGAGGGAAGGAGGGAAGGAAGGAAGCAAGGGAGGAAGCAAGGAAGGAAAAGGGAAGGAGGGAAGGAAGAAAGGAAGGAAGGAAGGAGGGAAGGAGAGAGGGAGAGAGGAAGAAGGAAAAAAAGGGAGGAATGGAAGGAGGGAGGAGGGAGAGAGGGAGGGAGAGAGAGAGGGAGAGAGGGAGGAGACAGAGAGGAAGGGAGACAGAAAGGGAGGGAGGGAGGAATGGTTATTGCCCACTGCAATAATAAATAAGGTGGTTTGCCCCAAGATCTCACACATGTGATCTTGTGAATGTGTCAGAGGCAGTGGACCCTGAGTCTAAGGCTGATGCCTTCCTTTACTATGCATACTGTCTCTCAGAAAGATACATGGACAGCATTTTAGGTGTGAATTGCCTCTTCTTTATATATGCCTTGGTCTTATATCTCCTCTATGTTTCTGCCTCTCTATTTGTGCCCTGTATGTGCACAAATACACATACTCTCCCCATTGATGCAGCATATGAGAAAGTATTATCCAGGTTTATGGGAGAGATGTATTGCTGCCATTATTATTAAGCTATTTCAGAAAATGCCTTTGTCTTCTACTAATTGTGTTCTCTGGCTAACTAAAATAAAGGAGATAAACTAGTGGGGGCTTATGACATGGAGTTTTATGAGAATACAAACTTTAGGACATTTTAAACCTGAGGAAGTTATCCTATGGCTCATCTAACCTGTATGCATGAGTTTCAGAGAGTATAACTCGGAGAAATAAAAGTAGGGGTACAGGAATAGGATTTAGCTGACATATATTTGGGGCATCCTATAAATATGCAGGGATCCACTGGAGAAATTCTCATCCAGGATTTTATATTGGATTCTCCAAGATCGAAAGTATACAGTGGAGGTGGGGAAGGATTTATTTATTTATTTTTTTGCTTATTAGTTGCTTATTTTCAGACTGTAATTGGGTAGTTTTCCAATGTGTTCCTGTTGTAAATTAGGCCAGTTTGCTTTGAGAGAACTTTTGTATGGTTAAAGTTTCATTACTGAATCAATTGTATGACTGTGTCCATTATGAGTATAAGAGCTGATATCAGCAGTATAGATGATACATCACTAGAATACTGATGCCTAGCAATGTAGCCAGAACACACAATTGGGGCTTACTCATATTTTTTTTCTAATTTCACTCTTGAATAAACATGGATTGCTTACCCTATTTTGTCAAGAATCCAGACAGCGTGTCCAAGATCTTTATGGACTCCTGGTCTATAGTATAAGGTTTCTCTGATAACCTAGGAAATCCAAGTAATCAGTCCCAAGACCATGTTCCTTTGGGGAACCCTACACAATCTTTGGGGATTTTCTGAGTTTGCTGGATTTCTTTAAACTATTCCACTTATCATAGCATGGGATGGCTTCAGACCTCCATTTGGAATGCCCTACATATTGCCAGGATTCTTTGGAGAAATTCTGGGTGTCCTATCTATTGCAGGAACCCATTAAAGAAGTTTTTGCCTAGAACTCCATTTAGAACATTCTCTGATTTTGTAGAGATTTTCTGGAGAATTTTATAGATTGTCTGTGATAAAAGCAATCATTTGAGCAGGGGCTCCAAACCTGGGTCCAGGGACCCAGGGTATCTTAATAGATTTCAGGAGGTATATGAAACTTGGATGGGGAAAAAAATTACATCTTTATTCTCACTAACCTCCAGAAATTTAGCATTTCCTTCCACCATGAATTTTTAAAGAATCATTATTCTGAGGAGACCACAGGTTTCATCAGACTTCCAAAGGCATCCATGACACACATTAAAAATCATCATCATAATAATAATAAGGTCAAGAACCTCTGAATTAGAGGAACTTTCAGACTTAAGAGTTTGTCTTCTTACTTGAAGGCAAGTGGTGACCTTAGTTCAACCCCAGATCCCCATAGGGCCCTTTGGGGAGAGTCCTATGCTCTACAACTGTGAAAATATTTTCAAAAGCACTTGGATATAAATGCTGATTCCCTTCCCTTCCTGAGATGCTCTAGGAGTTCATTTAGGATCAGACCTTGCCTAAGAAAGCAGAAAAAAAATTTCTTTATGTGCTTTAAAAAACATTTAGTTGTTTATTTTTATCTCTACCTTTTTTCTTTCCTTTATTGTTTTTAGGTTGGGACAAAGCTTTACATGCACCACAACAAATAGTCTACAAGTATTTTGTAAAGATTGAGGGGACCACCATATTTGCATTTGAGGGGACTACGATCCTTCCAGTTGAGGGCACCACCATACTTCCAGGCACCCAAGCTCATAACCCAATAGCATCCTCAGTTTCTGTTTCCATCTGTCTAGTTAGATTTGTACAACCAGGCATTTGTGAATAACTTCTGTCTTCACCATTCTTTTCTCTTCTCTCTATTCTAGCTTGATAAACTCATCATCTCCCATAGGTTCAATTATGACTTCTATGTAGATGATCTTCAGATCTCTATATCCAGCCTTGGTCTCTCTCCTGAGCTATATATAGTCAAGCATCTGACTTTTGGGCACCTTGAATTAGAAACCCCATAGCAATCTCAAACTTAAGATCTCTGAAACAGAACTCATTATATTTTCCCTAAAACCCTTCCATCTTCCCAACTTACCCATTACTATTGAAGGGACCACCATCTTTGCATCTGAGGAGACTATGATCCTTCCAGTTGAGGGCACCGCCATACTTCCAGGGATCCAGGCTCATAACCCAATAAGTCCCCAACTTCTCATTCCCACTCACCCCAAATATCCAATATGTTGCCAAGCGGTGCCATTTCTCCTTCCACATTTCTCATGGCCCCATCTCTCCACTCACAGTCACAACTTTAATTCAGGTCCTTATCACAACTCACCAGGACCACTGTGAAAGGCTGCTGGCTGATCTCCCTGCTCCACAGTGTTTGAACAGACATTTCCCAGTATAGCCACAAAGGCTCAAGTCTCTGCCTACTGTAACCAAAGATTCCAAAGACATCTTTTGCTGGGATACAAAGCAGAGACGCGAGTGGCCTACTGTAGCTGTGGCGTGTCAGGGCTGGGATTCAGATCTTAAACAGAGACAGATTGTGAGACACTCAGATGAGCAGTTTTTAAGAACTGTATCAGCTGGTGAGGCAAACTCCTATTTCCCACAAAGTTCCTTTATCTCAGTATATTGAGGGCCCTGATCCCTGAAAAGGAGCCTCAGATTCATAATTCCCATCCCTATTCTTTTCTCCAGGCAAAGGAATCAGAAGACTTGGCAGGAGGAAGTTTCCACTTTGGGAAACGGTCTGAAGCATCCATGAGAAAGACAGGATCAGGCTAAGCCCTCCCTGAAGTGGCTCTTAGTAAATATTTACTTTCCGTGTACAAGGAAATGATGCATGACTACAGCATGGATTCCCTAGAACATGCCATGAAACAGACAGATCAAAAGATCTAATTCCCAAATTGGAAGTAAAGTCACAGAATCATTTTGAGGTTTCCATAATTTTCATGTTTTAGAGTAGAATTTCAATTCCTTTAGTTTTTCAACTGCCTTGATTCTCAAAAAAGGGAAGTGAACAAAGTCTTTAAACTATAGGCCAATAAGCTTGACCTTGATCCTTGGAACAATTCTAGAAGGGATCATTAAAAAGACTTTTGGCAAGTATGTAGAAGGGAAAGGAGTGATTTCAAAGAACCAGCAAGGCTTCATTAAGAACAGATAATACTAGGGGGCAACTAGAAGACTCAGTGAACTGAGAGCCAGGCCTAGAGACTTGAGGTCCTGGGTTCAAATCTGGCCTCAGATTCTTCCTAAATGCATGACCTTGAACAAGTCACTTAACCCCAACTGCCTATCCCTTACCACATTTCTGTCTTGGAATCCATACACAGAATTGATTCTAAGACAGAAGGTAAGGTTTAAAAAGGAGAGCAGGTAATGCTGGGTGAATCTTATTTTCTTTATTCAACTAATAGATGAGGGGGAATATGTGGATATACTTTCCCTACATTTTAGTAAAGCTCTTAATAAAGTATCTCTTACTGTTCTTGTCGATAAGATGGAGAGATAAAGATTAGTTATTATTGATGATTGTTGTTTAGTCATTTTCAGTTGTGTCCAACTCTTTGTGACCACTGTCAGGATTTTCCTGGCAAAGATACTGGAATGGTTTGTTATTTCCTTCTCCAGATCATTTTACAGATGAGAAAACTGAGACAGACCAAGTTAAGTGGCTTTCCCAGGGTCGCACAGCTAGTCTGAACTCAAGAACTCAGTCTTCCTGCCTCCGGGGCCAGCACTCTATGGTGCCCCAGTAAAGATCGCAATCACACAACTGGGTGGATTCCAAACTCCTGACTCGGAGGGCTTGTTAAGGGGTCTCCAGTGGAGTGCAGCAGGCATGCATCTGTGCTTGGACCTGTCCCTACTTCGCATTTCTATCAATGATGTGGACGTAGCTGACTCCTAGTGACTCCTCCTGTGGGAGGATGAGGGGAGGGTGGAGAGGAGGTCCCCCCCAGGAGCTGGGGTCCCCCCCATGCTCACCCATCTGCAAACTCTGCAAGCTAGAAGAGAAAGCTGAGACACTAGACGAAGAAGAAATCCCAACAGTTTAGAACATGGGGCCAAATCTATTAAGATGAAACTCAACAGGCATTCATATAAAGTCTTCTATTTTGGTATCAAAAGAACCTTTTTAATCACCTTCACCATCTGTGGCAAGAGAAACTGAGTTCGACGGCAGTTCTGAAAAAGATCTGAGGTTTTTAGTGGTCTGTGAGTTCCACGGGATGGTATAGTAACAGCAACAAAACCAAAGCTAAGGCAGTCTTCAGTTACATTAATAGAGGCAGAGCTTCCAGGAATAGGGAGTACTTGATAGTCCCACTTGACTCTGGCCTTGTCCGACCCACTGACTGCATCCGAGGTATTGTGTTCAGTTCTGGGCACCACCTTTTAAAGACACTGATAAGCTGGAGGGTATTCAAGAAATGGCAGCCAGGATAAGAAAGGCTGTGTCAAAGGAGGAGCTGTTGAAAGAAATGGGATGGTTTAAACTAGGAAAGAGAAGGCTTTGGGGGCCAGGAAGGACAAGATAGCTGCTAGCACATCTGAAGGGTTGTCATGTTGGGGGGGATTAGATTTTGTCAGATCGGGAGCAATGATAGAGAGACAGGTAAATGGTACTATGGATTAAACCATGGACCTGGAGTGAGCATGGCTTGAGTTTAAACTTGACTCAGATTCATCCTGTGTGACCCTGGATAAGTCACTTAACCTCTATCTGCCTCAGTTTCCCTGTCTGTAATATGGGAAAGTACCCTTTATTCCTGTGGCTCCTCCCCCTTATTGGGAAGAGGTCTCCTCCTAGAACCCCACTGAAGGAAAGTTCCCAGATCAATCTTCTCTTTGTTTTCAGGTATTCCAGACTTTGGCTATCTTCCTCCCTTTTCCCTTTTACAGTTAATTTCAAGTGTTACCTTCTTCCATTAGACTTGACAGAAATAAAGAAATCCAGAGAGAGGAAGAGAAAAGGGATAACACAAAACCCACGGGCAGGTGCAATGAAGGCTTCATGAATATTACTTCTTATAAATGGAGGGCATCAACAAACTTTTCACTGGCCAGAAAGCATCATAAAACTAGGGGAATCTCCTTCATTCTAGTGATTTTACTTTGCCAGTTATTTCTTATATATCCTATAGGCAACTTTCTGTGTATCAATTTGTTTGCATGTGCTCTCCTCCGTGAGACTGTAAGCTCCTTGAGGACAGGGACTGCCTTTTTCTCTTTTTGTATCCCTAACACTTAGCATGGTGCCTAATATATAGTAGAGGTTTAATTAAAAGGGTTTTTATAACACTTAACTCTAAAACAGACAAGCAAGAGCTAGGCAAACATGGTTAAGCAACTTGGCCAGGGTCACATACTAGGAAGCATCTGAGGACATATTTGAACCCAGGGCCTTCAGACTCTGGGCCTGGCTCTCTTCCACTGTGCTACCTAGTTGCCCTTATGAGTATTGATTGATAGATAAAAGAACCTTGAGGGCAGGAACTGTCTTTCTTTTTACCTGTATTCATATTCCTAGCACTTAATACAGTGCCTAACACAAAGTGAGTGATTAATATATACTTCTTGACTTGGTTTGCCTTTCTGGTCTCATTTCAGTGTTATTCCTCTTCTGTTACTCTCTGTTCCAGTCAAAATAGCCTGCTGGCTATTTCTGACAAAGCATTTCTACCTTCCACTCCATCTTTGCACCAATAGATGTATGTCTCTGCAGGTCTGGAATAAACTCCCTCCTCATCTCCACCTCATTCTCTAACTTCCTTCAAAGTCCTGTTCAGGCACCACTACTTCTACCTAAGATCTTCCCTGAGTCCTCCAGTTGTTAAATGTTCTCCCTCTAGAGAATACTTTGTATTACTTTGGGATATTTTATAGTTACTTACTTTTGTACAAAGGTTGTCCATTCTTAGTAGACTGAGAGAGAGACAGAGACAGAGAGAGAAAGAATAAGAAGAGAAAGAGTGAGAAGGGGAGAGAGAGAATAAGGAGAGAGAGACAGAGACAGAGACAGAGAGTGAGAAGGGGGAGAGAGAGAGAGAGAGAGAGAGAGAGAGAGAGAGAGAGAGAGAGAGAGAGAGAGAGAGAGAGAAGGTAGGTAGGTAGGTAGGTAGGTAGGTAGGTAGGTAGAGCATTCATTAGACATTGGCCATGTGCTAAGCTCTGGGGATGTTGTTTGTCCTCCCTTTTGAAGAGGACCAATGATATCACAAGATAATGTCTTCTTGACTTGCAAGAGAATTGGACTCAATGGGGACAAAGTTGCACAAAGTCATCAGCCTCACTCTCTTCCAGAGTCATCCAAGTCAAGTGGCAAGGCAAAAGTCAGGATGACTAGCAGTGGCCCAGGGTACAATGTATGACCCTGGCATCTTTGACATCTGACCAAGATCTAGTACTCCACAAGGCCTGCTTCAGCTGCCTTCATGACTATTAGAACAAATTGCTCTCATCTGCCCATTCCACAGGACAGGGAAGTCTTCATGTGCTTGAGCAGCCATCCCCCTAACTCACCAACAGGCTTGAGGACTGTCAGTTACACTCAACCTGGTTTAGCCCATGTACTGAGAGTTTTTTAGAGATGTGACTGTTTACATGTGCCAGGGGTACAAATATAAGCAAGTAAGATAGTGCCTATGTTCAAGGAGCTTACATTCTAATGGAGGAAGACAGCACATAAAGGTCAGTCCTTGTTTAACGACAATATGGTAGGCAGTACTCTGAACCCCGACCCCATTCTCACCTTCTCACTTTCCTTTTTAGCACCCTGGACCCTCTCTCATTCCATTCATCTGAGGCTCATTCCATGTTCATCAGTCTTAGCGATGGTCTTAAGAATCCCAGCTCCTCCCCTACCCTGTTTATTCTCCTTCTTGCCACTATCCTTTCCAAGGGCTACCACCTAGTAACAAACTGGCAGTGGGGCCCAAGACCCAGATCCTGACCCACCACAGAACCTGTTACTGAGTGTCCTCAGCATCTAAGAGGAGTTGAGATGTTACATGGCAATTGGCTTGGGGCAACAAGGTATACCCAATGGAATACCCAATGGATAAGCACCCAACTTTTGCTCAAAGATGTCAAGTGAGAAGAACACACCACTTCCAGAGGCAGTCTAGTCTGGTTTCCGATGGTCCGAACAGCTAACCTGCCTTTGCTGTTTGCAATTTTCACCCCTGGTTCTGCCTTCTGCAGCCATGTCTGATCCCCCTTCCCCATGACAGCCCTTGGCATTCTTAACCACAGAGCTGTCTTCTCTTCTCCCGGCTGGACACCTCGAGGTACTTTAAAGCATCCTCTGGCAGCCTGAATTCGATTTCCTTCCCCGTTCAGGTAAGTCTCCTCTGTATAATTGGTAACTTATCCTAAAATGTGGTGCCCAGAACTGAACATGAGACTTTGGCTACAGATGACACCCACACATGGACATTACAGTGTCTCTAGGCACAGCTCCAGATCACACTAGCTTCCTTGGCTGCCACATTACACAATAGACATATGCGGAATTTGCAATCAACCAAGGTCTCCCCATCTTTTTTTTTATGACAAGTGTTGTCACATAGTACATAGTACTTTAGATAGTACTTTAAGTACTTGAAAAGCATTTTATATCTGTTATCTCATTTGTTACTTGCAGCAACCCTGAGAACTAGGTGATATTATTATCCCCATTTTACAGATAAGGAAGAAAAATGGGGGGGGGGGGGTTTAAGTGACTTACCCAGGGTAACACAGCTTGTCTATAAATGAGGCAGGCTTTGAATTCAGGTTTTCCTGACCTCAAATCCAACTCTATCCACTGTGCCACCAAACTGCCAAGACTTTATGTAAGTCTTTGTGTAAGACTTCACATTTATTCCTATTCAATTTCAGCTCATTAAATCCAGCCCAAAGTTAACACCTGTCAAGATCTTTTTGAAAAAGCAGGCTCTGTCATCCATTATCCTCATCCCATCCACTCCAAGCCCTGGTTCTACCTCTTCTATGAATTTCTTCTTTATTAATAGTAGTTTATATTTAAACACTAAATGACAGCTAGGTGGTACAGTGGTTAGAGCAATCAGCCTGGAATCATAAAAACCTGAGTTCAAATCCAGTCTCAGACATTTACTAGCTGTGTGAATATTGACAAATCCCTTAACCTCCATCTGCCTCAATTTCTTCATCTGTAAGAGACAAATAATAATAGCACCTACCTTCATGGGTTCCTGTGAGGAATAAATAAGAAAATATTTATAAAGCAATCTACAAACCTTAAATCACTATATAAATGCTAGCTATTGTTATTATTATTATGCTACATTTTGTAACTTTAAAAACTTTTCCCTTATAATAAGACCACAACCCTGCAAGGCAGTGCCAGTATAATTGTCTCTATGGTACTGAAACTTAAAGGGGTTAAGTTACTTACCCATGGCCACACATCTAAAAAATGAGTCAGAACTCAAACTCAGACCATCAACTCCAAGTCCAGTGTTCTTTCCACTGCCCCAGAATACCTTGCAGCCAAAGATTTGGTTTCTCTGATGTTTCTGTAGAGGCAAAACCCCTGTGTTGGCTGTGCATGACATGAAACTTCACCAACCTCCCCTTTTATTATTTTTTAATCAGCTCATTTATTCTACACTTACAAAAAAAGACCAGGATGATGAATTATGCATGTTTTCGAGCACATGGAAACTTCGAGAACAGAAAAGTGAAATTCAACATTTATAAATATGCATGAAAATAAAACATTGACTAACCTTGCTGACCTTTTAAAAAAGCATTCTCTGATTCGCAAAGCTTACATTTCAACTAAAAAAAAAAACATGTATTATGTAACGTTTGAACTGGCAGAAATTCTCAGATCTATCTTGATTGTGTTCATGGTGCTGGTGCCATGCTGTTGGTTAACAGTGATGGTAAAGAGGCTAAAGCCAGATGTGAGGGGAAGGATGAGAGATATCGCCAAAATTCTATTGTGTAGCCATTTTTTTAATTTGAATTTTATCATTTAATATGGACCTGTGTACAGAGATCTCTCTATGTGGAAATGTCCTTGCCAGTACGGAATGGCAACTGGCCCATCTCTAGCTTCGAGAGTGGGGCAGAGCACTGTGGGGTTAATTGATCTATTTGTCTGGCCACACTGCCCATGATGGCTCCTCGCCTCTCAGTCATATGGACAGGACTTCAAATGTTTGAAGGGAATCAAGAGTTCTCCTTTCCTCTCCTGCATGGTCCACGCCATCACCAACAACTGGTGATGGAGCCATTTTTTTTTCCTCAATGAATTCTTGAGTTGCTTTGGAATTATGTAAGCACAGGCTTCCAAACTGAGTCAAGCCACCCAGTACTTCCTAAGCACCAAGATCAAATGAGGTAATATCTGGAAAGTTCTTAGCACAATGCCGGGCACACAGTAGAAGCTTAACAACTGCTTTTTCCTCTCTCTCTCTCCCCAAGCACCTAATGTAAGACAGGCTCTGTGATAGGCACAGTGGCAAAATAGAAGACACAATTCCTGGCATCAAGGGATATACCGTTTGGCAGCAAAGGGTGGCACTAAAACTGACATGTTTTATTGAGTCATTTCAGTCGTGTCCAACTCTTTGTGACACCATTTAAGGTTTTCTTGGCAAAGATACTGGAGTGGTTTACCATTTCCTTCTTTAGCTCATTTTACATATGAGGAAACTGAGGCAAACAGGGTTAAGTGATTTGCCCAAGGTCATACATCTAGTTTGCCATTTCCTTCTTCAGCTCATTTTACAGCTGAGGAAACTGAGGCAAACAGGGTTAAGTGACTTGCCCAAGCTCACAGTTATTCTGTATCTGAAGCTGCATTTGAACTCAGGTCTTCCTGACTCTAGGGCCAGGGTTCTGTGCACTTTAGTACTCCCTATCTGTCCTTAAACAGACAGACATGAAGCAATTTGAGAAAATGTGACTACAAGAGCATGTTACTATATTGCTTTGCAATTTAGAAAGTTATATCCCCACAACAACCTGGGAATAGTACTGTAGATACTATCGTTCAAACAAATTATTTTAATATTATGATATTATCTATAATATGGATATGTTATATATTTGAATATGTTATATATTTGAATGTTATGATTTATATATTATATGAAAATATAATAATATTCTCTATAATATGGACATAGTACATATTTTAATATAGAACACTTTAGTATATATATACTAAAATTGACAAAGTACTAGTCAGTCTAATTTAAAAAAGGAAAGAAAAAAACCAAATTCACAGTATCCAAGATGAAAAGGGAAACCTCACCTCTAATGAAGAGGAAATCAAGGCAATCATTAAAAACTACTATGCCCAATTATATGGCAAAAAATATGGCAATCTAAGTGATATGGATGAATACTTACAAAAATATAAATTGCCTAGACTAAAAGAAGAAGAAATAAATTACCTCAACAACCCCATATCAGAAAAAGAAATTGAACAAGCCATCAAAGAATTCCCTAAGAAAAAATCCCCAGGTCCAGATGGATTCACAAATGAATTCTATCAAACATTCAAAGAACAGCTAACCCCAATACTATACAAACTATTTGACAGAATAAGCCAAGAAGGGGTTCTACCAAATTCTTTTTACGACACAAACATGGTACTGATGCCAAAGCCAGGCAGCTTAAAAACAGAGAAAGAAAACTATAGGCCAATCTCCCTAATGAATATAGATGCAAAAATCTTAAATAGGATACTAGCAAAAAGACTCCAGCAAGTCATCACAAGGGTTATTCATTATGACCAGGTAGGATTCATACCAGGAATGCAAGGATGGTTCAATATTAGGAAAACCATCCACATAATTGACCATATAAACAAGCAAACCGGAAAAAATCATATGATTATTTCAATAGATGCAGAAAAAGCCTTTGACAAAATACAACACCCATACCTATTGAAAACACTAGAAAGTATAGGAATAGAAGGGCCTTTCCTAAAAATAATAAACAGTATATACCTAAAACCATCAGCAAACATCATCTGCAATGGGGAAAAATTCAAAGCCTTCCCAATAAGATCAGGAGTCAAACAAGGATGCCCAATTTAATATTGTACTAGAAACACTAGCAGTAGCAATTAGAGAAGAAAAAGAAATTGAAGGTATTAAAATTGGCAATGAGGAGACCAAGCTGTCACTCTTTGCGGATGATATCATGATTTACTTAAAGAATCCCAGGGAATCAACCAAAAAGCTAATAGAAATAATCAACAACTTTAGCAAAGTTGCAGGATACAAAATAAACCCACATAAGTCATCAGCATTTCTATATATCTCCAACCCAGTTCAGCAGCAAGAATTAGAAAGAGAAATTCCATTTAAAGTCACCCGAGACAATATAAAATACTTAGGAATCTATCTGCCGAGACAAACACAGGAACTATATGAACACAACTACAAAACACTCTCCACACAATTAAAACTAGATCTAAACAATTGGAAAAACATTGATTGCTCATGGGTGGGATGAGCTAACATAATAAAAATGACCATCCTACCCAAACTTGTCTATCTATTTAGTGCCATACCCATGGAACTTCCAAAAAACTATTTTCCTGAATTAGAGAAAACCATAACAAAGTTCATTTGGAAGAATAAAGGATCAAGAATATCCAGGGAAATAATGAAAAAAATACAAAGGAAGGTGGCCTTGCAGTCCCAGATCTCAAACTATATTACAAAGCAGTGGTCATCAAAACAATTTGGTACTGGCTAAGAGACAGAAAGGAGGATCAGTGGAATAGACTTGGGGTAAATGACCTCAGTAAGACAGTCTTTGACAAACCCAAAGACCCCAGCTTTTGGGACAAAAATCCAGTATTTGATAAAAACTGCTGGGAAAATTGGAAGACAGTGTGGGAGAGATTAGGTTTGGATCAACACCTCACACCCTACACCAAGATAAACTCAGAATGGGTGGATGACTTGAATATAAAGAAGGAAACTATAAGTAAATTAGGTGAACACAGAATAGTATACATGTCAGAACTTTGGGAAGGGAAAGATTTTAAAACCAAGCAAGACTTAGAAAGAGTCACAAAATGCAAAATAAATAATTTTGACTACACCAAATTAAAAAGTTTTTGTACAAACAAAACCAATATAACTAAAATTAGAAGGAAAGCAACAAATTGGGAAACAATCTTCCTAACAAAAACCTCTGACAAAGATCTAATTACTCAAATCTATAAAGATTTCTATAAATCTATAAAAATCTATAAAAAAAATCTATATACAACTAAACCAGTTGTACAAAAAATCAAGCCATTCTCCAATTGAAAAATGGGCAAGGGACATGAATAGGCAATTTTCAGTTAAAGAAATCAAGACTATTAATAAGCACATGAAAAAGTGTTCTAGATCTCTTATAATCAGAGAGATGCAAATCAAAACAACTTTGAGGTATCACCTCACACCTAGCAGATTGTTCAACATGACAGCAAAGGAAAGTAATGTATGCTGGAAGGGATGTGGCAAAGTAGGGACATTAATGCATTGCTGGTGGAGTTGTGAATTGATCCAACCATTCTGGAGGGCAATTTGGAACTCTGCCCAAAGGGCGATAAAAGACTGTCTGCCCTTTGATCCAGTCATAGCACTGCTAGGTTTGTACCCCAAAGAGATAATAAGGAAAAAGACTTGTACAAGAATATTCATAGCTGCGCTCTTTGTGGTAGCCAAAAATTGGAAAATGAGGGGATGCCCTTCAATTGGGGAATGGCTGAACAAATTGTGGTATATGTTGGTGATGGAATACTATTGTGCTAAAACGAATAATAAAGTGGAGGAATTCCATGGAGACTGGAACGACCTCCAGGAAGTGATGCAGAGCGAGAGGAGCAGAACCAGGAGAACATTGTACACAGAGACTGACACACTGTGGTTCAATCTAACATAATGGACTTCTCCAGTAATGGCTTTACAATGACCCTGAACAACCTGCAGTGATCTACAAGAAAGAAAGAAAAAAACTGAGGGAGTAAAAACACCAAGGAAAAACAACTGCTTGACTACAGAGGTTGAGGGGACATGATCGAGGAGAGACGCTAAATGAGCGCCCTAATGCAAATACCAACAACAAGGAAATGGGTTCAGAGCAAGGACACATGTGATACCCAGACGAATCATGCGGCAGCTAGGGAAGGGGTGGGGGGTTGGAGGGGAGGAAAAGAAAACGATCTGTTTCCAATGAACAATGTATGAAAATGACCAAATAAAATGTTTAAAAAAAATACCAAACAAATGAGTCTGGTTTATCCTAGAGGCAAAGGGAGCCATTCAGGCTTCTTGAGTCCATAAGTGTCATAGTCAGACCTATGCTTTAGGACAAATTGTTTGGTAGTTCTGTGGAACTTGGATGGGAAAAGAAGGCAAGAAGGCCAATGTAAAAGCTATTGTGATCATCCCAACAAGAAGTGGTAAGTGGTTGTGGCATGAGTGGAGAGGAGATGGAGGTATGAGATGTTGAGGGGGAAGAATCAACAAGACTCGTCAACCAAATAGTTGTAGAGGTTAAGGGAGAGTAAAGCTTAGCATGACTCCAAGGTCATGAACCTGAGTGATTGGAAGAACTATGTCGAGAGAACATAGAACAACTCTGTTGTCCATAAAACAACTATGCCTAGACTCAAGTCATGTTTTACCAGGGGTAGAGTAGAGTGGAACTATTCCCTCTAGCCAGAGGCAGTATGTTTCTCTTAATGTAGCTTCGGATTCCATTATTTTGTTGTTGATGTTATCACATCATTAACTCATCTCAATACATTAACCATGATAGTTCACTAACACCCCTAACCTTACTTCAAGTGAATTTCTGTCTCCTCTTTCTTTCTCTCCTCCATCAGGTTTAGAAGATGAAAGCAAGGACACATAACAAAAGATGAAGACAAAAGTGCATCATGGACTTTAACAAGTCAACACTATGTGGAGATTGCTAAATCTCAGAATGAGCTAGAATGGAAGAAGGGATGGAATTCAAGGTGAGAAAGGAGGGAAGAAAATGATTTCTATTTGGGGCATGTTGAGTTGGAGAATTCCAAGGGACATTTAGGTAAAGATATCCAACAATCAATTGGTAATATCAGACTGACACTCACTGAAGAGACTGTCTGGGAATATAGATGTAGGAATCAGCTGTAGAGAGAAGACAAGTGAACCCATGGGGGTTGATAAGAGGCCTAAGCTAAATAGTACAGAGGGAGAAAAAGAGTTTTTGGAAAGTACTGAATTTGCGATCAGAGCTCCTCTGTTCAAAGCTTGGCTCTGCAATTTACCATCTATTATGACCCTGGACAACTCATTTCACTCCTTTGTGAAGTGATTTAGTTATATTTAGTTCAATTTTAAAAGTAAATAAGGTTCTTTGCCAAGTACTGAGGAACCAATAATGAAAAATCCTTAAATACCCTTAAGGGCTTAAATAGAAAGGTGTGGGGTAGAATAAACAAATAAAAAATAATTTAGCTGGGACAAGAAAAGAGAGTAGAGATCAGGAAAGATTCCGTAAAGGAGGCTACACTTGGAACGGTCTTTTTTTTTTTAACCTTTACTTTCTGTCTTAGAATTGATACTAGGTATTGGTTCCAAGGCAGAAGAGCAGTAAGAGCTAGGTAATTGTAATTAAGTGACTTGCCTAGGATCACATAGCTAGAAAGTGTCTGAGGCCAAATTTGAACCCAAGACCTTGTCCAGGTCTGTATCTCCATCTACCAAGCCACCTATCTGCCCTGGCATTTGAACAGTCTTGAAGGAAGCTAGGGATTCCAAAAAGCAGAGTGAGGAGGTAGAGCATTGCAAGAATGGGGGCCACCTGTGGAAAAATATAGAAGTGGGAGATGGATTATGAAATGTTGTGAATGGCAGACACCAAGTTGTTGTTCAGTCATTTCCAACTTGTCTTTGTGACCCCATCTGGGGTTTTCTTGGCAGAGAGTAGAGTAGTTTGCCATTTCTGCCTCCAGTTCATTTTATAGATAAGGAAACTTAGGCAAACATTTAAGAGATATGCCCAGGGTCACATACTAATAAGGGTCTGAAGCTGGATTTGAACTCAGAAAGATGAGTCTTCTTGACTCCTGGTCCAGTGCTCTATCTCTATCCACTGTGCCCCCTAGCTGCCCAAATAGCAAGTAGATGTCTATAAATAAGGGGGCTCAACTAGACCTCTCAGGTCCAATTTTCCAGAGTCAAATCTATGAACTTAATAATCCAAAAGAATTAATCAACTAACAGACATTTATTAAGCATCTACTCCATGCCAAGCAGCATGCTAGATACTTGGGGATGCAAGGACAAAAATGATACCATCCCTGTCCTAAGAGAACTTCCATTCTATTGAAGATGAAGATGTATATCTAGTTGAAAATAATGGGTAGTTTGTGTTTTGAGAGCTCAGGAAAGAGATTTGAGTTAAACATTAAAGTCTGAGGATGTCTGCATAGAGATCATCACTGAACCCATGGGACCCGAGGAGATCACCAAAGAAGAGAGTATAGAGAGAAGAGGAGGCCCAAGCAAAGCCATAGGAGACAATTCATGGTTCGGGGATGGGAGGAGGATGGTGATCCAGCAAAAGAAATTGAGAAGGGGCAATCAGAGATGAATGAGGAGGACCAAGAGAGCAATGTCATAAAAATACAGAGAGAACACTATTCAGACAGAAAAGGTGATTAGCAGTGTTTAAATGCTACCAAGAAGGAAGCAGCTGGGTAGTTCAGTGGATGGAGAGCCAGATCTAGAGATGGGAGGTCCTGGGTTCAAATCTGACCTCAGATACTTCCTAGGCAAGTCACTTGACCCCCATTGCCTAGCCCTTACCACTCTTCTGCCTTGGAACCAAAACACAGTATTGATTCTAAGACAGAAGGGTTGGGTTTGTTAGGGGTTTTTATGCTACCAAAAAGTCACAAAGAATAGAACTGAAGAAACCAAGTTAGAAGATCATTGCTAACCTTGAAGAAAGTAGTTTCATTTCAGTAGTAAGGTCTGAAACCAGATTGCAATAGGTTAGTAATGCGTAAGAAGAAAGGAGCTGGAAGCAACATGTGCACAGTTCTTTTTCTTGGAATAAAAGGGAGGGAATAGCTAGAGGAGATAGCCTGAAGGGTGGTAAGGTCAGATGAATAGTTTCTGAGAATGGGAGAGACCTGGATGTGTTTTTAGGAAGCAGGGAAGAAACCAGTTGGTAGAAAGAGACTGAATGTTAAGGGGGATAACTGAAGGGCCAAACTCCCCAAAGAGATTAAAGGTACAAAGAAGGTTGGCTTTGACAAAAAGGATCAGCCTCTTTGGAAACTAAAGCAAAAGGGAGGAGAGGAATCAGAATGATAGAGATAGGCTGTAAGGTATTCGTAGAGGAGAAAAGACAGGTGGCCTGGCCTCTATTTCCTTGCTAAAATATAAGTCAAGGTCCTCTGCTCTTAGGGGATGGTGTGGAAGGTTTGAGCAAAGAAGAATAGCTGTTAGAATAGCTGTTGTGGAGAATGTGATAGAGAATCAATTAGGGAAGAATAAAAGGATTGCTGTGCAGCAGTGAGGGATTAGATAACATAAATTTTGGTAGACTCAGTCTGCACAGTTATATGAATAAGAAATGAAAAGATGGGGGGGGAGGATGCAGAATTAGGTTCTGGAAAGGAATGAGCAGCAGTAGAACACAGGGACAAAAGATTTATTTGAGAGTAAAGAACAGTGTGAACTAGTTAACAATAGGGTTGTGATTTTGAAAGAAGGCATGAGACAAGAGCAGAGGAAATGGACTGGAAGACCAGAAAGAATGGAATGAGGACAAGTCATGGTGAAAGCAAATAGGTTTAGGAGACACCACCACATATAACTGTAATAGCAAATATCTCTAATCCCCACTATTCAGGGAGCTGAGACTGGTGGATCACTTGAGTTTGGGAGTTCTGAGCTGTAGTAGCACTCAAGCAAATTAGGTGCCCCCTCCCCTACGTCTGATACTAATATGGTAAGCCAACAAGAGTTGGAGAAGACAGCCAGACTGCTTAAGGAGAGGCAAACTGGCCCAGAGAAGAAAAACAGAGGAGGCTAAAGTTTACATATTCATCAGCATTGGGAGTAGATCATTGAGAAACTACTGTGCATCCAACTTGGAAGAGATAAGGAAACCAAGTCTCAAAAAAATAAAATAAAATAAAGGTAAGTAGTGGGGGAAGGAGAATAATATGGAAGAAGAAATGGAACGATTGACTGTGGTCATAAGAATTTCATAATGCTGGGTCAAAAGGGTTGAGTACTTATGAATGATGATGGGGTCAAGGACATGACTATCCCTCCATATGACTAAAGTGAAAAGGAAGCGAAGATCACAAGAGTTAAGGGGGTTAATGAGATAGGGAGCTCATGGGAAAGAAGAGGGAATCATTCAAGGCCTCCCATACTCACACACCTACACCTGCAGAATCAGGCAAGAATCTCTCCTCTATTACCATCAATTATTTGGGCAATAGAGATTCATTAGGAAAGAATTACCTTTCTAGCAGCCCCAGAGTATAGGTGAGTCCAAGCTCTTAGAGGATCTTGAATGGGGCGATATAAGGCAATATTGAGGAATTGCCTGTCTAGCAACTCCAAAAGATATTTCTCTTGGGGAGGAAGGGAAAAGAAAGATTCTTTCAAAGCAGAATGACACTATGAACCTTGGGAATAATAGAAACTGTAGGACTGTATAGGAAAGGAGGAGCCACTAACTAGAGAACTAACTAGAGAAGGAAGAGAATTGTGTTTGTATACGGTATTGTATCCTTTTGTGTCTTCTCCATGAGTTCCTAAGATATCTTTGTATTTTATGAATTTTCTATGGGGTGAAACAAAGGCTGTCCTAGAATCAATATGTGTATTATACTAATATATTAATACATGCATATATCAATAATATAATGATATTAACATTCCAATTAATATGTTAATTTTGATCAATATTGCTTAATATCAATAATCTATTAATAAATTCATTTATTACCATTTTTCTTTTTTATTTAAATATACCTATTTGTTTGTTTGTTACATTAAAATACTCAGGTAACTCCTTCCCTCCCTTTCCCACACAAGAGAAGGCATCATTCGACAAGAAGATATATGTATATATAAAACTATGTCTTGTTTATTTTTATTTATCAGTTCTTTCTCTGGGAGTGGACTTATAATATTCCCAGAGGTTTCCCAGAGTAACCTGGGGTGAGGTGGAGAACAGGGACATGATATGAAGTCCACGAAATGGTACTGTATTGATGCTTTTTTTTTTAAACCCTTACCTTCTCTCTTGGAGTCAATACTGTGTATTGGTTCCAAGGCAGAAGAGTGGTAAGGGCTAGGCAATGGGAGTCAAGTGACTTTCCCAGGGTCACACAGCTGGGAAGTGTCTGAGGCCAGATTTGAACCTAGGACCTCCCATCTCTAGGACTGGCTCTCAATCCACTGAGCTACCAAGCTGCTCCCTTGATGCTTTTTGATACTCAATAAAGCCAACCCTACCAACTTCTTTAGCTGGGTTGGTCAGATTCAGGTCTTAAGCAGTGACGTTGGTAGCAGCAACCAACTGGAACTAGTGTTAATTTGTAATGAGGCCACAGAACATGAGAGATATTTTACCAATCTAAATGTACCTTTCCCTTGACTTGAATACAATGGGCATATTCAGAAAAACAAGATAATTTCATTTTCTCAGACTGGTGTCTTTTGGAAGTTCACCAGCATGTCTTTGTCCATCCCTCATTATAAAATGCCATTAGTACTAACTTCCCCAGGCCACTTATTTCCAGCTGAAAGATCTGGAAAGGAATGGGTTCTCTTGGATGTGTGCTCTAATCTCTCCTACAACCAGGACAGCAAAAACAAAAAGGCAGAGCTAATATATTCTTTGTCCATCAGGTCTGTTTATATGCAATCAATATATTATATAATATTTAGACAGGCCAGCTATGTAGACTTGGGCTTTCTTGATTGGATTACAATGCAATTTGCTTATTCATTCTTCCATTTAGGTGCAACTTCCTTATACCTCCTGATTCCATTTATATCAAGAATGCCAATACTGATATGATTCAAAGCTTCCATTAATATGCCAACTCATTGGTCACTGAAGAAGTTCCCATTTAAAATGCCAAGAGTTAATATGTAAAGTCTAAAAACAATATCCTCTTTAGAACTCTAACCCCCTTTTCTGCCATCACTACTGCAGAAATAGAAGGGGAATACACAGGAATAAGGGGTATTTGCTTTGATTCAAAGGTTGCTAGAGCTGAATAATTTTTCACCTGGTACCCAGCTGAATCATAGCAAACCTCTATATATTTAGCAAAGCTGGCTCTCAGACAGCAGAGATAATCTCAAATAATGTAATCAAACTCAAATTCAGACAGATTATATCAGCTGAGAAAGACTTTCATTGGAATAGCCTTCAAGAAACTAGGGCCACCTCCATGTCATGAGACAACATCAAAATTTAGCTTCCAGATGATTCTACTACTGGTTAGGGAAACAAGTAAGAACCACTGAATCCATAATTGGGTTTAATGTAACTTGTCTTAACTTGACCTCTAAGACTTACAATTCTAGAGATTGTTGAGACTGGATCTCCCTGGGTGATCATTTTTTCTTTCTTCTTGTTTGACCTGAGATTTTATCTTATTCCCAGCTAAAGAGCTCCTTTACTCCTGTGTGTTTCTTGGTGTATTCTAATCTGTAGATCTTCTCCAATTTCTGCTTCATGTTTACTTAGATAAATGAATTTACTTGCTAGGGCTATTCATAATAGCCTTTTGTGTAACCAGAATTTGGTTGGGAGGAGCTAAACTGGTAGAAGGGTAAGCTAAGAGCTACTCTTCCCCCTTAAGAGCAATCAGGAAAGCAGCTTTTGTTCTGAATCTCTAAACGCTGCCCCTAGAGATGTCTGAAAGATAACAAATAGATTCAGTTCTAGATAGATAACATTTCTGAGAGACAGGAGAGATGATCCACTCGGGTTCCATAGTTCCTGGGTCCCGAATCCTGCTATATACTGTATGTCTCCTCCTTTAAGAGAGCATAAGCACCTTGAGGGCAAGGACTGTTCTATATTTGTCATCATATCCCCAGAAGTTAGAACAATAGATAGGAATAAATATGGCATCCATGATTTCATCAATACTGGGAACTTCCAGATAAGAAAATTCTACCAATGAAGATGATCACCTTTTCTACATCTCATTGTTTTGGAGAGTTCCCTAGAACACTGTGTATCAAAGGCAAGACTTGAACTTGGGTCTGTCTTTTATCTAATATGCCAAGCTGACTGTCATAAATGCTTATTAATTGACTGATCCATTCAAACAACTACAAGGATTCAACTATTAACCATTTTACCAAAGAAAGTAGGGAATTGGGAATATCTTATGATGGAAACTTCCCCTACTACCTTCGCTGCTATGGTACATCATTCTCAAGCCTGTCCTGCAGCCAAACAAACCCTGGTCTTTATCCTTTCCGCTTTCAGATGGCAGTGATCCGTCATCTATCGTGGAGTTATCTTCCAGAGACCTCCTAGACAGGTGAAAATCCGCAAAGTAGTGCGAGAGCAAAGAGACTGACGCTACAGTCACTGAGCCAATCAGGACCCAGAATACAGAACACAGCGCTGTGGTTGGTCACCTTTGCGCAAGCAGTAGTAAAGACTATAGACGCACACATTTAAAAAGAAAGAAAGAAAGAAAGAAAGAAAGAAAGAAAGAAAGAAAGAAAGAAAGAAAGAAAGAAAGAAAGAAAGAAAGAAAGAAAGAAAGAAAGAAAGAAAGAAAGAAAGAAAGAAAGAAAGAAAGAAAGAAAGAAAGAAAGAAAGAAAGAAAGAAAGGAAGGAAGGAAGGAAGGAAGGAAGGAAGGAAGGAAGGAAGGAAGGAAGGAAGGAAGGAAGGAAGGAAGGAAGGAAGGAAGGAAGGAAGGAAGGAAGGAAGGAAGGAAGGAAGGAAGGAAGGAAGGAAGGAAGGAAGGAAGGAAGGAAGGAAGGAAGGAAGGAAGGAAGGAAGGAAGGAAGGAAGGAAGAAAGAAAGAAAGAAAGAAAGAAAGAAAGAAAGAAAGAAAGAAAGAAAGAAAGAAAGAAAGAAAGAAAGAAAGAAAGAAAGAAAGAAAGAAAGAAAGAAAGAAAGAAAGAAAGAAAGAAAGAAAGAAAGAAAGAAAGAAAGAAAGAAAGAAAGAAAGAAACAGGGACTTTTCATCCCTTCGTTTTACAAAGGCGGAAACTGAGTGAAGCCCAGAGAGAACTGACCAGTGTCCCAGTGCTAGTAAGTAAGCAGAGTCAAAATTCTCACCCAGGTCAAATTCCGGCGACCACCTATTGTGTGAGCGCGTGTTTTAAAGCGGTATGGGACATGCAATGTCAATGAACTGGTACAACTCGTTTTTCACCTAAATCAACCAAATCGATCAGTTGCTTTAACATAATTGAAAGATAGCTCAAGCCAGGTTCTTTTCCTTTTCTGACAGCCTACACAATAAGTGGCCTTATCAGCCCAAAGTAACAAGACAGGTGTCAAGGACCAGAACAAAGCGATGGAGCAATGGGAGGAGCCACCGAGTGGCAGCTTGGGTTAAGAAGTTTAAGAGCAGGGGACAGCTAGGTGGCTCAGTGGATAGAGAGCCAGGCCTCAGTTCAAATCTGTCCTTAGACACTTCCTAGCTATGTGTGGCTTTGGGCAAGTCATTTAACCTCCATTGCTTAGTTCTTGCCCTTCTTCTTCCTTAGAATCAATATATAGTCATTCTAAGATGTTAGGTAAGGTTTTTTTTTTTTTAAAGGAGGAGGAGGAGGAATCTAAGAGGAAATATAAAAGGAAGATTGGACTTGATCACTAAAGTCCATTCTAGCTTCAACATTCCATGATTCTATGAGCTAGCCAACAAATCTAGTCAGGCATTTCTCCCTGGTCAGGAGAAATAGTCTTTGGACTAGATACAGCATAAGAAATAGTGGATCTCAAGTGGTAACCCCCCAGGCAAGAAAGGCAACAGATTATGTCCAGGATTGGAGCCCTGAGAAGATTCTGGGTTATAAAGGAAAGAGAAAGCTTCATTCACAAATCTAAATAGTGGAAACAGGCAATAGTAAGTAATAAACTAAACCAGAGAAGAAAGTGATAGCAGAGGTTATGAGATTTCTTCTTGCCTCCCTAGTGACATCCCTTCTCAAAGTTTTCCCTTTCCCCAAAGCTCTCTCTGGTTTATGAACTCCGTCCAGGGAGAGAAGAGAGGGAGAAAGGAGCTGCTAGAGTGTAAGCTTCAAGTACCAACAATGAGATTGTTGAAATTATATATTCTATTTACCTAAACTGAACATCTAACACAATGCTCTGCATATGACTTCAATAGATGTGTGACCTCAATCTAGCCAGGCCTTGTCATCTGTAAGAGAAGAGTATGCAAAAGAGAGGAACATGCAAAAGAAGGAAATCTGATCCCATGAAGCAAGAAGCAGCCCACATGGGGGAGGGGCAGAATGGAAGAGACCCAGGATTCCAGGATGTGAACAGAGGCTGAGTAGAACTCAAAACTGCCACTTCAACTCTCACTCCTTCAGCTGAGAGCCTGACAAGAGAATCTCAGAGGCTGGAGATCTTTCTCTGGACACCAACTGCTTCCTGGTAATCCCTGGAAGTCTTTTGTTCATCTCAAACATTGTAGATTAAACTTTGAAGAAGCCATCTACTGAGGAAAATCCTCTCTAAGGATTTTCTCTACCTCTCTATTCCCAATTTGTCCTGAACTCCAGCAATTTAATCAGATTAGCTCAAGAGTAGGGACAATCGACAGCTGACCAGAAGACGGGTCAAGGCTGAGGGCCTGGACCCCCCCCCCAGATTTGGGGGGTCAGTCTGTCAGTCTCTAGGGACTCCTGCTACCCACTTTCCTTTCCCAACTTTCAATTTCCCTTCCCTGTGTGGTTCTCTATTAAAGTGTTAGATCAAATCTACCTACTTTCTGACACCAAAGAAAGGGACTGAAGATTTGGGAAGAACCACCTCTCCCCAAAGAGGACTAGCTCAAGACCAGGGCTGAGGAGTGAACTCAGATCTTAAAGGGATAAGTGGTAGTCCGGGTACTGGGAGGATCCAGAGGCAGGAAAATCTATCCTGCCTCTCAATAATAACTAAGATCAAGAAGGGAGGCAGTGAGTCATTTCCCTAAAGCTTTCTCCTCCAGTCCTTAACCTCTACCTCCCAACCCCATTCTCTGAGGAGACATTCTGAACCTCTGGAAGACAAAGTTGGGTTGTCTTCACCAAGGGGAAGAGAGAGATCAACCTCTTCTCCCCTCTCATTCTCTCAACCTTTTCTCTCTTTCTCCCCAATTCACCAGTGTAGGTGGGTGTGACCTTTCTTATTGGCGTATATTATATATCCCATGCTCTAGTCAATCCACCACCCATGGTCCTACCTCCATGCTTGGCTCTGCTTCTAAATTTCTCAATGGTGTGTGGATGCCAGTGGAGCACCTGCTATCCATCAGTTAACCTTCCCTCAACACATAGCTGATCCATCCCATTTTTTCCCAGTCCAGGGACCTTGTATGAGCATCTACAAAGTTTGTACTCTACATATAATAGGTGCTTAATAAATATTTGTTTAATTGAATTGAGATAAACTCATCTCAGCAGTGTCTCCCTTCTACTTCCCTATGAAGTGCATTTTCTTCATTCCCATGGGGGCTTCCATGGCTTTAGAGCCACTTCTTTGAAAGTTCTTTCCCATTTTCTGCCTGGTTTTTGGATTGCTTTTCCTCCTGGATGCTTATGTTGACTCAGCCCAGTGTCCTGTTTACTGTCTCAGATCGTGACTTGGACCATTCTTTTTTTCCATCCCCTTCCCCCATTCTTTTCCTAGTCTCTTAAGTTAAGTGGCCCCAATCACCATCATCTCCTCCCTGGAGGATGGACATTTAACTAGATTCAACATGAGACACAGAATTTTGACTATGATCAATTTGAGGATTTGTTTTCTTTGACTATGAAGTTTGTTTTTCTTTTTCTGATGGTGGAGGGAAGCAGAAAGGAAGAAAAATGACCTGGTCTCCCTATTTTGACTATTATATGACTCTAATCTGACACAGGTGAGAGAAGATCTATGGTGGATTGGGAGGGGAATGTGCCCAAACCAACTAAGGAAGGAAAAAGAAAAAGAAAGTTGTTAATGGGAAAAAAATCATAGTGTGTTCCCAAAGGGACCAGATCTAAAAAGAAGGCTAGATCATTGATGAGGGGCATGTGGAAAATTCAGCCTCCCTGCAAAAGATCATAACTGATGAATCATTTGGTAGAGACAGAACTCTGGAGGCCAAGTGCATCCTTACTTACAGACTCTTCCTACCCAACCATTTTTCTTTTCCTCCTGGGATGAAGGAAGTTCAAAACTCTCTATTCAGCTCAATATGGCACCTGACCAGGCTCCATATAGCAGCTTCCCAACACTGATGCCACTGGATGGAAGTAAAGAAGGATCAGGACACAGGAGACAGCACAATTCCCCAACACCCAAACCCACACTCACACCAAGTCTTCCTGCACCATCTGGGACAGCCCAACCCCAGCCTTCACACACTACTTCTGATCTCATCTTGCTCCTTCTCCCTCCCATACAGACTCACTCCTCCTACTCCACAGCCTCTACTGAGTCTTTCCAAGTGTCAAACCGATTCATTTTTCCTGAATCATTCTTCCTACCTTATATAACTCATGAACCACTCTACCACAACAACAACCTTTCTGTACCTAGGATGGAAGTTTCTGTTTCTCTTTCTCCTTCTGCCCAGCCTTCTACCCCACTCCACCCCCTTTCATCTCTTCCCTTCTTTCCATCCCTTCCATCCTTTCCATTCTTAAACACCAATGGGCCAAGACTTTTCTTTTTCTTAATTTAAAAACCCTTACCTTCTGTCTTAAGAATCAATACTAGAAATATTAGTTCCAAGGCTGAAGAGCAGTATGGCCTAGGCAATTGGGATTAACTGACTTGTGTGGAGTCATCCAGCTAGAAAGTGTCCACTGAGTCACCTAGCTGTCCCTCATTCCCAACCCTTCTTAAATGGGACCAGATAATAACCATCACTGTGCCCCCACAGCCTTAGGCACTTAGTTATTTCCCCTTTTCTAATATGCTCAGGCTCTGTTACATCAGTATCTAGAACAGGATTGGCTGACCTTTTAAGTTTCTCATATCCTTTGGTTTTTAGTAAACTAGCAATGAGCATTAAGTCCGTGCCTATTCGTGTGCCTGATATTGGGCTAAGCCTGAGCAAAACAAGCAAACAAAGGCAGAAGAAAGGGTTTGCTTTGGAGGACCTCACAGTCTGATGGGGGAGACAACAAACAAACAACTATGGACAAGCAAGATATAGATAGGACAAAATGGAGAGAATCTCAGAGATGTCATTAAGGTTAGGGCATGGCTACTAACTCACCACAGATACCTCCTAGCTATATGACCCTGGGCAAGTCACTTAAACCCCATTGCCTAGTTGTTATTTCTCTTCTGCTTTGAAACTGATATAGAGTATTGATTCTAAGACAGAAGGTAAGAGTTTAAAAAAAGATTAATTTTGACTTTTAATATGAAAGAAAACCAGTTCTATAATTTATCACACATATGCATAATTTCAATAGAATAATATAGTTGTTTACGAAATAGTTCACATAACTAACTCCTGGATAAGCTTCTCCTAC
The DNA here is from genome assembly GCF_027887165.1 of Monodelphis domestica. Taxonomy (NCBI): domain Eukaryota; kingdom Metazoa; phylum Chordata; class Mammalia; order Didelphimorphia; family Didelphidae; genus Monodelphis; species Monodelphis domestica. Next base: position 52,779,589 of record NC_077233.1, on the reverse strand, counting down.
CCCACCCACAAGGGTTCCTAGGGGTTCAGCCAAACCAGAAGGAGTAGACAAAGTGTAGAGTCTTAACAAATACAGCAAGACATATGGCATGATGCTAAGTAGAGAAAACAGAATGAGAACAACTTATAAAGTTTCCAGAACCATGTAAATAGTAATAATTATAACATATTAACTTACTTATGTGCTTATATAATATATTTATATAACATAATTTATTATATTGTACTATAATGATAAAAACAGCAACAAAATACAGAAATATATTCAGAAAGAAAGGACTTCCAAAAGGAACATGGGATCAGAGAAGACCAAAGAGCATTTATTAAGTACCTACTATATGCTTGACCCTGGGAATGTTTTTCTTCCTATCTTGTGGACATGGAGGAAATGGGGCATAAAAAGGGGAGAGAGGACCCCAAAAGGAGAATGGGAAGATTTTTAGAACATCCAAACCAAACTGCAGTTTTGTGCAGGATCACCCTTGTTACCCAGCTTCCTTCTGTCCAAGGCATCCTTAAATCCTGATGGCTTTGCCAGTATGAGTATGAACATAGCAAGTTTTGCAATACTTGAGTTCTTGTTGGGCTCACTCATTTTGAGGACAAGTAGATAAGCTCAGGAAGTAAGGAATGTACCTTTCTGAGCCTTGGACCAGTCAGCAAATGGGTCTTCCCCATCTCAGCCCTTTTATTCTAAAATTAACCAAACTGTTGAAACAACCCACTCCCCTGGGACACGTTGCTACCTAAGTAGTCCTATATACTGGATGGCCCAGTGGAAAGAGCACTCACTGGTCTAGACTTTAGGAGAACAGTATTCAAGTCCTAGTTCTGTTAATAAATCATTGTGTGAGCCCCTCTCTGATACTTCCTAACTGTATGACTCTTAGGCAAGTCACGACCTCAATTGCCTAGCCTTGGAACAGAAACTTAATATTGATTCTAAAACAGAGGGTAAGGGTTCTCCTCCTGGTACATGGGATAGAGGGCAGAGCTTGGGTCTTCCTGACTCCCAGCTATGTCTACTTACTACCTGTGTGACCTTGGGCAAGTCACCTAACATGTGTGGCCCTCAGTTTCCTCATATGTAAAAATAGGGATACTAATAGCAATACTAGAGGCGACTAGGTATTATAATGGATGGAGTGATGAACCTAGAGTCAGGAAAAGCTAAGTTCAAATCCTGCCTTGGCATTTACTAGCTGTGGAACCCTGAGCAACTCATTCAACTGCTATCTGTCTCAGTTTACTCATCTGTAAAATGAGAATAAAAAGCACCTCTCTCCCAGGGTTGTCGTCCAAGTCAAATGAAATATTTGTAAAGAACTTTGCAAATCTCAAAGCATTATATAAATGTTGGCTATTATGATTATCTATAAAAAGAAGAGGTTGGACTAGAAGGCCTCTGAGGCTCCCTTCCAATTCTAAATTCATCTTCTGATGACTCTAAGTCCAGCAGGGCATAAATGAGCAAGTGACCTTAACCTCTCTGAAATTCATGTTCTTTATCTGCAAAATGGGAACAATAAATCCCATTGTGTTTCAATTCAAACAATGAATGCACAGTGATTTACAAACCTTCAAGACCTCTACAAATGCCAGTTGTACTACTAAAATTAGGAAGCTGGACTAGATTCAAGGGTTCTTTCCCTGGGGTCCATGAATGTTTAAAAATCGTTATTATTTTCACAACTTTGTTTCAATGCAATTGATTTCCTTTGTAATGCTACAGAATTCATTTTAACCCTTTAAAACATGCCTTTGATACAGGGTCCAAAAAGCTTCAGCAGATAGTCAAAGGGGGCCACAACACAAAGAAAACTAAGAACTCTCCAGACTTGACACTGTCTAAGGTTCCTTCTTGTTTGACTACTCTAAGATTCTTCTTTACCAGTTTCTTTCTTCCCTGAAAGGAGAAACAAGAACAGCCTTGAAATCCTGGGAACCTGGGGAGAAAAGACAGTGAAAGGGGTGGAGGGATAGGGGAAGGGTACAAAAATAGCAGTCAGGGACCCCAAAGTAATACCTGCCAGCCTTCAGAGTTTTACTAGGGGCTGCTTCTCTTTTACCTTCCTGCCGTTTGGCAAATTAGGTCATCCCAGGACAGTTTACTTCCCCTTTGGGATCAGTGATGCTATTTCCTAACTTTAGGAAATTATAGCATCTGAAAGGCCTATTTTTTTTTCCTAGCAGTAAGATTGAAGTGCCTCTATTTGAAAACTCTTCCAGGGTATTACCTAATTCAAATTGAGGACAGATCTAGCTTCCTGGTGGGTTTATGAAATAAACTCATTGTACAAAGGTACAGACCACTTACCTACGGTAAGCAGAAAAGCTACCCTAAGAAAATCCAGGTCCCAGCTGGGACCCCCCTCACCAATGTAGGAACTTACCTTTGCGTCTCTGAACAAGACATGATTAACTCAAATTTAGATATTTCCCTAGGACTGAGTGCACCGAGGCTACTGGTAGACAACACAAGGCAGGAAGGATTTATTAAGTATTTATCACAGTCTCTGGCCACAAGGAACTTATATTCTAATGAGGAAAGATAACATATAAAGGAGATGAAATATGAAGAAATAGGAGGGAGAATGTACCTTTAGGAGTATCTTAAGTACCTTAAAAGGTGTACAAGGTATGCTGAGAGGTCTAGCACCTCTGGTATGAGGACTTGCAGAACCCTTTACAGATCTGCTCATCCACCTTTAGTGTCCATCTTTCACCCAACTCTCACCTGTGGTTCCAAGAAGCTGTAGCATACATAGTGGTCATTCTCTAGTAAAACCATATTAGCATGGGGGCAGCTGGGTAGCTCAGTGGATTGAGAACCAGGCCTAGAGATGGGAGGTCCTAGGTTCAAATCTGGCCTCAGCCACTTCCTAGCTGTGTGACCCTGGGCAAGTCACTTGACCCCCAATGCCTAGCCCTTACCACTCTTCTGCCTTGGAGCCAATAAAACATTATTTACTCCAAGACAGAAGGTAAGGGTTTAAAAAAAAAACATATTAGCAGTCAGACTAAGCCAGGTTGAGCAGTAACCAACAGGTTTCAAACCCATGTTGGAGAGTTGGAGGGATGTCGCACATGAAGACTTTCCCTGGAGGAACAGAGGGATGAGAACAATTTGCTCCAACTCTATGGAGTACTTACAGCTAGGTCAGTGTGAAGATTGGATTTAGCTGTCTCCTAATTGTAACAATGAAGATACTTAGCTCTTCCTTTATAGTGAAGCTAGAATTGTAATCCACAATCTATTTTTAGATTTTAATCTACAAAAGGTGATAACAGTATTTGAAGTACATCTACCCATTTTAACCATAAAAAGGTGTTAGTAACTACAAAAGGTGAACTAACCAAAAAAGGTGTTAAGTAGCTACATAAATAACCCAAAAAGATATAATATAACCAAAGAAGGTGAGAACTAAAGAGTGGGCAGTCCTGGAGAAAAGCATCTGCTGTGATTGGTAGATATGAAATTTAGGGGAGGTGACACAAGAGAAAAAGATTCTTTAAAAAGAGGACAAAAGGATATATATGTGTGTGTGTGTGTATAAAAAAATATATACATATGCGATTGAAGGAGCTCTCTGACTTGGAGGAGCGACCGGAAGACAGACACCCAGACTTCTTTCATTTAGACGGTCACTGTTGATGAGTGAAAGGCTGATTTAGTGACCCCACCTTTCTGGAGGTGTGAAGCCTCCAGGAAAGGCCCATCATCTTGAGACTCTCTTCCCCTGGCTTCTCTCTCTCCCCTTTACCCTCTTCCTTAATATCTTCCCTCTATTGTATTGTTCCTATTGTAAACAAACTACCACAAGTTCATTTTACTTTAGTAATTCATTTGTGATTTAGAAATTTAAATCCATAGCGACCACATATTATATATTCAGAGTCCAACCACAATTAAATTTAACAGTCAGACATCAAAGATGCCATTGCCAGTCATCAGGATTTGAACCCAGAACCTAAGGCCCATCATCTTGAGACTCTCTTCCCCTGGCTTCTCTCTCTCCCCCTTTTCCCTCTTCCTTAATATCTTCCCTCTATTGTAACAACTACCATAAATTCATTTTACTTTAGTAATTCATTTGTGGTTTAGAAATTTAAATCCCTAGCGACCACATATTATCTATTCAGAGTCCAACCACAATTAAATTTCACAGTAAGACATCAAAGATGCCATTGCCAGTCATCAGGATTTGAACCCAGAAGCTCTGATTGCAAAGCTAATGCTATTTTCACTGTTTTCAAGTCCTTGGTTCTCCCAAGTGAGAAATACATCAATGGACAAGTAATAGAAAGATGGTAAATAATAGAGAATAGACAACAGGCAGATATTCAAGGATATAGATTGGTGATAAAGGATAGATAAACAGAGAGATGAGAGAGAAAGAGAGAGATGGATGGTTGGATGGATGGATGGATGGTTAGATAGATAGATAATTTATAAAGTCCTTATTATGTGCTATAATCTGTGTCAATAGAGAATACAAATAAAAACAAGCAAAATCATCTGAGACCTCAAGATTATACTTTCATTGGAGAAGACAATAATAAAGGGAAGGTAACCTGTTAAGAAGGGAAGCACATATCTTTTATCTCTGAAATGATGGCATTCTGTGCTTTTTTTTTTCTTGGGGACTGAATGATCTAGTCTCTTACTATTCTGGGTATTATATGACTACACTCTGACACAGGTGATGGCAGATCTGTAATTGGGACAGAAATGTGCTCAAATAAACCAAGGAAGAAAAAAGAAGCTCATCTCTGAGGTCAGAGCTAACAGAGGATCAGCCAAGGAAGCAGAAAACCCCAGTGGAGTTAGGGTTTAATTTGGAAATATGGCCTCAGTGATTATCTACAGAGTGTAGGCTGAGTTCCCTCAGTCCTGCTATGGCCTTTTCAACCTGGAACAAATTTCGGCTCATTTAGCCCCCTTTTCCTATTAGTATGTTACTCCCAGAGGCACCATTTTGAGGAGGGACCCAGACCAGTCATCTTTCATTTCTCTCCTTGCTCCGTTAACTGACTCTCTGGGTTTTGCCACCATACCTCCACTATTTCCTCACCTTTAAAGTATCCTCACCCTTTGGCCTTCTAGAACATTCCTCTACCCCTGATGGTCTCTTCTCTCATTGATGAGTTCCTCCAGCAACCTCTATTTTGAGGAAGAGCCCAAGCTGGCCATTCATCATTCCTCTCCTGCCTCTGTTTCTGACTCTCTAGGCTTTGGCACTCTGCCTATCATCACACCAGTACTTTCCTCTCCTACCTGCTCCTTTTCAGTTCCCTTATATGTGTTACCTTCTCCTTCTCCCATCAGAATATAAGATTGAGGACAAGATTGTTGTTGTTTCTTTCTTTGTGGCCCAATGAAGGTTTTCTTGGCAAAGATACTATCATGGTTTGCCATTTTCTTCTCTAGCTCATTTTGAGATAAGAAAACTGAGGCAAAGAGGATTAAGAGGATAGCTAGTAAGTGTCTGAGGCCAGATTTGAACTCAGGTATTCCTGACTCAAGATCCAGTGCTCTATCCATTGTGCCACCTTTGTTCTTTTTGCTTGTATATGTATCCCCAGTATTTAGCACAATGCCTCGGACTGAGTAAGCAATAGCCCAGGGGAGTGGAGATGAGAGTCTGAGCTCAGTGGCTTCATGTGTGAAGAGAAGGGAATGAATGTTAAAGGTAATCAATAATACTTGGCACCTGATAAGCTATTTGAGGTGACAGAGAGGGAAGAATTGAGGACAAGTAAGGTTAAAAACCCAGATGACTTGAAAGAAGGGAAGTGTTTGAAAGAAAATGTCTTGAGTTTGTCTCACATCTATTTAATTTAAAATGCCTGCTAAACATCTAGTTGGACTGATGAAGAGGGATGTACACAGAACCAGGACAATAACCTATATGATTACAGCAATGTAAAGAATTCTAATAATAACAAAACAATCAAAACTCAATACTGTGAAATTATGATGACCAAAGAAAAGATATGAGAAGGCATCTTTGTCATTGGAGAGGTAGGGAACAAAGGGATAGAACAAGGCAGACAACGTCAGACTTCTTCAATGTGTTAATTAGTTTTGTGGAACAGTTTTTCCCCCTTCTCTTTTCTTTCCTTCTTGTAGGGAATTCTGTTCTTTTTTTTATTATTTCAATTAGGCAAATAGGCTTGAATGACTTGACCAGCATCATATGGCTACTAAGTATCTGAGGTCAGCTTTGAACTCAAAAGGATGTCTCCCTGACTCCAGGCTTGGCTCTATATCCCCTGGGCCACCTAGTTGACCCAAATTCCATTTTTAATGGCGCTACGATGGCTTCCTGGAAGGGAGAAAGCTTGGGAAGAACTATTGTTCTTTGTTTTGTTCAAACAAAAGATAGCAATAAAAAAATGTTTAAAGAACAACAAAGAAAATCAGTAGCAAATTTGGAAAGAGCAGTTTCAGTCAAGTAGAATGGAGCCAGATTAAAAGGGCTTGAGAAGTAAGTGAAAGGTGAGAAAATGGAGGCATTAAGTTTAAATAACTCTTTAATTGATTTAATGTATAGTCCATGTTCAAAACTAGATTTTGTTTTTTTCATTAGGAAGGAGGAAGAGATGCTAATTTTTCTTTATTGACAACAATAAAATTATATTTTTTAAATTATGAATAGGCAAGCAAAACAAATTCCCATATCATCCATGTCTCAATCTGCTCTCTGAAGGACAACAATTTCTGAGGGGCATGGCTAAGACAGAAGACACACAGAGGACAATCTTTTGAGGGGTAGCAGGAGCTACAGATGGTTCTTTTGGAATATAATTAAGGGCAACTAGGTGGCTCAGTGGATTGAGAGCTCAAATAAGCCAGTGGGCAGTATATCCAGCTGAATGTAATAAACTATGCAAAAAACATTTTTCAATCATTTGAAGTCTCCCCTAGAGATTCCTAAGCCATTCATTCTCTTTTGAATGGCCATGGGTTCCATTGAAAAGGAACATTTGGTGAATGAATGAATGAATGAATGAATGAATGAATGAATGAATGAATGAATGAATGAATGAAAAAGCTTTTTTTTAGACAATTACTGTGTGCAAAGCTCTGTGCTATGGTGATACAAGTAGAAAAGCAAGGTGGTCCCTCCCTGCCCTCGAGGAGCTCACATTCTAATGGGAGACTCAGCCCATATAGAAGGTTTAGACTTCATGGTCCTTAGAGTCATTCTCATACATCATGCCTTCTCTCCTCCTGATGTTGAACCATTTGACCGTGCCAAGGCTCTTCGGTATGAGAACTTTCTTTCCCGGATCTTTCAGTAGCTGTGATGCATGAGGGGGGAGGCAGAATTGGGGCTCCTAAAGAGGAAACTATTAGGTTGCATCTCCACCAGGGTTGCTTCTCTGGATATTTACCAAGAGACCAAGCTGGAAGTAGGACTAGTAGTGTGAGAGGTGCTGCTGCTCCCCAGGCCCCTTGGATTTGCCTGCCCATGGGAGACTGGGTGCACCGTACAGTGGATAGAGTGCCCAGCCTGGAGTCAGAAAAGCCTGGGTTCCAGTATGGCCTCAGATACTTACTAGCCATGTGACCCTGGGCAAATCACTTCACCTGGTTTGCCTTCATTTGCAGGATCTGTGCCGAGGAAACCCCCAAATCTGCCAGGAGTCAGACACAGTGAAAAATGACTAAACAATAGTAGGTGGCAGTTGTTGGGCAGTTGGTGGTGATGGTAACCAGGGTGTTGGTCTCCTTTTCCTCAAGGATTGCCCCCTAGAAAGTGGCTGCAGGTAGCAGGCTAGACTTAAGACTGGCAGTGGCATGGACGTGCCCATTCTTGAGAGCCCATCTTCTATTTGACTCAGTTACAGAGCATGATCCAGAGCAGGAATGGAAACCTTTGTCAAGCACAATCTTCCCCAGCATCAATGATCAGAGTTGCTATTGAACAAAATTGTATCTGGGGTTCTATTGACCAAGAAATCCTTTATGATCTTAACTTGTGCAGGAGACCCTGTTAGGGGGTGGCTTTTTTTTTTTTTTGCTTAAATTAGGTCTTGTTGAATCTCTAGGAAAGCTCTGATCCTTAGTAGGGCTTTGTGGTTGTTCAGTTGTTTTCAGTCCTGTCCAACTCTTTGTAACTCCATTTGTGGTTTTCTTTGCAAAGATCCTGGAATAGTTTACCATTTCCTTCTCTAGCTCATTTTACAGATGAGAAAACTGAGGGAAATAGGACTGAATGATTTATCCAAGGCCACATAACTAATAAGAATCTGAATCCAGATTTGAACTCAGATCATCCTGACTTTACACCATCTACTGTGCCACCTAGCTGCCTTTGTTAGGGCTTAGCTTGGTGCAATGGAAAGTGCACTGAATTCAGTGACAAAACCTGAGTTCAAATCCTGAGTCTATTACTTATTTCCCTATGACCTTGAACAATGTCACAGTTTTATTCTCTTAAAAATGAGATATTTGGGGGGCAGCTGGGTGGCTCAGTGGATTGAGAGCCAGGCCTAGAGATGGGAGGTCCTAGGTTCAAATCTGGCCTCAGACACTTCCCAGCTGTGTGTCCCTGGGCAAGTCACTTTACCCCCATTGCCCAGCCCTTACCACTCTTCTGCCTTGGAGCCAATACACAGTATTGACTCCAAGAGAGAAGGTAAGGGTTTAAAAATTTTTTTAAATGAGATATTTGGACTCAAAGACCCTTCCAGCTCTAGATCTAGGCACTAGATACAGCCTTGGCTACTACCCTGCTCCCCACCCCAATTTGGAAAGTTTCTGAAGAATGAACATGGAGCTTAATTCACCATCTCCTCAGGTTAGGAACTCTGGTCTATGTGAGTTCCTGTTAATCAAAGGATGCTTGTACCTTGTGAACAAGGCACAGATGTACTTGGGTCCCTTTTCCCTTTGCAAATCTGAGGCTTGCTGAGGAAAATTAATTATCTGACCTTCAAACGTACCAGAGATGACGTTCTGTGGAAAGGCCTCTGCTTGTCACCGTGAAGCCAATGATAAATATAGGACCTGGAGCAATTTCTCAGTGAGATTTCATGTCAGTATTTTAATAATCGTCGAGGAGAGCCCTGGGAACCAATTACAAAACTAGGGCAATTTCCCTAAAACTACCTGGTCTCCAACCCACAGAACTTGTCGGCATTTAACACTGGCACGACCAGATAGATTCTGACAGTCTTACCCATGCATCAGATGAGCTGATTTACAATTTTAATAATAATAATAATAATAATAATAATAGCTTACAATTCATACAACACTTTACAGGAATAACTCAAGCTTTTGGAATACTACCATACAATTTCCAATGTGCTTTCCTTGCAACCATCCTGTGAGACTGAAAGTAAGAGTATTATCCCCATTTTATAGATAAGTAAAAAAGTAAATTGATACTCTGGGAGGTGATGTGACTTGACCACAGTGACACCAGAATAAAAGCCAGGACTTGAAAACAGGTCTTATAATAAAAATAACATTTATATAGTACCAAGTAGGTGCCAGTGAAGCACTTATTCTTATTATCTCATCTTACAAAATCCTGAAAGGTTTTTGTATATATATAATATAACTATATAATAATAGGTGCTATTATTATCCTCATTTTACAAATAAATAAACTGAGGCAAACAAGTTAAGTGACTTGTCTAGGGTCACACAGCTAATATCTGAGATAAGATTGGAACTCAAGGCTTCCATGACTCCAGACCAAGTGCTTTGTGTACTCTGGCATTCTATGCATTTGGACACCAACTCCAGAGCTCTTTCTATTTCTCCTCCATCAACAAACACAAGGAACCTCACTACAGACCTCTGAAGAGGCTGGGATTCTTAGGGAGAGTGCACATGCAATGGATACATTAGATGGAATACACTTTCCTTTTTTTAAAAAAAAAAACTCTTACCTTTTATCTTAGAATCGATACTGGTTCCAAGGCAGAAGAGAGGTCAGGGCTAGGCAATGGGGGTTAAGAGATTTGCTAAGGGTGACCCAGCTAGGAAGCATGAGTTCACATTTGAACCCAAGTCCTCTCATCTCTAGGCCTGGCTTGGAATATGCTTTTTGTCAGCTTCTACCAGAAGCACTTCTCCCCCAATACCCAGAGATGAATGGCGGTCAATGTTCACTCTAAAATTCTTAAGGAATTAACTAGAAATGCCAAGAGGAGGAGCCTTGATCAGTTACAGTCAGCTAAGCTGGCAGCCTCGATCGCATGATACCACTCTGGCCCCCAAAAGACAGATGATCTAGTCCAGAAGGACCCAGACTGATGACTCTGAGTTTAGAACACTTTCCATTATACCAGGCCAAAGCCCAGGAAGGATGGGTGCTTTGCCAGCTTCAACAAGACCTGATTCATGGAGCAAAAAGCAGCCTTAAAAGCCTTCATTCCAACAAAAAGTCTCTTCTGTATATACTGAGATCGTCCACGCTTCCTTGGTCAGTGAAACCCCCCATATGATTTTGTTCAACAGCAACCTGCCACTGAGGGATTGAGCTGGCCATGGATAGCTTTCCCAGGGCCGAAGGCGCATCCTCCTCAACAGCACAAAAGCCTAGGGCCAGGGTCACCCAGGGAGGTTCCTTCTTTGTCCTTCCTCCCAAGCTGCTCCGCACTGCTGGAAGAAGTCACACATCCACACCGACCAATCTCTCTCCAAACTCCCCTTCCTAATCTCAACGGGGACCTATTCTTCCCATCAATCTTTCTCTCCTCTCAATCAGCTCTATCACACTCCCCACAGTAACTCTTCCAAGTTTTTCCAAGTTGCCTTGAGTACTCCAACCATCTTCACCCCCTCTCTCTTGGCAGACGATCTCACCTCCCACTTTAATGAGAAAATCAGGCTAACTGGTGTGAGCAAAATCATGTCCCCTCCTTCGCCCCCTCATCTCTTTGGCTTCAGTCTCAGAGGCCCAAGGGAGCTTTCTCATTGCCAAGTCCAGCCGTATGGCCGATGAGGGAATCAATCCATCAATAAGCAGGCACTAAGGGCTAGCTGGCTAGCAGGTATTATGCCAGGCATTGAAGATACAGGAATAAAAGTGAAATTGTCCCAGCCTTCAGGGAGTTTTTACTCTACGGGGGAGGCAGAACACATCTGGAGGTCATGAGAAAAAGGAGGGTGTAGGAGACTAGAATACCGAGAGGAGGAGATTGAGCCAGATGTCAAAATTACTGAAGAAGGACAATGTTCTAGAGGGGATAAGGAAAAAGGATCTGGACAAGGTGGTCAGCTTTCAAGGAGAAGAGTGGTTGCTGGGCAATGGAGGCAGAAGGCGGGCTTCAAAGTAGCCAGGGGAGCATAGAGTATTCCAGCTCTCCCTCCTGGCCCTGAGAATCAATGGGATGTGAGAGAAGAAGCAGGCAGTCTTGGAGAGGGTGCCAAGAGAGAGTCCAGGGCTTCAGGAGAAATTTGAGTTTTATTACCTAGAAAAGATGGAAAGAAGATTAGAGGAAGTGATCCAGGATGAAGGAGAGTCCCAGAATAATTGAGAGCTCTAGAGGACACGGTGAAAAGAGAAGGCAGAGAATGACAGGAGCAGGAGAAAACTAGGGATTATTCCAATAGGGAAAAGAATATGTGGAGAGGCACCTGACCAAATGGCCTTCGGAGAACACAAGTGGTAGGAGGACAGCCTCAGATGGGTGGACTTATGTCCTTCTCCAGCTCCTTCAACCTATGACCAAGTTCCCTAGCCCTCTCTTGGCGCTGCCTTCCCTCTGAACCTCCAGAGGAACTTGGTCCAGAGTCATAAGAAACAATGGCAGGGCTCACCAGACCAAAGTGGGGAAGAACTAATGTCTCATCAAGGCCCCAGTGCTAGCAACAAAGCTCCAGCTACTCCATCTTAGGTATAATTCTGCACATCTCTAATATTTTACAAGGGCTCATGGGATTATATTCATAAATGGGTAAATTGTAATGTTTGGAAGAACCAAATGCTGTTACAACTTTCAAGAAGATTATAAAACAAAACTTCCCAGCAGCCTGATAAAGCTATTCTTCTGGCCTAGAATCCCAAATAATTCAACAGTTCAATTCAACAAGAATTTATAGAGCTCCTATTAAGTGCAAGAGACAATGCTAGGAGTAGAGGATACAAAGATAAAAAGGATAAAAAGGGGAAAAAAGCCCCTGACCTTAAGGAATTTACATTCCACCAGAGAACCCAAGTTAAGAAGACAAGTCAATATGAAGGGAGTGGGATAGGAGAGCTGGAAGAGATCCCCATAGTAGATGGTACTAAAACTGAACCTTGAGGGCAGATAAGGAGAGAAGGTGCTCCACGATTGGGGTAAAGTCTGTGCAGAAACACTGAGGCATGAGAGACCATGCCTAGTTTGAGAAACAGCAAATAGGCCATTTTGACTAGAACTTGGAATTTGGAAAGGGGAGCAATGTAAAGTAGGCCAAGAAAGGTAGGTGGAAAGCATACCTGTAGAAGACTTTAAACGCTGAGCTTAGAAGCTCATATTTTATTCTTAGAGGAAATAGGTCACTAAATGTTTGGGCAACTATTGGTATAGCGGATAGAAGTAGGGTTGGAAAGACCCAAATTCAAATTCTACCTCAGATACTTACTAGTTGGATGACCCTGGACAAATCATTTAACATCTATGTGCCTCAGTTTCATCATCTATAAGATGAAGACAGTAATAGCATCCACTTCATAGTGTTGTGAGGATCAAATGAATTAGGATGTGTAAAGTACTATATTATTATTAACTAGCTATTATTATAGATAAAAGCATCTAGGTGGTATAGTGGATAGAGAACACAGCCTGGGGTCAGGAGGACCTGAGCTCAAACTCAACCTCAGACACTTACTAGCCATATGACCCAGGGCAAGTCACTTCACCCTGTTTGCCTCAGTTTCCTCATTAGTAAAATGAGCTGCAGAAGGAAATGGCAAACCACCCCAGTATCTTTGCCAAATTGGGTCATGAGGGGTTGGACCTGACCAAAATGACTGAACAATTACACATGGACTATATATACACATACATATACATATATATGGTTATACACAATATGTTTTAGTCTTTATATATCTCATATATATTGAGAGAGAGAGAGATGGGTGGGAGGGAGAGAGAGAGATAGAGAGAGATGAGAGATATTTCTCTTTAGGGTCTTAATCAGAGTTTTGAAGATTCAAAAGAAATCTGCTTGCAATGCCACAGAAAACTAAATAAGAGTTAATAAACCAAGTCATTCCTTAAATCTTTCCTCTTGCTCTCAAACTCCTAGAAAGACTCATCTACACTCACTGCCTCCACTTCCTCACTACCCACTCTCTTCTCAACCCCTTGCAATCTGGCTTCCACCACTCAGCTGAAGCTGCTTGCTCAAAGGTTCCTCATGATTTCTTAATTGCTCAATCCAATGGCCTTTTCCCAGTTCTTCTCTTCACTGACCTCCCTACAAAGTCTGATGTTGTTAATTATGCTCCTCCTCCTCCTCCTCCTCCTCAATACTGTCTCCTCTCTTGGCTTCCACTACAATGTTCTCTCTACTCTCCCCACCTACTCTACCAAACGTTCCTTCTCAGGCTCCTTTGCTAGATCACTCTCTACTCCCACCCTCTGAGTGTGGGTTTCCCCCAAAGTGCTAACCCAAGTTCTCTTCTCTTTCTACTTTCTCTCTAAGCAGTTTTATCCATTTCCATGGGTTTGTTTTAATATCTCTACACAGATGCTTCCCAAAATGGTTTATCCAGGCATAATCTCTCTCCTGGGTTTGCATCACTAGTTGACTGGGAAATATCTCTTCCTTTATGTCAAGTAGGTAAATCAAACTCCCAAACCAGGACTTGTTATCTTCCCCTCTAAAGATGCTACAGCTCTGAATTCGTTCATTTCTACTACTATCCTTCACGTCATTGAGGCTTGCAAAAGTCATCTTCCATTCTTCTCTCTCCCTCACCCTCCATATACAACCAGTTAACAAGTTTTGCATCTATTCCCTTCTCTCCATTCACATAGTCACCACCTAAGATCAGGTCCTCATCTCCTTCCATTGTACTGTTATTACCTTAACCTACAAATTGGTCTTCCTGCTTCTAGGCTCTTTCTTCTCCAATCTACGCTGTGCAAATCTGCCATAAAGCAAAGGAATCTGAACATGGCTTTCTCCAGACTCAGAAACCCATTCCCTCAAGGATAAAAGATAGTCTCCTTGCCCTGGTATGGAAGGTCTTCCATGCTCTGGCCCCTAGCTATCTAGTTTAATTTTATACTCCTCCCAGTTTAATATTCCATCCCTTCCTGTACAACTGCCCAGGTTATCCACCCTCCACCAATGTACTTCCTCTAAATCTCTGCCTCTCAGAACCTTTGTCTTCCTTTAAGACTCAGAGGTGTTTCTTCTACGAAGTCCTCCCTGATTCCCTCTCCCTCCCCCTAAATTTTAATGCTCTCTCCATTTTCAACTAACCTTATCCTTATTTGTATATGTTCTGCATCCTCCACCAATAGAATAATAAGCTCAATTATAAGCTCCCCTAATAAGTTCCTTGAGGAACAGAAACTGTTAAGATTTTTTTATCCCTTACCTTCTGTCTTAGAATCAATATTAAGTATTAGTTCCAAGGCAGAAGAGTGATAAGAGCTTGGCAATGGAAGTTAAATCATTTGCCTAGGGTCACTTAGCTAGCAAGTATACGAGTCTTCTTAACTGAAATGTATTGGAGTGAAACAGAAAAGGGAACAGGGCAGAGGGAGGGTAAGAAATTGATGTTCAGGAAGGAAGGAGGGAGAAGGGGTTCCTAACTAACTAATATCCTTCCCCCCAAGTCAAAGAGATCAGATTTGGTTCATCTGACCCACTTGGGGTCAGAATAAAGAGACTCTAGTTCTTGGTTGCACAGTAAGTGTCCCCAAGTTCAAATTCAAGGAGATAGATGGAAAATCTTTCTTGTTGGACAGCTTATGTCTCAAAGTCCTTTCCAATTGGCTTGTCTTCTGGTGAGATCTGGGTCAGGAATCACAGGGAAAGAGATAACTGGATCAAGGAATTAGTCGGAGCCAACCTCTCCGGTGAGTGGTACCAGACAGAAGTCCATTTCCCAGCTGCTGGATCTGCTCAGCTCTCCTCTCTCTCCAAAATTCTGAGTTCCTTTTTTTGCTCACCCCCCACTGCTGTAGGATTCTGCAGCTCTTTCCAAGATGTCAAACCTTCTCTTACACTACTGAGCCACCTAGCTGCCCCATTATTAAGCTTTTAACTACATCTAGCATGGCCAAAGTCTATGGTGATGGACCTTGTTGGTAGTGTAGTGGAGAGTGCTGGACCTGGAATTAAGAAAACCTGAATTTACATCTGGCCTCAGATACTTACTAGTGGTATGACCCTGGACAAGTCACTTATCTTTTGCTTGCCTCAGTTTCTTCCACTGTAACATGGAGATAATAATAGTACCTATTTCCCAGCGTTTTGTGAAGGTCCAATGAGATAATATTTAGAAAAAGCTCTTCGCATCACACCTGTACATAGAAGGTATTACAGGAATTCATTTTCCCTTTCCTCCCTTTTCCCTTACCAGAGTGGATAGAGTTGTAGAACTTGAAATCAGAAAGACCTGAGTTTGAATCTTGCCTCAGCTATGTGATCCTTAGCAAGTCCCTTAAAATGATGGGGGTGATGCTGGATGGCCTCTAAGGTCCTGCCCAGTTCTGAATCTATGATGCTCTGATCCTTGCACAGAGTCAACACTTAATTGATGAGGTTTCATGAATGGAAGGATTCCGTTGCAGGAGAGGAGAGAAGGCATTCTAGGGGGAGAGAGGGAATGCTAGGATTAGAAGCAGAAATGTCCAAGGCATATTCAAAGGACAGCAGGAGGAGCCGTCCAGCTAGAGCTGGGAGCACGGAAGGGTGCAGTGAGAGATGGAGTTTGAAAGGTAGGTTGAGGCCAGATTGTGGAGGGCCTTGAATTCCAGACGAAGGGGTTTGGACATGGCGGTTATTTTGGGAAAAGGTCTGTTTGCATTTTCAATAAGGGCTGAGCAGGGGCTGGGGCTGGGGAGCCTCAAGGATGGGCCCAATATGGAGCTTCAGATTGCTCCATGGGGCTCCTGCTGCAGATGGTGCTCAGTACAAGGGATACTTAAAGAACCAACGGCTGACAGATAGGAGCTCCCAGAGCAACTGTTCTGGGGAAAATTATAGCAAACTTTATTGTTATAGCAACCCAGGATTTCCATACTCATCCACCTGGCACCGTGCCTAAGAAATACACTCACTCTCAGAAAGCCACAGGAAAAAAAAAGGGCTGATTTGTTTTTCTTAAGTCTAAGCTGAACATGGAAATAGAAGCATCCACAAGTCACCGAGGTTAGAATCTTGGACACAGCTGGGGAGAGAGCAGGGCGGGGAAAGCGATTCAACTCAGCTCAGCTCGGTTCAGTTCAGTTCAGCTTTGACAAGTATTTTATTAAGCTCCCACTAAATTCCAGGCATTATGCTAGGCAATGCAGCTTCAAAGACAGAAAAAAAGCCAGAATTCCTGAACATTCTTCTGGAAGGAAGCAAAGAATATACCAATTAGGAAGGACGCGCATTTATTAAATGCCTACTATATTCCAGGCACTGTGGGAAGCGCTTGTTAATATATATCTCATTTGAGCCTCACAAAATCCCCGGGACATAGGTATTATTATTATTAGCCCCATTTTACAGAGGAGAAACTGAGGCAAACTGGGTTGAGTGACTTGTCCAGGATTATATAACTAGTAAGTGTCGGTCTGATATGGAATTTGAACTCAGGTCTTCCTGATGTCAGGTCCAAGGCTCAGAGGCAACTAGGAGAAGAAGTAGATACAGGCAACCTCACAGGATTGTTGTAAAGATCAAATGGAATAATATATCTTTTTTTTAAAAGGGCTCCCCACAGTCCCTGGAAAGCACCACAGTAGGTGCTTTATCAATTCTGCTGATCAGAATTACTAAATATTTCAAAGTTGCTTTTTTACTGGATTGTTATTATATAGATTGTTCTCCTGGTTCTGTTTACTTTATTCTACATTAGCTCATACAAATCTTCCCAAGTTTCTCTGAAACCATTCCCTTCATCATTTCATTATGCATTCCAAGGGCCTGAGAGTCTTCCATTGGCTCCAAAGGTCATTCCCCTGCCCCAAAGCAACAGTTTCCATCCGTGCCAGCAAAAAAGCACATTCTATTTTCTGCTGCCAGCCTGAGCTCCCAAATGGGATGGGTGTCCCTGGAGGTAAAAGGAATAGGAAAGCCAGAGGGGAACGGAACGTCTTTCTCTGATTGTGTAGGCTATCCTTCCATCTCTGGCTGTGCTCCAACCCATCCTCCATTCCGCCACCAAACATATTTCTAAAGCGTAGATTCAATTATGTCCCCACCACCACCACCTCCATTCCCTATCACCTCCAGACTCAAGCACAAAGCCCTTTGTAGCCTAGCCCCCTTCTGCTTTTCTAGTCTTCTTAACCTTACTCCCTCCCACTTACTCTTCAATCAAGGGACGCTGGCCATTCCACAACAAGACTCTCCATCTCTCAGCTCCAGGCATTTTCTCTGGCTGTCCCCCATGTTTGGAAGGTTCTCCCTCTTCAACTCTGACTCCTGGCAGCCTTGACTTCCTTTATGCCCTAACTACACTCTCATCTTTGCCTAGAAACCTTCCCCTTAACCCTTGCAATTATTGTGCCTTCCCTCTGTTATGTTTTTCTATTTATCCTGTATAATTTGCTTTGTGTACATTTCTTTGCATATTGACTCCCCTGTTATATTGTTACCTCCTTGGGGATAAGAACTATCTTTTACTTCTTTTTGTATCTCTAGCACTTAGTAAGCACTTCATAAATATTTAGTGGTTGACTTCTTACAGTATAATAATATTTCATCACAAATGAATGCTATAACTTGTTTGGTTATTCCCTTATTGATGGAGCACCTTCAAATTCCTAGTCGATGCCTCAAAAAAGAATTTGGAATAATTTTGTATAGCTTTAGATTTTTTATGCTTACAACTAATTCTTCCCTTAATCTAACTTCCTCCTAATTCCATTTTTCCCTTCTCCCCATTTTCCCCATTCCATTATTAAGTGAAATATATTTCTGTACTCAATTCTGTATGTTTTCTTCCTATTTCAGACAGTGAGGTTCAAGTACTAGTCACTCTCCTCTTTCTCCTTATTTTTATAAAATTCTATTTGCACATCCAAATTATGTAAGACAATTTTCTCTAATATTCCTTCCTCTTTCTCCCTCTACTCTAGTGTATTCTTCTTCCCCTCTCTTGTCTCAAGATCATAATGACATAACAGAACCATTCTCAGGCCTTGTTCAGACTTCCTATATGACCTCTAAGGCTAACTAGGATCAAAAGGGACACATATATTATCACCTCATATTAGAAAACAAGCAGTTTGGGGGGCAGCTGGGTGGCTCAGTGGATTGAGAGCCACGCCTAGAAAAAGGAGGTCTTAGGTTCAAACCTGGCCTCAGATACTTCCCAGCTATGTGACCCTGGGCAAGTCACTTGACCCCCCTTGCCTAGCCCTGACCACTCTTCTGCCTTAGAACCAATACACAGTATTGATTCTAAGACAGAAGGTAAGAGTTTAAAAAACAAAAACAAAAATCTATCCATCCAAATAGATGCATTGCCTTAAAAGTACTCACCTTAGAAGGACATACCTTATTCCCATCGGGATGCCATTGGATACCATAGCATGGTATTATGGGTGTCATAGATTCATGGGAAACCTATCTTCAGGACTGCTTCTGTCATTTTGAACATGTTTATTGCTATGAAATACTTTGCATTTTTTTCTATTTTTTCAGACTTTTGACTTTGTTTTAATATTTCTTATTGTCTTATAGACATTTGTCTCTATAATATATAATATTATGATATATAATCTATATTTTATAACATAAAATATACTAATAAGATATTGTCTTATAGAGTCACTGGTCTTTAATTATGAAAGTGTTTGTTCCTTGGGTAAGGCTTTGTACCTTTTCTCCCAAGCTGTTAATCCCCGTTTTAATTCTTTCTTCTTATAGTTCTCATTTTTTTCCATTTTCTTTTCCAAAGGCAGCAAATCTTCAAGGAGGAATTTTTGTACCAAAGTCATTTGGAGCCTAGCCTAGCAAACAGGGTAGCAATTGGCCCTCTAAAAACTGAAATTGGTCTTCTCAAGAGAATCATAAACTGACCCAAAACAATCCCCCAAAAAGAGTTTCCAAAATAGTGTAAGCTGCTAGAACCCCCCAAGAAATAAAAGAGTAGCCTTCCAAGTTAACTGGCTTGGAAAACAATACTAAACTGGGAAAGATTTAGTACCTGAATGTAATGGCATACAAGGACATTCAAGGTCTTTCTGAAGATCTTTAGTATCAATTGTGAAACATGGGGGGCATTAGCACAGGACAATCCTGCAGCTGCACCCTCATCAAAGAAGGCAAAGCAGAATTGCAGTAGTTCAAAAGAAATGTGAGATGTGTAAATTTAGAGATATCTACATCCCAAAGGTTCACATGGCCTATTTGTGCCTAGGCTGTGTCGGTTTTATCAGCCACTGACCCCAACATAGGGATGTTATTTTGGTCTTCTTCAAGTATGAAGAACAACCCCCAACCCACCAAGTGGTACAGGAATGTAATGGCATACTGCTGTGCCATTAAAAAATGATGAATATGAATAACAGAGAAGCATGAGAAGATTTATATGAACTGATGAAAAATAAAGTAACAATATACATAATAAAAATAGAAAAAGAACAAAATAAAACCATGTTGTGTGGTTATAATGACTCATCTTAGTTCTAAAGAAGAGGTGAGAAAATGCACTTCCTTCTTTCCTTCTTTGCAGAAGTGGGGGATTATGTGAATTATGCATCTACTGTGAGACTCAGTTGATGGGTTGGTTAGTTTTGCTGAACTGCTTTGGTTTTTCTTTCCTCTTTCTTTTTTTTTTATGACATTTTTCATGCCCAGCAGCCACGTCAGCTAACCAATCATCTCTTGGAAGGGTGTCAGTGGAGCATTTATGTTTTTAGGAAAAGGAGACTGAGTCTGTGTGGTGCCATTGTGGATATCCAAGTCTTACACAGAGATAACTTCGAGACCAAAAGTCCCATCTATTAATTTTGTTAAATTAATGACCATTAATCTGTGTCTTGTTAAAATATTAATACTTATGATAGAGATTATACTTTGTAACAACACAAATGAATTAGCAATCATTAATAACTCTGGACACTGTCTGTTTTACAGATAAAGAAACTGAGGCCTGCGATGAAGTGATTTGCCCAAGATCATAAAGTCTGCTCATGATAAACCTTTACATTGGAACTCTGGTGTCTTGATTCATAATCCAGAGGGTTTTTCTATGGCACTGCTGCCTTGTGGTGTCATTAAGTTTAAGAGCAGAAAGCAGTAATGCCTTAAGAGGAGAAGATAGGAGGGAAAGGGTCAGAGCAGAAGGCCTGCCCAGGAATTGATGTTGTATCCGAGCTAGCGCCATGGGCCAGAGAGATTGCAAAAGGATACCCAAATAGAGAGGGAGACACTGAAAGGAAGATGAATGAACCCAGAAGTCACCAGCCAGGGGCTAGCGCCTGGAGCTAGGAGAATATGATGGAGGAAATTCATGCCTATAAACATGGTAAAAGCCTGCCACCAAGTGATGGTTGTCTCTGCTATCTCTGCTACTGTGTTGAGGAAGCAGAAACAGGCCCCATCTTCACCCATTTTCTAGGGGAACCCCCTCCCCCGCCAACCCTTTTAATATTTCCACCCACTATTGGGAAACTATCTGGGAGAGACAGCCACTACCTGCCCTCTGCCCAGGCAGGGAGGGAAGGTCCCTGGAGGGGTTTTGTTCATTGACTCTCTCCTACGACATCATCCAACCCCTCCCTCCAGGTTCCTCCTTTCACCCCTCACATATATTGGAACACATCAATGCACACTGTCGGGGACTTTAATGAATAGCTCCTTTCACCTGAATATGCTTCTAAAGGAAATCCTCAAGCCTGAACTTGGAATCATGGAATTTTAAAAGGAATCTTAAATCCTTTAGTCTAATGTTTTCATTGGACATATGAGAAAACGGAGACTAAGAAATACAGTCATATTCAAAGAGTCAGCATAGGATAGTGGAAACGGGTTCTGGACTAGGAGACCTGGGTTCAAATTTTTATTCTAATACTTACTAGCTGTGTGTCCCTAATCAAGTCACCAAACTTTTCAGTAGTTGCTTACTAACTGGGGATAAGAACAGGTGTGGTTGTGATTTAAAAACGTTGTAAACCTTAAAGCAGCTTGGTGATGCGATGGATGGAGCTCTGGAGTTGGAGTTGAGGAAACTCATCCTCCTGACTTCAAATCTGGCCTCAGACACTTGCTAGCTGTGTGACCCTGGGCAAGTCACTCAACCCCCATTGCCTAGCCCTTACCACTCTTCTGCCTTGGAGAGAAGATAAGTATTTTTTTTTTATTGGCTAGGGGGGGCAGCTGGGTGGCTCAGTGGATTGAGAGTCAAGCCCAGAGATGGGAGGTCCTGGGTTCAAATCTGACCTCAGACACTTTCTAGCTGTGTGACCCTGGGCAAGTCACTTAACCCCCATTGCCTAGCCCTTACCACTCTTCTGCCTTGGAGTCAATCCAAGATGGAAGGTAAGGGTTTTTTAAAAATAAAAAATAAAGAATTGGCTAGGGCTGGATTGTGAAGGACTTCGAATGTCAGATAGAAGAGTTTAGGGTTTGTATAAAGGCAATAAGGAGTTACTGAAGTTCCATGATGAAAGTCATGTCAAGCCTGTGGTTTAGGAGTATCATCTGGGCATCGTGAGAAGGATAGAATGGAGAAAGGAAGGGCCTGGAGGCAGGGAAACCTGTGGAGGCTTGTGCAATAGGTGAGGGAAAAGGTGATGAGGGCCTGGGTTATGGGGTGACTCCCTAGCCCAAGGTTCTTTCCCTTCGGCTGTCAGTAAAACAGTAGGAAGGTGTCTTTTCAGATGGGGAGATTCTACCTGGTCCCCTGAAAGCCTACTCTGCCTACTTGCAAGGCCAGCATTATAGAGTTCAGCCAACCATGTCAAGAGACTTTGGGACATCCTCCTGGGGAGCAATAAAGAAGAGGCTTCTTTTCTCACTAAATATGCACCCCTTTTAGCTCATTCCTACGTAGGCAAAAAGGATCCTAAATCCTGCTTTGGTTAAGTAAAATAATCTCAACCTCTAACAACCTACAGCAGAGGGATGAATGCTCCAGGTCATGTTCACCAAGTAAGCTCACAGTTTTTAGCCTGTGGACCAAATAATAGGAAGCTAAACTAGTCCTTTTCTATTTCACAAAGTCCTTCAAAATCCTCCAAATCTTGGAGCCTGGAATCCATCCAAATGGGAGCTCCTTGACGGCAGGTCTGTCTTTTGCCTTTTATCTCCACTGTTTGGCACAATGCCTGGCACATAGAGGGGACTTTATGTATGCTTCTCCACTGACTGTTGACTGACTGACCTACAGGGTCTCCTGAAGGATGGAGGCAGACTGGTACAGAAGATGTGCTGGATTTGGAGTCAAAGTATCTGAGTTCAAATCCCAACTCTGCCATTGACTACCTATGGACCTTGGTAGCATCCGTGGCAGGTGCTGCCCCTCCATGTTTGTGCCCTGGCCCCATTTCCTACATATGTGTCCATATTTGACCATTGTCTGTATCCAGTCTTCCAACAGAGTGGACCACATGCCCCAGATTTCTGGGAACAAAGTTCTATTGTTATTTTTCTCACTAAACTAATTCACTAAATGCCTTTGCTTTGACTAAATTGCATCTTCTAGTTGACTTAAAGGAATCAATGGGGTCTTTTTAGAGTGGACATATAGACCCAGATTGCATCTGGGCCTTGGGGTTGCTTTTCTAGGAATGCCTCCAGATGTTACCATGGGGAAAAGGTTGCTTTAGGTGAGGCCTCTCCTAAAGCACAAACCTCAACACGGCTATGCCAAGGCCTTGGGACCAAAGGCAAAAACCTCTTAGAGAAAGCCATTACAGGCACCAAAGGGCAATAGAAGGGCCTGAGAATCAGTTGAGACCTCATTTACAAAGCCAAGGAGAGTTCTAAGGGAAGTTAATTGAAGTGAATGAAATCCTGAAGAGTTTAGCACTCAATTGAAGGAACTAATTTTAGACTAACTGAGATGAAGAGACCAGAAAAAAACTGCACAAAAAAACTGAAAAGAAACTAATTTGGAATACATAATAGGAAGCAAACTTCTCAAATTTTCTAAGAACCCATGAGACATGATTATTCAAGAAATAATTAGATGCTATCCTGGGGGAATGAAAGCTAAAAATGAAGAGGGGGAAAAGGGAAGATGCCAAAAGGTCATTGCTTGTTCCCAATATTTTTCTCTTTACAGTTTCAAGATATAAGAATTAACTGGCAAAAGGACAATTAAAAAATCAAAGGAAATGGTCACCAAATGAGGTTGGGAATATTCAAATTGGTTTGGTCTGGTCTTTTTTTCTTGACTACTCCACTTTAATGTTTAATGTAAATAAGGAAAGACTTAGATGGAAAAGACTTTGGATAATGCCACGTTGGCATTGGCCCTATGCACAGGGGGAAGATGGGATAACTTAACAGCAATATGTCACCCTGCCCCAAATCTCTCCATTCAGAGCGGAAAATTCTAAGGCATCAAATGTTGCTGTTAATATGCAAATACATTCTTTGCAATTGATTAACACAATCATCCATTATCAGCCATTAATACTTCACCATTAATTAGTAATCAGTTACTCGAGTGGGAAACTTTAGTTTTAAGGGAGGGAACATAGGGAAGGGTTTCTAACTCTGGAAATCAGAGCTCATTAGAAGGGGGAAAGGAAATTCTCCAGGCTGCTGACTACCAAACTGAGCCCTGCCCACATCCACACTTTCACATTGACATGTTTGCTCTCTTTCTGGTTATTCTCCTTCCTTTGCCCCATAACTTCACATTCTCCCATCATCTACTTTGAGCTTTCCTTTTCCTTCTGCCCCTTCTTTCACATTCTCTCTCTGCATCTCTAAAAATGAGTTTAGAAGTTAGAGTTCAGAAGATTCATGGGAGTCCTGTAGTATTTGGGGCATGAAGAAGTTTTAAAAAATATTTATGACCAAGTCTTCCCTATGAAAGAGAGACTGAGGCAATAAATAAGAGGATGAACGCCCATCCATTCAAGGGTGCTTAGAAAATTAGGTAGAGTCACAAATTTCCCAAAGCTGAGCCTCCAAACATCTTCCCACTTCTTGTTCACTTGGCCTAAGTCAGTCTTGGCACAAAATGAAAATTCACCAGAATCTTGGCATGTTCTGGTCTCACAATTGTAAAGAAAAGAGCAACCAGAGAGTCCTAGTTGTATGGAATACAGGAAGAAGAGACTGGGGGGGGGGGGGGGGGTCTGGAAAGTCAAACTCTCTAGTCCTGTCCAGGGAAGAAAATGCTGATTCTAGATCAGTCATCCCTAGATTCAAGAAAGCAATTTATCAGGCTATTTAGCTCGATTAATTTCTAGCGATCTAGTCTGACCCTCTTCATTTTAAAAATAAGAGAATCAAGGCCCAAAGAGTTTAGATGGCTTGCTCCTGGATCACACAGGCATTAAGAAGCAGATACAGAATTTAAAGCCAGGTCTGCTGACTCAAAATTCACTGCTATTTCTACTGTACCGTGTCTAAGGACATCTGAATTCCTTTGGCCTAATTCCGCAGGAAATTCTGTGAACAGATTTCTCGTCTTTTATTTTATTTTCTGACTGATCTAGGCTTCCAGAAAAAGGGTGCTTTATACAAATAATTAGAGCCAGATACATATAGATATGGATCAGTAAGTTAATCAATTGTCCTTTGGGGTTCTAAATAATTCTCTTTGTGAGTTTTGATTGGAGAAATTCAATTCTCCAGAGCCTGATCAACCCTAGTTGATATCAAGTTTCTGAGATTTCAGGGCTAAAGGCCAGACCTTGGACCATGAATCAAGCAAACAATGGAGCCTAGCCTGAAATAGCAAAGAGGCCTTTATTACTACAGTACTTAATCTTAGTATCCTTGACCTATTCCCTTGAAGGAAGATTGTTCTCTCTTTTTAGGGAGGTGGGAAAGGAAGGGTAAGGGAGGCAGAAGGGATAAACACTTCTCCCAAGACCTCTCTCAACATATCATTTCCAGTCTAAAGGCCTTGTAAAGACTCATGTTCTCTTCAAAAACTTTCTCCTTCTGCATGGTCTGATTTCCTCTCTCAAAATCTATTCCCTCAAAGCATAATCTCCTCTCTCAGGTGCCCCTTTCCTTTCTTAATTCTTGCCCTAGTCTTCAGGATTTGAGCTCCTTTACCTGTCCCACCCCACAACCAAACACATACACACATATCTCTCCTCCTTCATTCCCTATTAAGTGGGATCTTCTCCCAAGCACTTCATTTTGTTGCCTGCTGCAGTGGCCCATTCTTTCGGAGGTCCTAGAATTTTTTCACTTGTCAAATTCCAGGTGAAGGAAGTTCACTAAATTGAGAAAGGCTCCAATGGAGTAGGGAATTAAAGTAGAAGTGTCAAACTCCTGGCCCAGTTTCTGAGTTCAAAGAAAACAAGATTAAAACATAATTGGGAAATGTTTAACAAAATAAATAAAATTACAATTCAACATAAATAATGTTAATTTGTGCTTTTTTTTTTAATTCTTACTTTCCATCTTAGAATAAATACTGTGTGTTGGTTCCAGGACAGAAGAGCTGTAAGGGTTGGGAAATAAAGGTTAAGTAACTTACCCAGGGTCACACAGCTAGGAAGTGTCTGAGGTCAAATTTGAACCCAGGACCTCCCCTCTCTAGGCCTAGCTCTCAATCCACTGAGCTACCCAGCTGTCCCCTAATTTGTGGTTTTCTAAGTCAAAATGCAGTCACCATCTATTTCTATTTGAGTTCGGCACCACTGAGAATCCCCAAATGCCTTAATAATGTTCAAAATGAAGCTTCAGGATTGGATTAATAGTAGTAGTAGTAGTAGTAAATAGCTTACATTATAGATCTTTATGACTAGCAAGATCTTACATATCTCATTTGCCCTTCAACAACAACCCTGATGGGTAGGTACTATATTCTTTTTTTTTTCCTTAATCTTTACTTCTTGTTATAGTTATAACTCTAAAATAGAAAGGTAAGAACTAGGGAAATGAATTGCCCAGAATCACACAGCCAAGAGTGTCTGAGTCCAGATTTGACCCCAGGTCCTGAAGAAGCAGACTGATATCATGGGAACTTGCCCTCCAGATGACCCCCTAATGGATCCCTTATCCCAAGAACTAAGATTGACATGTCCTTATTTATGTAGTTTCACAAGGATATGTCATCTCAGAACTTCAGGGTTCACTGACCTGACCTAGGTCACCATGACCATATGTTAAACATCTGGGTAGCAAAGGCTAAGATTGATGTCTTCCCTTTGGCACCTGGGTGTCAGGACAACCCCCCTTCCCCTATCCCTTCTATATAATGTAAAAAATAGACTCGAATACAGGACTACAATCCCCATGAGCCTTTGCTCCACTTCCCCAGAATGCCTTGTAATCTCACCTAGGCCGAGATCGAGAAGGTATTTAAGCTGATTCAAAGGCTTTTGGGGGGCTCTCGCTCTCTTGGACTTCCGTTTTGCAGCAGGAGCGTCTCTTGCGTGATATCAGGTTATTTTGTCTAGGCCTCTGGCCTAGGCACATGTTTCTTGTATATTTTTTAATCTTTAACCTTTAATAAACCTCTAAAAAATATAATACTCCTTGCAGAGAGAAACTAATTTCTACCTGCCTCAGTCTCCCCATCTCCCCTAAATTTTAACTGTTATAATAAACCAGGTCTAGGAAAGGCTTGGGGTCTTCCACTTCTTGTGGAGACCCAGGCTATAGCTTGAATAAAGTACCTCTTGTGTATTGCATTACCGTGTGTGTCTCCTCCTTGGAATCTGAACTAGAACCAGCCAAAACAATCCTCCCTATGCCAGGCCTAGCACTTTATCTACTGTGCCACCTAGCTGCCCCTGGTACTACATTACTCTTAATTTATGAAGAAACTAGATCAGAGGAATTAAGTGATTTGCCCAGGATCCCACAGTCACTAAGTGTCTGAACCAGGATTTGAACTTAGATCTTCTTGACTAATTCTGGAACACTATCCTGGCTAGATACTGCCTTACTTGTCAAAAATTTTTAAGGGAAAGTTGGGTCTCTATCCCTCACAACACACTAACTAGGAAGCATGTCCTGAAAGTTCCCTTCTAGCCCTAAAATTCTATGATCCTCCCCCTTTTTTTCTCCCTTTTTTGAATCTCACCCCAATTCTTCTAGCCCCAGCCTGAACTGACTGAATAGTACTATATGCTCCTATTACTTTAGAGTTTATGCCCTTCAAAGACAGGAACCTGTCAAACTAGCTTTGCTGAGACATTCAACACCTTTGTGAAAGTTCCCCAACCCTTTGTGAAAGAAATGACACGGTGACTGGCACTCTCCACAGTGAGTAACAGCAAAATTTTAACTCTACACAGAGGAATAAGAATGGACCAGGAAAGGAAGGAAAGCTTGGAAGAGAGGGGAAAAAAAGAAAAGAAAAAGAGGAAAAGAAGGAAGAGCTGTCTCTTAACAGCTGTGTGTCTTTGAGGAATTGATTTCTTCCTCTGGTCTTCAATTTCTTCATCTGTAAAATGTCTATTCCTGCTCCTATTAAATTAGATTTGGGGATTTTTTTTAAACCCTCACCTTCTGTTTTGGAATCAATACTGTGTATTGGCTCCAAGGCAGAAGAGTGGTCAGGGCTAGGCAATGGGGGTCAAGTGACTTGCCCAGGGTCACACAGCTGGGAAGTGTCTGAGGACAGATTTGAACCTAGGACCTCCCCTCTGTAGGCCTGGCTCTCAATCCACTGAGCTACCCAGCTGCCCCCTTAGGATTTTTTTTTTAAGGCAGTAATTGAGAGTAATATGGTTGGAAGAGACAGAGGAGAAAACAACTGTATACTAAGGGAAGAAGCTCAGTTCAAATAATCACCAGCCTAGTGAGGTAAGTAGTACACATTTCCTTATACCCACTTCACAGATAGGGAAACTGTCTCTGAGAGGGTAAATTGGGGTCAGGAAGGAAGTAAGCAGCACATGAAGGATTCAAACACAGGTGTCCTTGGCCTGCACTT
The DNA here is from genome assembly GCF_027887165.1 of Monodelphis domestica. Classification (NCBI taxonomy): domain Eukaryota; kingdom Metazoa; phylum Chordata; class Mammalia; order Didelphimorphia; family Didelphidae; genus Monodelphis; species Monodelphis domestica. The sequence continues at coordinate 52,751,370 of NC_077233.1, read as the reverse complement.
TGTCCACTCTCTCTATGGCAGCCAAAGCCCTAAATCAAGGACTTATGGTATCTGACCCAATGGCACAAGGCACTAAGAAGGTAAGGTCTCAGAATGTAGCAGGATGAGGCTGAGCTTGGAGTCTAAAGGTCTGAGTTCAAATCCTGGTTCAAGGACTTATAGCTACACTTTGGCCAAGTCCCTAAAACTCCCCGAAGCTTAGTTTCCTCTGTAATGGACTCAATGCCTTTGGGGATATCTTCCAGTCCTAAGTCTATGATTCCCTCGTCCCAAGTTCTAAATTTCCTCTCTCATAAGAGCGGGACACCCGAAACACCACACTAACCCTCAGCACAAGACCAAGTTGTTGCGCTTGCGCGACCTAAGACGCCTCGGAATCATTATGCCACAGCTTCGTTTCCGTTCCGGAACTCTTTCCGTGGAGGATCAGGCCGGATCTTCTCCTGGACTCTGACAGCGGCACCGGAAGTGACCCGTGCTGAGCGCCTCTACCTTCGGGAGTAACTGCCACGTCCAAGCCCGGGAATCTCCGCCGCCGCCGCCGCCATGGTAAGCGTCCACCGCTTTACGATCCCAGCTATATGAGAGGACCCGGGATGGGGAGGGAGGGAAGATGGAACGGGTCAGAGGGCCACTGCTTCCCTCACTCGCAAACACACATACACATACCCCTGCTCCCCGCCGGGCTGTGAGGAGACCCGCGACTGCTCCCCGCCCAGCCCGACGTCCGAGGCGGCCTGGCTCGGAGTAACTGCCCTCATGTCGGGTCGGCGTCCGGGGCAGTCGCCCAGCGTCTGGAACTGATCCTCTGCTTCTCCCGCTCTTACATGAGAGGCTTGCGGGTCAGTTTTCGACTGGGCGCCGGTGAACTCATACTCGCCCATCAGGAACGGTACTGGGCACATCGGAGCTATAAAAATTGAGAGTGAAGCGCTCGCCCAGTCCGCGCCCTCCTAGAGTCAGCTCGAATTCCACGTAGGGTAGGGGTGGATTAACTTGTAAACCGTGAAGAGGCGGAAAATCGGCGCAGATACATCTGGGGAGGAAATGAAGGGGCGGGAGGGATGATCCTCCTCCAATCCGTGCCCCGAGCCCGAAGGCTAAATTAGGAGCATAGTCTGGGTGAGATCTGAAACTCCAAAGTGAGCTGGAGAGTTAAGATTCAGGGCAGCCGGGTTTCTCAGTGGTTAGAGTACCAGTCCTGGAGTCAGAAGGACCTGGCTTCAAATGTGGCCTTAGCCACTTCCTAGTTTTTGTGACCCTGGGTAAGTCACTTAACCCCTATTGCTTAGTTAGCCCTTACCAGTTTTCTCTTGGAACTGATACTTTGTATTGAGTCTTACACAGAAGGTATCATAGAATCAATCAATACTAAGTGTCCATTCCAAGGCAGAAGGGAAGACTTTTAAAATTTTTAAGATTCAATCAATCTCAGCTCCACAAGGTGTCCCAAAAGTATTAGTATAACCTAAAACTATGCTGAGACTTGTGGGACACCCTGCCTGGGTCACATGTTGGATAAAGGAAAAATCATTTATAATGGATAATAGAGGCACCTGGTGCCCTGAAAATACTTCTGAATTGAGAGTCAGGAGGCCTAGAGACCCTGAACAGTCCTGCTTGAACTCCAAAGATACTCCCAACTCTAAAATTCTGTGAGTCTCTTCTCTAAGTCTTAAGTTCACTGCTTAGGCTAGATCTTTTAAGAGGAAACTCTGCCACGGGGCATTTATCAAAGTCCAAACAATTAACTGAACTGGGAAACAATGCAAATTGCTCTACTGATATCAAGCCCATAGTTCATCCTAAGGAATGTTGTACCTCTAAGGTTGGTTCTCCCCCTGGGACTTTTACTAGGAAAGTGGTTCATGTTCTCCCTGCATTGTCATGCTATAAAAATTAGGAATAAACTTTAAACATCCATAATTTAGCCTTTTTTTCTTTTTTAATCCTTACCTTCTGACTTAGAATCAATACTGATTCTAAGGCAGAGGAGTGGTAAGGGCTAGGCAATTGGGGTGTAAGTGACTTGCCCAGAGTTGTACAGCTAGGAAGTTTGTGAATCTAGATTTGAACCCTAGACCTCCCATCTTCAGACCTGATTCTCATTCTGCTGAGCCATCTACCTAGCTGCCCCTTATAATTTATCCTTGATAATGCATTATGATGGGTCTTCCATTAATGTGGCTATATTTTAAATTATATTTTTATCCTGTAGAACCATTTTGATTATAAATCAGTAAACATTAAGTGCCATCTTTGTGCCAGACACTGTGCTAAGGGCTGGGTATACAAAAAGAGACAAAAGACAGACCCTGCCTTTAAGGAGCTCACAATCTAATGAGGGAGACAATATGCAAACAAATATACACAAAGCAAACAAAAAACAGAATAAGCAATTAGCAGAGGGAAAGCATTATTTCCCTTTTAATTAAGACTTAACAAGGTTTTTGGAGAGGCTTCCTATAGAAAGCAGAATTTTAGTTGGGGCTTAAAGGAAGCTGGGGAGGTCAGTAGTTGTAGCAGAGGAGAAAGTCCAGAGCCCAGAACTCATGGAACAGATCTTTATGTCCTTTTTTTTGCTCCACAGTTCACCCTTGTAATAAACTTCAAGAGATAGCCCCTAGTTTGATTTTTTTTAAGTCTGGTGAACAAAAATGTATTCACTCCATTTCATATGCTTGGTACCATAATAAACTTTGTTTATACCCTACCTCTGTATCCTCCCTGCCTTCACTGTTCTAAAATAAAGAATACTAAATCTTACCACATTTTTCTAGTAGACTTAAGTAGGAAAAGTTGAAATAGATGAAGTTATAAGAAATGTCCATTTCTAATTATGTTTTTGTTCTTCTCTTTTAATATTGGTCATACTTCAGTGCTTCATGTATTAGTATTGGTAGTCCATTATTAATAATGATTGCTATATGTAATAGATAATATTCTGCCTTTTGCATGCTTCCCAATTCCTCTCTTCCACATAGATATAATACTTTGTAGTTATAAAGTGCTTCACACAGAACCTGCCCACAAAGAGTTTGCTGGCTAGTGAAGAATTGGATTTAGTAAGCATTTTTTAGCATTTACTGTGAGCCAGGCATTGTTCTGTACTAAGGATAAAGAAACAAAAAGGAAAATAACCCCTGCCCTCTTGGAGCATACATTCTTTTGGGGGGAGGGGGGATACAACATGCACTCAGATGAATAAGTATAAATACATACAAAGTAATTACAAAATGGGAAGAATGCTAACAACTGTGGAATAACACAAAGCTATATAAAAGATCCAAAAAAATGTCATTGGAATTCAGAGGGCCAGTATCCCTTTTTTCTATATTGGTGGCCAGAGAAGGCTTCCTAAAGGAAGTAGTATCTTCATTTGGGCCTTGGAACAATGAATAGAATTTACATAGTCAGTAGCTTTATAGACCTGTATACCTTGTTGTCTTCCTAATCTGAAGGTGCTTTAGAGACTACTGAGCATACTGATCTGTAGTCTGGGTTAGATGAATGACTTCACTCAATCAGAAATGGGAAAGTTTAGTTAAGCAGCCTCAGGAGAATTGTGGCCCAAGATTAGACAGTAAGGGAGGAAATATAATCCATGTTGGACAGCAAGTGCTACAGGAGTGTAATGATATAGAAAGTGGCCATAGACTATAACTGTCAAAGTTTCTGTTGAGAAATTTTTGAAAGGATATGAGACCATTAGATGGAAATAATGGATCAGATTATCTTCATAAGGAAGTTGCTTTTATAATTGCAATTATTTAATTTCATGTAATCTTTGGTTTTAGGTCTCAGTCATTAATACTGTGGATACCTCCCATGAGGATATGATTGTGAGTATTTCATTTAACAATTATTTAAACATATCTGAAACTGACATTCCTGTGGGATGGTGCAGTTTTTATTTTTATTATGTAGTTTTGATATGTTTATGAACAAAAATTTTGGGGTTTTTTTGAGAATTTGCCAGACTAGAGAGTAGCCATTAGAAGACTGCATTTTTCCTTTCTTAGGGTAACAAGTCCTCTTCAGAAGTACTCCTATTATTTGAGAGACTGTTTCATATGAATATGGAATAGAAATCCTTTTTGTATCATGGTCCTCTTTGGCAGCAGTTTGGTAAAGAAGCATAGGAACACCTCAGAATAATGCTTAAGTGCATAAAATACAATATGTAAGGTTACAAAGGAAACCAGTTATATTGAATTACAGTTGAAAGTTTACATATTTAACTCCTGGTAGAGAAGCAGTCATTAATTTCCATCCAAATGCTTAACAGTTTATCTGTTGGGTCACACAGTGACAGCAGCTGGTTTTTCTTATTCCAAAGAGTCTGCCGAAAGTATTTCACATCCTGGATTGTTTTGTTGGCCAGTGGTGATGTCACACATTCAGTCTGTGATGATTTTGAAGCAGTTGTCAGAAAAGAGAAAATGATTACTCCATGACTTAGAGATCCGGGTTTGGCAACAACCTGAGGAAAAGTAATGGATAAGGCCTTGATTTTCTGAAGAGGAATCAGGATATTTTCCTTGAATAGTTTAGTAACTTTCCAATATCTGTTTTTGATAAATTGGAAAGTACACGGCGGAAGCAGAATGTGAACATAAAATAAATAAGCTCAATTGGTGTAATAAACTTAGTTATTATAGAAAACAGAAGCAGAGATTTGCTTAAAATCCATATGGTCCAAGCCAACAGAGCAGTCCTTATATACAGTAAGAGTGTCCAAAGTATTTTGTGGGAAAGAAATACCAAAGATATTGGAGTGGTTAAGATTATGAGAAGAAAGAATAAGAGAACAGTTCTAAGACCACCTTTCAGATTCAGTAACCTTGTATTACGAATTTTGAATTTATGTCCTATGTACTAGATTCAGATAATTAAAGATATAAAAGGAAGTAAGACAGGGTTTTACCCTCCAAGAGCTGTGAAGTCATGATACACAGTAGGAAAATGTATTCCATTGGCAAGGTTTAAAGGAGCTTTAATCTTTACCACTAGCTGTATCTTTAATTTATTTTCTCACTTTCAGAATAACATTTTATATTGGAGAACACAATTTGTAATGTTCATGTATAAACTAATTTCCTTCAAATTTCTATGGAACTGAATTGCCTTGAGCAATGTTTTTGTTTTGTTTTGCAATTTAAAATCTCTACCATAGTAATGTGTAGGCTCTTAAGTCTACAATCTCCTGAATTCTTTGTTCCATATTCAGCATGATGCCCAGATGGACTATTATGGCACCCGCTTGGCCACCTGCTCATCAGATAGATCTGTCAAAATCTTTGATGTTCGGAATGGAGGTCAAATTCTAATCGCTGACCTGAGGGGGTGAGTATGTCCAACACTTGAGAAAATTCTGAGAAAAAATAGATTTTGCTGCTTGGATCTTCTACAGTAGACTTTGGGAAATGAATTGACAGCCCAGATTGTATCAGAATCTAATGTGTTTGTAAAAAAGAAAACCATTCTTCTAAAGAGCACACATGCCCTTAAAAGCCTCCTTTTACCCAAAATGATTTTCACATTAGCTGAAACGCTTTAAAGGAAACAGTTTTATTGGAATAATATCCCTAATCCCTTTAATTCCCTGATTCATAAGGCAGGAGTTAATCAGTTGGGGAAATGAGGCACAGGAAAGTGAGTCAACTTGTCTACAGAGAGTTAAGGAAAGGAAGGAGGAGGGTTCTTGGCCTCCCAAATTGTAACTGAAATGCTAAGTTGGTGATTTTTTAAAAAAATACAAGCAATGTGGTGGAGTTGTGAATTGATCCAACCATTCTGGAGGATAATCTGGAACTATGCCCAAAGGGCGATAAAAGGCTGTCTGCCCTTTGACCCAGCCATAGCACTGCTGGGTCTGTACCCCAAAGAGATAATGGACAAAAAGACTTGTACAAAAATATTCATAGCTGCTCTCTTTGTGGTGGCCAAAAACTGGAAAACGAGGGGATGCCCATCAATTGGGGAATGGCTGAACAAATTGTGGTATATGTTGGTGATGGAATACTATTGTGCTAAAAGGAATAATAAAGTGGAGGAATTCCATGGAGACTGGAACAACCTCCAGGAAGTGATGCAGAGCGAGAGGAGCAGAACCAGGAGAACATTGTACACAGAGACTAATACACTGTGGTATAATCGAACGTAATGGACTTCTCCAGTAGTGTCAATGCAATGACCCTGAACAATCTGCAGGGATCTAGGAGAAAAAACACTATCCTCAAGCAGAGGACAAACTGTGGGAATAAAAACACAGAGGAAAAGCAACTGTTTGACTACAGGGGTTGAGGGGATATGATTGAGGAGAGACGCTAAATGAGCACCCTAATACAAAGACCAACAACAAGGAAATGGGTTCAGATCAAGGACACATGAGATACCCAGAGGAATCGCGCATCAGCTAGGGGAGGGGTGATGGGAGGAGGGGGGGAGGAAAAGAAAATGATCTCTGTTTCCAATGAATAATGTATGAAAATGACCAAATAAAATAATGTTTAAAAAAAATACAAGCAATGGGGGCAGCTGGGTAGCTCAGTGGATTGAGAGTCAGGCCTAAAGATGGGAGGTCCTAGGTTCAAATCTGTCCTCAGACACTTCCTAGCTGTGTGACCCTGAGCAAGTCATTTGACCCCCATTGCCTAGCCCTTACCACTCTTCTGCCTTGGAGCCAGTACACAGTATTGACTCCAAGACGGAAGGTAAGGGTTTTCAAAAATAATACAACAAAACAGAATTACCATTAATGTGTTATAAAAACCCACCAAAGGGATTGCATTTGCTAAAACTAAATCCTGTATGTTAGGTATTCTTACTTACACTGAATTGGTATTTATGCCTATGCTTAAAAAAGAGTCAACAATTCTTCCACACTCAGTCCAGCACCAGTAGAAACATCAGTGGAAATAGAAATCAGTCTAATCATTGCTTAATTATCAGTTCTTTTACTGTGGCTCAAGTTGAACTGTTAACTCAATAAACCAAAGGGAGAACAATTGCCTGGGATTTGGAACCCTCTTGTAAGGAAGTTGAGACTGATTATGAGGAGACTGGTGTCTCTTTGGGCCAGAGCAATGGAATCCACAAGATGTTGTGGCAAGTCAGTTCAATAGGTATGTTCTATGTTCAAGGCACTGAGTTAGATGCTAGAGTTACAAAAATGGCACTGACTGCCCTCAAGGACTTTATATTCTACTGGGCAGATACAGCATATATACTGATAAGTAAAGACAAGATTAAGGAGGGAGAGAGCACTAACAACCTGGAGGACTGGAAAAGGCTTTCACAGAGACGACACCTGAGGTGAGGCTTGAGAGAAAGGGAGAATTCTGAGGAGCAGAAACAAGAGCAGATTGTATCTCAGACATCAGAGACAGCCTGTGCAAAGGCATAGCTATAAACAGAATGCAATAAGTTCAATGAACAGAAAGTAGTCCAGGAATGCCTATCCTATGGAAGGAAATAATATGAAAAAAGTCTTCCAATCTTTGATGGACCCAGATGGTGAAAAAGTTTAATTGCTGGAGTAAGGAGTTTATATTTTATCCAAGAGACAATGGAAAACCACTGAAATATTTTAAATAAGCGAGTAACATGATCAGGCCCTAGAAATATGATTTTTGCCAACTGTGTAGAGGATGGTTGAAGAAAAGAGAGACTGAAAAAAACACCAATTAGGAGATTGTTATTGTGATTATAGACCAGGTAAGAAGTGATGAGAACTTTATCAGGGTAGTCTAAAAGGGATAGATAAAAGAAAAAAAGGAGTAAAGTAGATAAGACTTGGCAACCAATTGGATATATAGGAAGAAGGATTAAGGAAGAGGAAAGAATCATGGATGGTGCAGGTTATAAACATGAGTTCCTAAGAGAACAAAGTTAACTCTGTTTTCCCTCTACCTCCTGGGAAGTAAGAAACGGGATTCAAAATTCAGCCCTACCCCTTACTAGTTGAATGAAATCTTGAGCAAGTCTGGCCTTTTGTATCCTCCTCTATAAATTAAAGGGAATGGACTAGATCAGGGGTTCCCAGTCTTTTTTTAAGTAAACACATTGGATCATAGCTTTAGGACTAGAAGGGCCTTAAAGGTCATCCAAGCCAGACCTCCCATTGGTGAGGAAAATAAGTTGGAAAAAAGATCTTGGGCCTTTGATTCCCAATTCTTTGCTCATTGCCCTTTACCATGCTGCCTCAAAACCCATTTATAACTTTAAAAACTGTGGCTTCCCTTCATGTAATAGCTATACTATTAGTGTTCACTGAGGCTACTATTAATTTAACAATACCTTAAAATGAATTCCTATTTTATTAATTATAGTGGCATCTACATACATTTGAAAAACCCATTATCTATAATATTTATTTTGTCAGAACTAAGAACAAAAGACACTTGATCCACATCTGATTCTATAGGTCAGAAACTATGAGCAAGATTGTCTTTGGGGTCCCTTCTAGCTCTGAAATGCCATGATTCTACCTAACACTGGATATTTTGGGGAAAGCCATTGTTTTTATTGTTTCATGAACAGGTTTGTTCTTAGCCATTGTCTCAACCTATAATTGAACTATAGAATACAATGTTAGACCTGGAAGGGGCCTTTAAGATCTAGTCTAATCTTCCCTCATTTCAAAGGTTAGGAAATTAAGTCTGAGCAGATGGGGCTTCCCTAGTTTATAAAGGGAACAGTAGTAGAGGCAGGATTCTTGTGTAGTGCAGTGGCCTGGGCACTGAAATCCAGAATGACAGTACCTAAATTCAGAGCCCAGCTCTACCATTTACTTAGGACTTAGGTGGCCTTGGGTGAAAGTGTGAACCTTCAAACATCAGGTCTCAGTTTCCTCATCTGTAAAATGAAGGGTTTGTACTAGACAGCCTCTCAAGGTCCTTTTCTGCCTTAAAGCTCTGGTCCTAAGCTGATGTTCATTCTTGTTTACACTGTATACTCCAGGAAGCCACTCTCAGATCTTTCTATTTGTGAATCCAAAACTTGATCCCAAACCCCATTTTGAGAATTCATAAATCTTTGATCTGTCTTATAGTCATGAAGGTCCTGTGTGGCAAGTGGCCTGGGCTCATCCTATGTATGGAAACATCTTAGCCTCCTGTTCCTATGACCGGAAAGTTATCATCTGGAAAGAAGAGAATGGCACTTGGGAAAAAACATATGAGTACACAGGCCATGACTCTTCAGGTATGACATGGGCTGATGGGAAACAGGTCTGTTGGGAAATATAAAATCGTGTGAATTTCCTACATCTAAAACAATGTTCTTTGTCAAGCCCATCCACTGCCCCCATCCCCCAATCCCTGATTTTCTCTCTTACTAAAATTCTCATGTTTCACTGCTGGCTTTTGGTTGGCTTCTGTCTCATCTGTCCCATTACTGAAAAAATATCCTGTTCCTCAGCTACCCTAGAGTCAGGCCTAGAGTGAATGCTCACTGTTTCCCTCTCCTTCCTGGGACACTCCTCATTCTTCCCTGTCCCTGTTTTTCCAACAGTGAACTCAGTCTGCTGGGCCCCCCATGACTATGGGCTCATTCTTGCCTGTGGCAGCTCTGATGGGGCCATCTCACTACTGAGCTACAGTGGTGAGGGACAGTGGGAAGTGAAGAAGATCAACAACGCTCACACCGTAAGTCTTGTGCCTGTGGGTTCTGGCTTTATTACAGGTAGCTTCAGACAGCAAACTGACAGTTCATTTATAAATCTCCTCTCATGCAGCAGAGCAGTCCAAGTCCCAGAGGACCGATTGGACTTAAGCCAAGGTCATACTTGTGCTCAGTGGAAATAGATTTAATTTTTGTCACTCTCAGTTTATCCAGGTGACCAAGAGTTATCAGCCTTTCCAAAGTCAGGTGCCAATTAGGCACATTTAGTCACATTACTGTGACATTTAAAAATTAGTTTCTCTGATAGAAGTATTATATTTTGTGAGGTTTATTTAAGATTAAGAATTTAAGAAAATACAAGTAAGAAAGCACGTGCCTAGGAGGGCCAAAAGGCCCATTCAGTTTCACTTACATCATGAGAGACGCATCTGCTTGGAAGCAGAAGTAGGAAGAACCCCGAGTAGGCTTTTACAGCCAGTTAAATAGAAATTTTGATCTCTCCCAGGTGGAAATATCAGTGAGATTAGAGGGCATCTTGGGAATGTAAAAAATAGACACGAATACAGGACTACAATCCCCATGAGCCTTTGCTCCACTTCCCCAGAATGCCTTGTAATCTCACCTGGGCCGAGATCGAGAAGATATTTAAGCAAAGGCTTTTGAAGGGCTCGAGCCTTTTTTTTTTTGGACTTCCACGTTTGGAGCAGAGGCGTCTCTTCCATGATGTGAGGTTATTTTTTCTAGGCCTCTGGCCTAGGCACATGTTTCTTACTTGTATATTCTTAATCTTTAAACTTTAATAAACCTCTAAAAATTATAATATTCCTTGCAGAGAGAAACTAATTTCTACCTGCCTCAGTCTCCCCCTCTCCCCTAAATTTTAATCTTTACAGTTTTGGTGACCACTAGATTGGATGAGAACTTCTCAAAAATGTTTTTAGCCTAGAGAATTTTTTTAAAGCCACGATTCTCCAAGATACTCTTTAGAAAACCATCTTGATCGGCTCCTGTTTCTGCTCCTGGCCTCTCACCTGGTGCCCGAGCTGCGCTCTGGCTCCCGGCCCGACCCACCCCGGCGGTCTGTCTCTCACCCATCTGGCCTCCGACCCAGACAGCTCATCAACCCAGCCCCAGACCACAATTTGCACAAAATTGAACTTTGGGTGTGGTTGATTGAACATTTATTTGTATGTATACTTTTATGCCAAAGGGGACTGCCCCCTAACGGCTTTTTGTCAATGTGTTCAGAAATTATTGGTTTTATTCTTTTTTCTCTTATCCTCACACTATTGTAATCTTTTAAGTTTATTATGTTTTTATGATCCTTTTGGGGAAAAATTAATTTTTCCACAAATGATCACACGGGGGGATGTAAAAAATAGACACGAATACAGGACTACAATCCCCATGAGCCTTTGCTCCACTTCCCCAGAATGCCTTGTAATCTCACCTGGGCCGAGATCGAGAAGATATTTAAGCAAAGGCTTTTGAAGGGCTCGAGCCTTTTTTTTTTTGGACTTCCACGTTTGGAGCAGAGGCGTCTCTTCCATGATGTGAGGTTATTTTTTCTAGGCCTCTGGCCTAGGCACATGTTTCTTACTTGTATATTCTTAATCTTTAAACTTTAATAAACCTCTAAAAATTATAATATTCCTTGCAGAGAGAAACTAATTTCTACCTGCCTCAGTCTCCCCCTCTCCCCTAAATTTTATTCATTACAGGAACTAGAGCAAGGACTTCTGAGGATTGAAGTCCGGGGTTCAAATCTCCATTTTTACATTATTGAATGTAAGAAGATATAGGGAGGCTTAGTAGCTGTTCCAGGATGGGCCGCATGCAGCACTGATTTGCTTGGGTTGTGAGGGTCATTATGTGTCCCTCTCATGGGCAGTGACTCATCAGTGAAAAGAGAGGGGACGTGGCAGGAACTATTCTATCCATGGGGCATCTTTGAAGCAGTGCCCAGCCTGGCAACTCCTGTGCTCAGCTTAAGTGTGCCCTGGACTCCCAAGATCTTGCCGAATGCATTCCCCTCTGCTCCAGAGCATTAAAACAAACAAAAGTGAGGGAGGATTTATTTTTCTTTTTAAATGTTTTATTAATGCTTTTTTATATACCACTATCGACTTCACAGTGACTCAGAGAATCTTCCCTCTTAATAATACATTTGAGAAAAACATCCATATATTGGCCACATTTGAAAGTTTTGCCTCTTTCTGTAGACATGGCCACCACCTTTCTGTGAAGAAGTAGGAAGAGTGGGTCTTCCCCATCAGTCTTCTGAAGTCATAATGTTTCATGACCTCAATCAGAGTTCTGACGTCAAAAGTTTTTTTTTTTTTTAAACTATTTCTGCATAAATGAGACTTCTTCCTCTGTCTCTGACCTCAGAGGAATTGGTTCAGAATCCTGGCAAGATTATGCCAACATACTTGAGTGTGTACACGTTAGTAACTTTTTTGCCACAATTCCAAACTCTATTCCATAAAGATTAGGCCAACTTACCACAGACCCTCTAATGTTTCCCATTCTGATCTTTGAAACTTGAGAGTTTTTCTAATTTGCTTTTCTCTTAAAATTGTTGATTTGGCACATTCTTTCATAAGGCAATTGAGAACTTGCATTTCTCCTTTCAAAAACTTTGTGACCTTTAGTCACTGTCCAGGGAGAAATAATAAAGCTAATGAAAGATAACAGGAACAGAACCCATTAGCTCCAGATTTTAATTACCACAAAAACAGCTACCGTCAGCTCAGGTGAAATCTTATATCAGGAGGCTCAAAGCTTTGACGGTCTCTTTGGCAACAGATTCCTAAATCCCCCTCAAACTTTGTGCCTATGTCAAAAAGCCATGAGAGCCTCATTTAGTCTTTCCATCAGGGGCCTAGACATTTCTTCTTTCTTCAATAGTCCACTTAGAAAATTGGAGTGGAGCAAGGGTGGTTTTTCTCCATACTTTGAGTTCCCCTTTACATACATCAGAATCCCTTGCTATCCCTCATTTCCTTCATGACTTAGCTTAGATACCACCTCCTATAGGAAACCTTTCTTGATCCCCATAGTTGTTTGTGCTCTCTTCTTCCTCAATCAATCATGTCTATACTTATATTTATGTCTAGTATGTAAGCTACCTGGGAGCAGCGACTTTTTTTACCTCTTTTTTCCCCCTAAAACCCTTACTTTCTATGTAAGAATCAATATTAAACATCAGTTCCAAGGCAAAAGAGCAGTACGGACTAGGCAATGGGGGTTAAGTGATTTGCCCAAGGTCACATAACTAGAAAGTGTCAGGCCAGATTTGAATCCAGGACCTTCCATCTCTCCAGGTCTGGTGCTCTATCCCATTGAACCATCTAGCTGCCCCTTTTGCCTTTGTGTCTATAGCACCCACCCTAGTGCCTTGCACATAATAGGCACTAAATAAATACTCGTTGATTTGGATTACCTTATATTGGCTTTTGGTATTTAAGGGAAGCCTAAAGCCCTGCATCTTTTTCATAGAGTAGCTGCTTTTTCCTTGCAAGGGTATGTATGTATCTTGTTAATTTGTGGAGTAGAAAGCCAAGTAACATCTTATTTCGCTCTCTGCTCAGATTGGATGCAATGCTGTGAGCTGGGCTCCTGCTGTCATACCCGGGAGCCTGGTAGACCAGCCATCTGGACAGAAGCCAAACTACATCAAGAAGTTTGCCTCGGGCGGCTGTGACAACCTGGTCAAGCTGTGGAAGTAGGTGGGCCCTCTGGGTGACTTGTCATCTTTGTATTTTCTCGGAGACAAGCATCCTTGCCATTCCCCCAGATTCCAACTGTGATAGCCAACTCACTTCAAACAAGGCTTTGTTTTCCTTGTCTTCCTTTTCCTCTTTATTCTGTCCCCACAATATTTTCCTTCTAAGCTGTCCCTAAGTCAGGGAGTTCCTGAAATGGAATTTCTCTTCATAACCTCTGACATTTGGTAATAGTCACCTGTATCCCATCATTGTTCAGCTTGAGCCCACTTTCAGGATCCGTATGAACAAGTGAACTGTCCTGAGGGGCAGCCATTTTACAGGATTGTTAGCCACATTAAGAATAGATTTCAAAAGAGAAAATCAAGATTATAATAATAATAGAATCCATGTACCTCTTTAAGGATTGCAAAGTACTTTTCTTGTGAGCTGATTTGATCCTCAAAACTACCCAATAAAGTAGATCCCCTTATCCCCATTTTACAGGTGACAGAACTGAGATAGAGATCAAATGACTTCCCCAGGGTCCCCCAGTCATTAGGTATCTGAGGCCGGATTTGAAGTCATGTCTCCCTGATAATCCATATCCAGTGTTCTTATCCACTGTGCCACTTTAATTCCCAAAAGAATGAAGGGTGCACCATCTTCCAGGTGGATGCTCAAGTTTCAGCTTGATACAATAGTATTAGTTTAAGGAAATTCCAATTTCCAGATGCCCCAGTACTTAGAAGCATCATTATTTACTTAGAAAAAAAGAATCTTTCAAGAAGACCCTTGTCCCCTCTTTAGGGAGGAGGAAGATGGTCAGTGGAAGGAGGATCAGAAGCTGGAAGCTCACAGTGACTGGGTTCGAGATGTTGCCTGGGCTCCCTCCATTGGCCTGCCAACAAGCACCATAGCCAGCTGCTCCCAGGTAAGCCTCTGTTGTATGAAGAAGAGGGCTGCCTTATAATGTATCCAAGTTTTCAGAATCTTAGTGAGACCCTCTCAGAGAAGCCAAGTGATTCATCTTAGAGGTGAACAGCAGCCCCCTTAGCTACATGCCAGATGGGGTTAACTTAAGGACTAAGAATGGCCAGAAAGGGATGGCCTAATACAGTAAATGCCGCACTGTGTGAGACACATTCCTGAGAGCAATACCGCCATGAACCAGGGACAGATAGTGTTTCCCAGCTTTGGAGAGCAAAGAAAATAGGGAGACCAGAGAACAGGTTTCAGACTACAGGAAAAGTCTCCCTGTCCCAGGGAAAATGACCAATGAGCAAAACCACCAGCAGTGTGACAAAGAAATATTGAGATAGTTACTGTTATTGGTACCTTCTCAGTGGTGATTAGTGTTCTCCCTCAAGAGACATCGTTGGTCATAGTATGTACTATTCAAGACTCATGATCATGTCCTTCTAGAATGTAGGACTTGTAGAATCCCAAAGTGTATTGTTTCTTTTTTGTTTCATTTCTTATTATCAATTTGAATTCTAGTTTATGAATTATGTGTCTTGTTTTTGTCTTTGTGTCTTTGGTGTCTGTGGAGTTCACATTGTAGGCACCTAATATAAATGCTTATTGTTTGATCTAGACAGTTTTACTCAGGCAACTGGGAGAATTCTCAAACGAATTCTAAAAGCGAGGGGAAAGCAGGGAGGTCCTGGGGTTCAAATATGACCTCAGACACCTCCTATCTGTGTGACCCTGGGCAAGTCACTCAACCCTTAGAACCAATACTTAGTATCGATTCTGACAGAAGGTAAGAGTTTAAAAAAGAAAGAGTGTGTATGGAAGGGACTTAGTAGATATGGGAGGGTAGATTTGTCCAAGTTTTTAGTCTATATAGACTTGATAGCAGAACGAACTAAGGGAAGTTTAGTTAGCTGGAACAAAGGAAAGAGCAGGATAGCTAGAGAAGGACACTGTAAGCCCATCTGAAGGGAGGCTATCTTTGGGGCACTGGAGGGTCTTGAGCCTCAGAGCAAAGAAGTCTAATTTGGTGGTGGCAGGCAACTGGGCGCCATAAGAGAAGAAATGAGCCGGGCATGAAAACTTACCCATTATCATCATGTGAAACAGACTTTGGGTAGAGGCATAAAGTGATGGGGTTTATTTGTTCTCTGCCAGAAAGTTGGGTGATAGTCCCAGTGAAGGCCTGAGTCAGGCTTAGTTACTGGGTGGCAGGGCTAAAGGTCTCTGCAACCCACCGAGGCCAAGGCAACTATTGCTGACTGCCCTTTTTTCCAGGATGGCCGAGTGTTCATCTGGACCTGTGATGATGCTTCTGGAAACACCTGGTCTCCTAGGTTACTGCACAAGTTCAATGATGTGGTGTGGCACGTGAGCTGGTCTATCACAGCCAACATCCTGGCTGTTTCAGGAGGAGACAACAAAGTAAGTGTTCTCTTGGCCAGCTCTTGGCCTGGGGCTGAGGCAGATATCAAGGATTCTTTTAAAAACATTTTATTGATTGATACCTTTTGTTTTTAAATTACATTCATTTCAGGTTCTACAGTCTTGTCCTTCTATACACACACACACACACACACACACGACACAGAAAAGCAATTAAGCAAAACACACTTACTTAATGATGGAGGCATGGATTAGATTAGATTAGCTAGATAGGAAGGACTGGCTGAAGCATTCTGCACCGTGTCCTCTTGCCTATACCTCAACAGAAGGAGGGAACTAGATTTCTTCAACCCTTGTTTAAGGTTGGTCCTTATAGCTCCCCAGTTTAGCCACATTTGAGACTGTCATAGTGTATATGATTCTCCTTTTTTGCTTCCTTCACTGTGTCTCATTTCACACAAGCTTTCTCACGTATGCTCACAATTTCTTAGGGCACGATGATATTCTGTTGCGCCACTTACCAGCTCTGGCCATGTCAATCAGTGGGCTTCTACATTGTTTTCATCCAGATCCAACCAATGGGGAGCCACTATGTTTCTAGTGTTTTTGCTACCATGAAAAAAGTGCTGTCATGACTATTTTGAGGCCTTTCTAGCTTTGACTTCCTTAAAGAATATGCCCAGTAATGAGATCTCTAGACAAAAGGGCATCAATAGTTTAGACTTTCTTGTATTACTCTGAATTATTAGCACAGGTCCATGTTTCGGAGTTGCCTGCCTTCCTACAGTCCTCCCACTGTTGACTATTTCCATCTTATCCTGATTTCGGTTTCAAAAAAGATTTTGAACAGGCAAAAATCCTAAATGGAAATAAAGGTCTTCCTCCTCTAAGATGTATCTTTATTTTGACCACTAGAGGGTAGCATTGGTCTTCCAGTGAAGACTTGCTTTCCTAATACTGCCCAGGTCAGGGGCAGAAGGAGGAAATGGGGCAGAGGGAGACACCCTGACCAGTTTTCATCTTAAACAAGACTCTGACCTCTCAATTCAGCTTTGCAAAAAATAAGTAAATAAAATAAAAAATGAATGGGATAGGGATTTTTTTTAGAGTTGTTAAAAAATGTTCCCAAATACTAAGGAGGCAAATTTTAAAATTCATTTAAGTCTTAACTGACCACAAACTACATACCCAAGAAGAGTTAGGAAAGACACAGATGTATTAGTACATAATATATGACATGCTCCTGCCCATAGAGCTCATGTTCTCACTGGAGATTCAAGACATTCGTGTGTAAAACAGTTAAATATTAAGACAAGACAGACTCAGACTCAGTGCTAAAATATGTGCTATTAGCCAGACTTCTCTAGGTCAGAATAGGGTGATATTTCTGCAGACCAGAAAAATTGGAGCAGGCTTTGTGGGACAAGTAGGCCAAACCTCAGAAGCAGTGATGCCTGTTACAGAAACCAGCTGTTATAGGCATATAGGCAAACCAACCTTTAAAACGAAGCAGATTTTAAATAAATTCCGTTGGAGAAATTATTTTAAAAGCCTGCCACCTTCCTGGACAGCATTTGATATGTGAACTACCACCTCTTCTGCATATTCTCTGCTCTGCACTTCATAAAGACTCCACTCTCCTGGTTCTCTGGCCTCTCAGGCAAGGCCCTTCTCTTATGCTAGTGCCTTATCTTCCCAGCCCTTCCTGGCAGCTGAGGGTATCTTCATATTGCCCTTGTCCTGCCCTCTCCCTGTGCTCTTCTCCTAGCTCCACTCTCTGGGCTTTGTCCCCTTGAGTTCTTGTCCCAAGTCCTTCCCCCCTTTATATGTTATTTCCACATTAGATTTAAGCCCTCTGAAGAGCAGGGACAGGTTCACTGGCTTGTATTTGTAGTGTCGTGCCCCCCAGCGGATCACATTCATTCTGTTAGATAATCTCAGCTCAGCACAGCCCTGGTTTCTTTCCTGAACTCAGAGCCATCCATCTCTCCCACCATGAAGGTCTCCGGCTCTTCATGTCTTTGACCTACAATCAAACGTGCTCACTCTACCTCCTTCTGTTTCTGCAGTGCTTCCTGGGTTCAGACCCTATTTGTCATTTGTTCCCCCTCATGATCACCTCATCAGTGGAGGCCTCTTTCCCTCCCTTTCACCTCCCTTGGACACACTTTTGGCACCATATGCTTGGATCTTTGCTGTCACCTCCTCAGGCCTTCTGGCTCCCTTCCCTCTCTGGCTCCAGTCCATCTTTCATACAAGTCCCAAGAAACCTGCCATTGCTGCTTCAGAATCTTAGATAGGGACACGGAATAAAGGCCAAACTCCTCTGTCTGACATCAGAGGACCCCACAGCCTCATCTCTTGACTCCTCACTGCTGTATTTACCTGGGACACAACCAAGACGCTCCTGATTCTGTGCCTTTGGTCACATCAGTCTTGGCCTGGAATCTCTTCCCTTCCCCACTCTGCCCACTGGTGCCTTCCCTTCCACTCTGAGCATTTTCCTTGAAGACTCATGCAGTCTTACACCTTCTGGTACATTGGTATTCTAGTTGTGTGCAGCAGTACTCCTTCCCATGCCTTGTGTCCTGCTGGCCTGCACTTCTTAGAACCCTTGCCTGGCTCCCTGCCGTACCGGAAATTCCTCCTCACTTGCCTCTTAGAATCCCTGGCTTCTTCAGGGGCCGACCTCAGGGCCTCTTCCTCCTGGAGGCTTTTCCTGATCCTGTGCCTCAGTTACATTGTCTGTAGAGTTTCATCCCCTCACCTATCCCCAGCCCCAAAGGACTGAACTTCTGGAGGGCAAAACCTATTTGCTTTCTGTATCCTGAGCACCTCACACAGTACCTGGTGTCTGGTAAGCACCTAATGAATGCTTTTTGTAGACACTTCAAGCTTACTTGTTGATGACCTGCAAGAAGGCCCAGGGATGCTGAGGAGCAAAAGGTTGCTCAGGAGATCCCAGGAAAGAATGAGGAGCATCCAGGCCACTGCAGACTCAGGATCCTGCATGGGAGTTTCAGGGTATGGAGGCCCTCCATGGGAGCAAGCAAGCTCTTTATTACATTTTTGAAACTTATAAAACATTTTGCCTTCAGGCATTGGGCTGTAGTGATTTCACTCATCTTGGTTTTGTGGCTCTCTCATTGAAATACCTGCCTGTATTGTGCTCCAGGACAAGAGTGGGGAAGCCACTCATCACTGGTCTGGGAGCAGTCCAAGGCTTAGGGCCAGAGATGCAGGCCCTTGCTTTGGGGAGCCTTTGCAGGTCACTTCAATGGAATCAGGCAAGCCTATATTTAGCATCTTCTCTGTACCAAACACCATCCCTAGGATACAAAGACAAAAACAACTGCGAGAGGACTGAGTAGGATGAGGGCTGGAAGAACACACTATAGGTTTTGGGAAGATACTATCATGACACATTGTCCTCTTGGTTCTGCTTCCCTCCCTCTCCATCTGTTTATACATGTGCTCAGCCTAGTTCAGCAAAACATGTACCAGGTGCTGCAGTGTCCAAAACTTTGAGCTAGGGAGACAAAGACAAAAGCTGATCACCTCTGCTCTGCCCTCCAGGGGTCAGGGTGGGCAGGAGGAATAGCATTTACCCAGGCAAGCAAATATAGAATCTGTAAAGTCATTTTTTTAACTTAAAAATTTTTATTAATTAAATTTTTTTTCATGGTTACATGATTTGTATCTTTTCCTCCCCCCTCCCATAGCTGACACGCAATTCCACTGGGTTTTACATGTGTCACTGATCCAGACCTATTTCCATATTATAATATTTTCACCAGGGTAATCGTTTAGAGTCTACATCCCCAATCATATCTCCGTCTACCCATGTGATCAAGCAGTTATTTTTCTTCTCTGTTTCTACTCTGGATGAGGATAGATAGTGTCTCTCTCATAAGTCCCTCAGAATGTCCTGGATCATTGCATTGCTGCTAGTAGAGAAGTCCATTACCTTCGATTCTACCACAGTGTATCAGTCTCTGTGTACAATATTTTCCTGGTTCTGCTCCTCTCACTCTGCATCACTTCCTGGAGGTTGTTCCAGTCTCCATGGAATTCCTCCACTTTATTATTCCTTTGAGCACAATAGTACTCCATCACCAACATATACCACAATTTGTTCAGCCATTCCCCAATTGATGGGCATCCCCTCGTTTTCCAATTTTTGGCCACCACAAAGAGCACAGCTATGAATATTCTTGCACAAGTCTTTTTTCCTTATGATCTCTTTGGGGTACAAACCCAGCAGTGCTATGGCTGGATCAAAGGGCAGACAGTCTTTTGTCGCCCTTTGGGCATAGTTCCAAATTGCCCTCCAGAATGGTTGGATCAATTCACAACTCCACCAGCAATGAATTAATGTCCCGACTTTGCCACATCCCCTCCAGCATTTATGTAGAGTTATTTTAAGGGGAAGGGCATTAACAAATGGAGGAAGCAGGAAAGGCCTCCAGAAGGTGGTGGTACTTTCACTGAGCCTCAAAAGGGACTGAAGATCCCAGAAGGTACCAGGAAAAGTTTGGGAACAATCTGGACATAAGCCTGGAGGACTAGACACTGAAGTTGTTCCTAGGGTGACCATTGTGGCTGGACTGTGGGGAAAGGAATGTGAAAGAAACCTAGAACGGTAACCTGGAGCCAGTCTACAAAGTGTTTAAATGCCCAGCAGAAGAATTGGAATCTTGTCCTAGAGATGAGAGGGAGCCACCAGAACTTTTTGAGCAGGAGGACGTGGTCGTTCAAAGGCTTCAGGAATTTCAGCTTGACAGCTATGGATCAGAGAGGGCAAGAGAAACCAGTTAGGAAGCTCTGATGTCCTCGTGGAGAAATGTACTGTGGGCCTGAACTGGCGTGATGGCTTGGGAGAGGATGGATGTGAGACACAAAGCACTCAATGGCAGACCAAGAAAATTATTTCGATGGTTGCTTTTCCTTAGCTCCCTTAATTTGCTGATCCATCTCATAGATGCGTACCGCCCAGCCTCTGAAGTACTGACAAACTCCCCCTCCTAAAAATGATCCCGAAAAGAAATGCTGCCACCTCCCAACAGGGAGAGGGTGTTAAAGGCAGAATGGGCAGGGGAAACTTCATGAGAAAAGCAGGAACTGAACCTCATCCCCAGAGAAGGAGTTTTCATTTCACAACAACCTGAGTTGACCTCCTCTGGGGCAGGTGTCACACCCTGAGCTGCTCTTGCCAAAACCAGATTAAAATGTAATTGGGAAAGATTTAACAAAATAAATAAAAATCCCGTAAGACGTTGTTAATAGATTGTTTTCAAAAACATCGTGCAGCCCCTGTTTCTCAGTTCATCACTTCCCTTTCACTAAGTATAAAAAGGAACAGAAACCTTCAGTTTCATTTCTTTGAGGTTAAAGTAAGTTTTTCCTCTTCATTTTAGAATATCAGGAGTTTCATCAATGTCTTTACTTCCTCCAACACATTGATCACAAACCCTGAAGTCAGACTTTGTGGTGCCATATCGTGCTTCTCCACAAGAAACCAGCCAGAGAGCCAGAGGCATCCTCAGACTCACTGCACAGCTCTCCTTTGCCTCTGATGTTATGTGGAATTTTAGTTATTTGAAAGTCAGGGTGTGAGATAAGGACAAACTGGCTGACCGGTAGAGCTAGTGGAGAGTGGAAGAGGCTGCCTCCTGGAGGAGGGGGTTCTCGGGCTCTCTGGAGGCCTCGAGGTAAAGACCACGTGAGCCACGTGTGCTGTGGATGGACTCGGACCCCTGGAAGTTAGGGGAGGCTGTGATGCTCCACAATTTACAGCCAAATACTGTTACCAGGAGGGTTTTTGTTTTACAAAAGCAGCTTCCACTGAGCCCTGCCTGTCAGCTGTCATCATTCTGGAAAGTACTAAACACTGGATGAAGCAACGTCACAATCTGAGCAGTCCATGTTTGTTCTTTCTGTTGTGTCAAGAAACAATATCTTGGGGGCAGCTGGGTGGCTCAGTGGATTGAGAGTCAGGCCTAGAGACAGGAGGTCCTGGGTTCAAATCTGGCCTCAGACACTTCCCAGCTGTGTGACC
Organism: Monodelphis domestica; assembly: GCF_027887165.1. Classification (NCBI taxonomy): domain Eukaryota; kingdom Metazoa; phylum Chordata; class Mammalia; order Didelphimorphia; family Didelphidae; genus Monodelphis; species Monodelphis domestica. The sequence continues at coordinate 52,729,617 of NC_077233.1, read as the reverse complement.
CTGGGCAAGTCACTTGACCCCCATTGCCTAGCCCTTACTGCTCTTCTGCCTTGGAGCCAATACACAGTATTGATTCTAAGATGGAAGGGTTAAAAACAACAACAAAGAAACAATATCTTTCCGATCAGTATTCACTGAGGAGGCAGCTTTGGGGGGGCTCCGGGTCCTCCTGCTCTGTCTGCCCGGCTCTGCCCCATCTAACGCTCTCGCCGCTTCCCTTTCAGGTTACTCTGTGGAAGGAATCCGTGGATGGCCAGTGGATGTGCATCAGTGACGTCAACAAAGGCCAAGGCGCGGTGTCTGCAGTCACAGAGGGCCAGCAGAACGAGCAGTGACCCCGGAGGTGCCGACGGGGCAGACGCAGCCAGGACCGGGCCTGCCAGCGGGCTGGAGGACGCCATCCCCGGCCCCCGTCTCTGGCGCTGCCACAGCACGGCTCGGCGGACAACACGGTTTTCCCAAAGTGGGAAAGGAAATGAGATGCTTCTGAATTCCATTAAGATCACGTGTTCCTACGAATCGATGCAGCCACAGTCTTGATCATCTGCCTTAAAATGATTTGCTTTGGTCTCTAACAACTTGACTGGTTCAGAGCGCTTATAGTTTAAGAAAAATGATTCCAAATGGTTTTCAAAGCTGTTCACTTTAAACTATTTTTTTTTATCAGCTACTTTGGGTACCCCTGTCCTTTGGGGTTTGTGTTTGGGGGTGGGACGGGATTGTTTTCAAAATAATTGAATAAAGTCCATCATAATTCTCTGTTTTTGGTTATCAGCTTACATTTGACAAAGGGCTTTCACAGCTGGCATTTCTGAGATAAGCAGCAAGACAGGATTCTCGAGGAGATGTTTCAAAGTGGAAACAAGGATTCTAATCCGGGTCTTGGTGCTCTTTGCCCTGTACCAGGCTGCCCCCGGGGCCTTCCTACAAGGAGAGAGTAACTCTCCAGAGCCTTTTCAAGGCTGGTCCCTCCATTTTCATTCCCCCTCAGTCTGCCCCAGACCTAGAGGGCCTGCGATGTGGCTTCCACTTTGTCGTGTTCTAGAGTCAGCCAGAAGCCACAGACTAGATCGCAGCCTGCCGGACATCTCACTCATGCTTAGGAAATGCTTTCAAGGTATTAAATGTATATAAAATGAGTCGCTTCCAAAACAGATACTTAGGGACTAGTCTGTGTCTCCCCCTCCTTCCCTTCTTCCCTCTCTCCGTCTCACTCTCTGTCTCTTTGTTTCTGCCTCTCTCAACATCTGAGCTGACCCTCATCTCAGAATTGGCAGCCAGGCTGATTCCCTCTGGTTGTAGGATAAGTGCAGCACAATGGCGGGGCGACCTGCTCCCTTTGTGAGAACCTGGAGGAAAGGACATCCATGCCCAGAGTGGCAAGTGTTGGGGAGAGAGTTGGAGGATGGTCAAGGGGCCCAGGAGATGCTGAGGAGCAGTTCCTGTTTGCCCCAAGGAGACTGTGACACTTGTTGGAGGTGTCCAGGGGACTGGTCAGCCTCTAAGATTCTAATTTCTCTAGTTCCATAAAGATTTACAGATTAGCAGCAAGGTGGCTCCGTGGAGAGCACTGGGCCCAGAGTCAGGAAGATCTGAATTCAAATACTGGGCAAGTCATTTAACCATGTTTGCCTCAGCTTCTTCATCTGTAAAATGAGCTGGAAAAGGAAACTGCAAAACATTCCAATATCTTTGTCAAGAAAACCCCAAATGGGGGGCAGCTGGGTAGCTCAATGGATTGAGAGTCAGGCCTAGAGACGGGAGCTCCTGGGTTCAAATCTGGCCTCAGACACTTCCCAGCTGTGTGACCTTGGGCAAGTCACTTAACCTCCATTGCCTAGCCCTTACCACTCTTCTGCCTTGGAGTTGGCTCCAAGACAGAAGGTAAGGGTTTAAAAAAGAAAAGAAAACCCCAAATGGTGGAGGCAGCTAATGGGTGCTAGAGAGATAGACCTTGAGAGAGGAGGTCCTGGGTTCAAATCTGACATGAAACAAGTTGTTTGACCCTGGGCAAGTCACAACATTAACTCCCACTGTCCAGCACTTATCTCTCTTCTGCCTTTGAACCAATACACAATATTGATTCTAAACAAGAAGGTAAGGATTTTTTTTTATCCCAAATGGAGTCACAATTCTAGTCACACAGGATTATATGGCACCAAAGAAGAACTAGGGACCCATCTAGTCCAACTCTCATTTTACAGATGAGAAAACTGAGGCCCAAAGTTAAACAGCTGCCCAGAGTCCCACAATAGTCAGTAGCAAAGATAGGACAGGCTGCCTCTGGAGAGGATGGTTTTGCTGACAGTCGATCAATGGTCCAACTTTACCCAAACATCTCATTCAGAAATGACTCCTGCAGTGGCAACCAGAAGTTTCCTGTTGATGAGAACATAGCCACTTCATTCATTCCTGATGATGGTTGATGATCTCCAAGTTCAACATCCTCAGCTTCCTCCTTGAGGGAAAAGTATTCATGCCACGAAGTGGTGGGAGTTTTAGCCTCTCATTTGTTCATTCGGAGCCATATTTCCAATCATAAAGACCTAGAAGGGTCCCAAAAGGTCATCTAGTCCAAATGACACATTTTACAGAGAAGGAAACTGAGCCCATGAAAACCAAGTGCCTTGCTCAAGGTCATACCGGTAGGAATGGCATAGGCGGGGTTGGAACTTGTATGACTGAAAATCTGTTGCCCTAAAAAAAGAACTACATATCCCAAGAGCCCACTGACTTCCTGTCATTACGTACTTCCTGTAGACAGAGGATAAAGGGCGTGGGCTTTGGAGGCTCCTGATCTCTGATGTAGAATCAGCAGTGATGGTGGTGAGTGGGGATGGCTAAAAATGGCTAACCAGCCATGGGTACATGGTCTTTATTTTTTATCTTCTTTATTCCTTGATTTCTAATTATCATTAATAAATCTCTTAAAATATGACTACAGGGGTGGAGGGAATATGACTGAGGAGAGACTCTAAATGAACACTCTAATGCAAATACCAACAACAGGGAAATGGGTTCGAGTCAAGAACACATGTGATAACCAGTGGAATCATATGTCGGCTATGGGAGAGGGAAAGGTGGTGGGAGGGGGGAGGGGAGGAAAAGAAAATGATCTTTGTTTCCAGTGAATAATGTTTGGAAATGACCAAATAAAATAATGTTTAAAATTTAAAAAATATATATATAATATTATTATTGAGATTTAATTTTAACTTTGACAAACTCAAATCTTTGGCTCCAAGCATAGCACACTTTCCATTGTCCAAAGATGCCATCCATAGACCACATTCTGCAGCCCACTTACACCTGCCATGGGTCTCAGTTTATCTAATCAGAATTCCAGAATGCCAGCATGGAAAGGGATCTGAGGAGGCTGCCCTCCCGGCCTTGCACTCTGCCTTGCTTGTCTCATTACCAGTCTGGTGTGGGGGGGTGGCTTTAGCTTGGCAACACAATGGTGCTACCACTCATGGCTGACCTCCAGGACCATTTCACGATTTGGGGACAAAAGTCTGGAAAAACTGATCTCAGGAAGATGGAAGAAAAGAACTCTGAGCAACATAGTTCCAAGAAGATCAGAGCTAGAGCTTGAGGGGACCGCAGGGACCATCTAGTCTTAATTCCTCTACCTTCCAAGTGAGGAAACTGAGGCACACATCAAGCTATCTCCCAAGGCCACACAGGCAACAAATGCCAGAGCCCCTAGTCCCTTCCCTCCAAATGTAATGCCATTCAAGGCTTTGGTATCCCTCTGACCTGCCCTTATTTCTGTCTCTTATAAATATCTTCAAAACACCCAAGTTTCTTAGCCTGGTGGCCCACATCTGGGACCCCTGCTCGTGGGGAGGCTCAGGCTGGTGGATGGAGCTCAGGAGCTCCGAGCTGGAGCCAGGCTGTCCTTTCCCTGAATCCTTTGAAATCTCTCCCAATCTAAAGGCTGTGTTCGACTCTTTCTGACTCTCTTCTCTTTCTTTACGGCAAACTCTCAAGCAGAGAGGTCACTGCCACTCCAGCGAACGGCCCCCATCCAGAAGTGTTCCCCCTAGGTGATTCCTCCTCCTTTGAGGTATGACATTATCATTAAGGCAAATCCCCACACTATGAGCTATGCTTCTGGTTAAAGCAGTGGTGTGAAGTACAACACGCCAAGAAAGCATCAAATTGTTTCCCCATTTCAGAGAGAGAGAGAATTTTGAACTAAAAATGTTAGAAAATTAATGCCAAAAATTGTTTTTACATATAATTGGGGAACAAATAAAGCATTCCTCAAGGGAGGAATGGTGACATTAAAAGAAGATTCAGAACCAGACCTAGAGAGAGGAGGTCCTGGGTTCAAATTTGACCTCGGGCACTTCCTAGTTGTGTGACCCTGGGCAAGTCCCTTAACTCCCATTGCCTAGTCCTTACTGCCCTTCTGCCTTGGAACTATTGGTTCTAAGATGAAAGATGGGGGTTGGTTGTTTGCTTTTTCTAAGTAGTAATGACACCCAGCTCTCCAAAACCTAGAAAATATCTGAAAAAAGATCCAAAAAGATCAATAATAAAAGAATCCAGAAAAAGACAGAAACTCCTCAATTCAGTCTATAACTGCAGCCAGAAGACAATGGAGTCTGCTCAAGGGGTCAAGCCAGAAATGTCAGCTCAGGTAAATCTAATACACAGAGGCAAAGTGGAAGGAAACTAGTCTAAACTCTGGCATCAGGCCACAAAACTAGTGGAAGGGAGGGGAGCCAGCAAAAATTCTGTCCAATGGAGGGGAAGTCAATCAGCACTCTGAATAATGACCTCACAAAGTCAGCCCCAACTCCTAAAATCCAGGATCTGAAGCTAAATCCCAGACTAACAGAACCACATTCCAAGGGTCACCATGCAGGGAGACACAGCCCAGTACTCCCTAGAGCACTGGAATCCAATAGTAATTTACCTCAAAAAAACAACAACTACTAAATAAAACCCTCTAAAGGGGAAATGGACTTTTATAGAATAGAAGATTTTCCAGTATTCCCAGTGAAAAGGCAAAAACAGAACAGAAATTTGGAAATGAAAATATTGGAGACAAGAGAAAGTTAGAAAAGGAAGGGGGAGGAAACGAGCATTTATTAATCACTTACTACATTGCCAGGCATTATACTAAGCACTTTGAAAATATCTCATTTGAAGACAGTTGATCTAGAAACAAATTAGAACATGGAAAAGTTTTACCTGCCATACTGATGGATAAAGGAAGAATTTATGACCAAATAAGACATAGAGAACATTACCAAAAAAATGAAATGGATACTTTCAATTACATTCAATTAAAAAGAGTTTGTATAAACAAAACCAATACAACCAGGATTAGAAGGGAAACAACAAATTTAGGGGGTAAATTTATAGCAATTGTATCTGATGAAAATTTCATTTCACAAATATAGAGAATTGAGTCAAATATATAAGAATATAAAATATTCCCTGATTTATAAATGGTCAAAGGATATGAACAGGCAGTTCTCTGAAGAAGAAATTAAATTATCTATAGCCATATGAAAAAAATGCTCCAAACCACTATTGATTAAAGAAATGCAACTTAAAACAATTATGAGATGCCATCTCACATCTGTCATATTGACTAATATGATCAAAAAGAAAAAAAATAAATGTTGAAGGGGATGTGGGAAAATTAGGACACTGATAACTGGTGGTGGGATTGTAAATTGAGAAAAAACCATTCTGGAGTGCAAAATGGAACCCCCAAAAGCCATAAAACCATGCATGCCCTTTGTTCCAGCAATGCCACTACTGGGTAAATATCCCAAAGACCTCAGAGATAAGGGAAAGGACCTACCAATACAAGAATATTTTAGTAACTCTTTTTAGGGACAAAGAATTGGAAACAGGGGGTTGTCCATCAATTGAAGAATGGATGAATAAGTTGGGGTATGGGTATGTGATTGTAATGGAATACTCTATTGTGCCAAAAGAAATGATGAACAGGATGAGTTCAGAAAGAAAAACCTAAAAAGACTTATATGAACTGATGCATAGTGAAGTGAGCAGAACCAGGAGAACAGTGTATATATAGTATCAGAAATGTTATACAATAGCCAACTGTGAAAGATCATCAACAAAGCAAGTTTCCAAGATGCCACAGAATAAGCACTATGGAAATATGTTTAGCAAGAAAGCCCTAATATAACCTATCTCAGACTATTTGCCTCTTAGGGAAGGGGAGGATGGAGGGAGACAATCTGAATCATAAAATATCAGAAAACGTTGTCAAAAATTGTTTTTACATGTAATTTTTTAAGTAAAAAGAATAAAGTATATTGGAAGAAGTGAAAAAAAATCTCATTTGAGGTAAATGGATGTGAACCATTGGAAGAGGCTAAATGAATATTTATATGCTAAATAAGAAAAAATAAATGTCCTTTAAATATTCTAATGTATTCAGGGATCACAGGAGATAAATAGTACGAACTGAGTGGGTCTGGGCTCAAGTTTGTTCCATTTTATTGGTCTCAAGAAAAGATAGAAAAGGGGGTGAAGAAATGAGGAAAAAGCAAAAGGAATTTATGATTTCCCATAAATAAGTACGTGAGAAGAAAGAGTATATAAACATGGGATGGAGAGAGCTGCAGGAAGCAAACTTGCTGTTCTTTGAAAATAGCACTCATCTCCTGACTGTATAATTAGAATCTGCTCCCCAAGACTCAAAATCCCAGCATCCCACTTTCGTTCTCACGTTATGTCCCTACGTTTTGGAGATAGTTTGTGTGTGACCCCGCCCCTGCCCCTCTCTCTTTTCCCACAGATGTGGCTGGGAAAACTTCTTTACTCAGGGTTTTATTTTTGTCCTTTTACTTCTTGTACTTTAAGGGATTATTAATAAAATTTTATAAAATATGATTGGATATCGATTTAAGTCTTACATGACTCCATACTGTTCCTCATTCTTCCTCACCCCTGACTCTTCCCTTTCCTGACTTTCTTCCAAGCTCAGCTCAAATTTCCCCTTCTAGAAGTCTTTCTTGGTCCTTTTCCACCCAGCTTCTAGTGCCTTTCCTCTGAGATTACTTTCCATTTATATTGTATATATCTTAGATGTACCTAGTTATTTGCATGTCATCTCCTCCATTAGAACGGGAGCCTCTTAAAAGCAGGAACCGTCTTTGCCTTGGTTTCTTCCTCTGCTTAGCACAGAGTCTGTCTGTCGTTCTTTTTCAAAGAGGATCAGTGACTTTACAGAGGGATGACTCATGCACCAACTGGATTTCAGTGAAGCAGTTGCGCAAAGTCATCAGCCTCACTCTCTCTTCCAATGTCATCAAAGGCCAGTGGCAAGACAAAGGTCAAGATGAGTGCTCTTGTTGTAGACACTTAGTCAGTGCTTGTTGGCAGAATCACTGGGTTTTCCCTTCTGAATCTCTTGCCTTTGATGGGCACCAATCATGAAAACATTACTTGGGTCCCTAATGGTATCGGTTTCTCGCCCAAGGCAATCTTGATTCTTTCTGAAATCATACCACCGCCTAATGCCCAATTTCATGGAGAGAATGCTAGTCATTAAAAGCTGAGTTTTAACAATGGGGTTTGGCTGGGGGGTGGGGTGGGCAGGGGAGGGCAAAAATCAAATCATAGATTTCTAAATGAGATTCAACATAATCTCTTCTTTACATTCTCTTCTGAGTCCAGTGTATGGTCCACAGGCAATGTCCATCAAAGAAAAAACGATGAATGGACTTATTAGGTTGCTGGTCCTCCTGCATGTCTTACATGAACCGATCACTTTGTCTACTTTGTTTTTCCTGTGTGGATTATTGAAGAGATCCCTTTTTATGCCTGGATTTCATTGACTCATTTATAGATCAGTGACTTAATTGCTGTTGTGGGCATGCTCCTCTCCTCCCAACTGCTTCCTGAGAAGCTGCAAATTCTTATTATCCTGGGTCCTCATTGCTCTACCAAGGCAGTCTTTATTCTATTATCGAGTCATCAAGTTGGAATAGCAGAGAACAACACCAAGTTAGTTAACCCTTCAGGGTTGATGGCGTGTACACATCTGAGTACTGTCTTGGGATAGACCTTTAAAAAGAGAGACAACAGAAGTGCTGGAGGACCCTCGGACCTTCAGAGAGGCCGATATAGCCATACAGTCCCTACAGAAAAAGATCTGCATTGGAGAATCACAGGCACCCAGACCTACTCTCTCCTCTGGTGCTGATCCAAAGAGATTGTATAAGAGACTTCCATTCTCCAACCTCCAACCAAAGCCAGATCCATTGTTTCGGAGGCTGGTGCATAGCTAACCCAGAGACTATAAATAGTTCTCACCTACTTAAAAAAGTGAGTTCCTAAGGACTTCTGCTAGCCAAGAATTAAGAAGCTAAATCAATGAGGATTTAGAAATCACTTTTAAATCACCAAAGCGGTTGACCATTCACTCTGTAGAGGGCCCTGTGCCAGACTCTGACAGAGACACACAGACATAAAATGAATACAACATCTATTCCTTTGACTGCCTTGCAAGCTAGTTGTTAACCACTTTCTGATTACTATCCATACTTAAAAGAAATGAAATCATTCTTGTTAGAGAAGAAAAAAAAGGGGGGGGAGATGCCTATCAAGTGGGGAACAGCAAAACAAGTCGTGGTCTAGGAATGTAATAAAATCACATGAGAAATGGCAAAAGGGTTGATTTCAGTGAAGTCTGGAAATTTGTATGAACTGACATCACATGAGATGAGCAAAACTCCCCAAATGCCTGTGATGGCCACACTGTAAAGAAAAACAGCCTCCAAAGGCATAAAGAATTTCATAACTCAATGACCAATCTCACAACCTCAAATGACTCATGGGGAAGTGTGGGACTCACTCACCTGGGACTCAGTCATCTTTGGAGAAGTGATTGATGGATTCATGATAAGAGAATCAGGTACACATTTATAGACTTGGCAACATGGGAATTTGTTTTGCTTGGCTGTGCACACTCGTTCCAAAGGTTTTGTTTTCCTTTTGTTCAAAAGCAGAGGATGGGAATGTGGGAGGGAGACCAAGAGGTTCATGTTAGATGGCCAAAAATAAAAGAGAAGAAAATCGTTGGAGCTTTTTTTTTTTAATGACAGAAGGAAAATAAGAAACACAAGAGAGCTTTGAAAGTTTTATGTTCAAGTTTAATTTATAACCTTTAAAAGCAAATTCAATTTAAGAGAGATTCACAAAGCCATCTATAACCCTCTTTCCTTGGTCTACTTTATGTTTGGAAAGGTATTTTATTTGGTATTGGTCAAGTTCAGAGTAGCAACAAAAATACTTAAGTAATAAGCTCTATCCCTTGAATGAATGTGCAATAATTCGGACTTCCCATTCAGCGTCATTGGTCTGTATTTCTCAACTCAAATCTAGCTCAACTTCAGAAACTACGCTGTGGGGAAGTTGGGTATTTTTTACCAAGTGTCTCCTTGAAAGAAAATCATCCCAGCAGCTTCTTGATCCCTTCCCTATGGTGTGTCCTGGGAAGATCAGCCCCTTACTGGTACTTCCCTCTATTGGCTGCCTCAAAATAAACTTGATGGGACCTGTGACCGGAGCGGTTTCTACATTCTTACATAATCATTTCCTTTCCATGAAGATTAAGTGGTTGGTGTTTATCTAAAATCAACACTGGTGGTTGGAGCTGGGGAGATTTGTGCTATGATTAGAGGATGGATTCGTTCCCCAGCGGGAGGACAGTTACCATAGGCAGAGCAGAGACAGATGGCCCTAGACAGATTGATACATGGGTAAATAAAGGTCTTACCAGTTCCCCCAGTCCTCTTCCCAAGCTTTCTCTCTTTCAGCCCCCTTTCTGTAGCTCACCCTGGAACCCCATCTCTGCTTGCTCCTGCTGGACCTTTTGTTATGCCCAGCAACAGTCCAGGGTCTAACTCTTTCCCATTCTTCCAAGTACCCACTTTGTGTCCCATTTCCTCAGAGTCCAGTTGGAGAACTGAATGATCTAATAAGCTAGTCCAAGGTAAGAAGCTAAGAGCCAACGGTAAGGATGAGAAATCCTTGAAATATCACTTTGCGTGCCCCAGCATTTTCATACGCATTATTTCACTTGATTCTAACAACGACCACACAAAGGAGATAGTGAATGATTGTTCTCATTCTCCTGGTAAGGAAACTAAAGGCCCTACCAGTTATGGGTGCCCAAGCCTATAAAATGGGAATAATAATGGCACCGAGCTCTCAAGACTGCTCAAAAGAGATTACAGATGTAAAGCTGTATAAATGGGAGCTTTTATTCATTTCTTTCTTCTTATTTAACATGATGAGGTTCCAAGAGAAACAGTCTGGGTAAGTAACTCTCCTGATGTTATTCATTTTTACATTGAATATTTTCTGTCACCGAATAAAAAAATATTAGGATGAAAGGTCATTTTCAGTAGGTCCAAGTTAAAGAAAACCTCTTAGGGACAACCCCTACAGCAGGGTTGTTTCTTTCACAGTGATAATAATCAAGTAATTCAGACATAATACATGTTACTATATAGGATCCATAAAGTCACATAAGTGCATAATAAAAAAAAGAAAAATATAAACATCAAATAAAATGATCACAATTCAATTATCACAGTAAAAGACAATAACATGCCTTCCCCATAAAAAAGAAAAAAAATAACCATGATTCAATGTCACATTTCCTCCCTTCAGCTATATAGCAATGATAGGTACCCCCTCCCGTTCCTGGCTTTGATTTCCTCTTCTTGATATCAGTGTTTCTTAAGCTTTTAATTCCATGTTGTTTAGAGACTTTGGTATTTGGTATGTCAACATCTGGAGTGTTCTGGGAGGACTAATGCCTCGGCTGAACCTTTCCAGGGCTGCTCATCCACCTTTGGTGGCCCCTGAATTTCACCTCGCTCTCACTTATGGCTTCAAAAAGCTTTAGCATTTGCAGCAACCACATCCCAGTAAAAGCATCTCAGCAGATGGGCTAAACCAGTTTGAGGGTAACCAACAAAGCCTCAAACCCATTGGTGACTTATCCCAAGCATATGGAAACTTCCCCATCAGACTGAGAACAGTTTGTTCCAATAGACATGAAGGTTGCTCTAGTAGGCGCTATGGAGTGCTTCGGGCTTGATCAGACATCGACGATGCCAAAGTCATCCCTGGCATCCTGAGCCATTGCCAGTTGTCCTGACTTCGGTCTTGCCACTGGATTTTGATGACTCTGGAAGAAAGAGTGAAGCTGGCAAATTTTCATAACAGCTTCAACTAAGTCCAATTTATGAGTGAGTCGAGACATTGTCTCTTGATGTTAGTCTTTTTCAAAAATTGATCACATCAACATCAATTAGAAAGATCACTCTTCAGTGTCTATATATTTCAGTATCGAGTCTGGGCAATGTTTATTTGTGAGAATTCTCAGGTTCCAGGACTGTTTATTTCCTGAATTCTCTCCAGGGTTTGTGTTTGTAGGAATACAATTCTGAAAAGCTCGGATGATGAGGGAGCACATTCCAGGCATGGCACAGTACCTGGCAATAAGGATTATGAAGATTAAATTGAACTCTTCCCTGACTGTGAAAATGAAAATAATTAACTCTCCCCTGATTGTGAAGATTAAATTGTAACCCCTGCCTATTTTTAGATTTTAATCATCAAAAAGTGTAAACACCCTACTTAAAAGTTGAGTATGGAGATCTGCCCATTTTTAGATCTAATCACCTAAAGTGTAAACATCCCACTTAATCATTGAGTGGGAGGTCTGTGACCCATATGTGCAATAGTGGGTGACGAATCAGAATCAACTGACTGCCTTCTGATCAGTCCTAGAGCAGAGAGTCAACTGTGATTGGTAGATGTAAAATTAGGGGAAGACACAGGAAGTGACGCAAGAGAAAATGTCTTTAAAAGTGAGTGACAACTTCCTGAAGAAATTTAATTCTTTATGCTTTCAAGTTGAGGCTGGTGAAGAGGGGCAGAAGGATCTTTTGACCTGACCTGAGACCCTTTTCCTTAGACTGACATGTGGTGAGTGAAAAGCTGACTCTTTAACTGCTGTTTTGTCTCTGAAGAGATTAACCTCGGAGAGACCTATCCTCTTGAGAAACTTCCCAGGTCCTCAGCTTTGCCGAGGCTTGTTCCCCTGCCTGGGTAAAGCCAGGGGGCTGGAGATAAATTACTTAGTGCTTTAGACTAGATATCTTACCTTATCCTCTCTCTGATTTCTTACTTCACTCTCTCTCAATTTGTAAATAAATTGTAAATAAATCTCTTTGGATTTAATTAAATTCCTGGTGACCATACTCTTAAACAATCAAGTCCAACCCTTCAAAAAATAACCTCTTTTCCCCCTTACAGGAAATGTTTGTTGATTGAAAGATGGCTGGATGGGCAGTTGAGTAAGCACAAATTGGAGAAGGGACAACCTTAAGGCAAAGAGATATGGGAAGATATCTACTGGGATGGGAGGCTATCAGAGTCATTCTGGCAAGAGGTGAAGAGGGCCTTAACTAAGGCTGTGTGTGTGTGTGTGTGTGTGTGTGTGTGTGTGTGTGTGTGTGAGTAGAGACGAGGGCACATAGCAGCGAGTGATATCATAAAGGTCCGTTGCATTCATTTGGGAACATGGGGATAGTTTTTGACAAGGATGCCACAAGTCAGTGATTGCTAAAAGCAAGGAACTTGTACTTTTCACTTCATATAAGGGATGCCTCAAGGCCTTACATAAAATACCCAAGAGCAAGAGGGTGGAGAAGAAAAGCAATAAAGTTTTGGGCAAAAGATATGCCTAGTTCTCCGTTGCTAAGGCTGGAAATAATAAAAATATCTGATATTGGTGTAGATGCTAAGGTTGGCGAAGCCCTTTCCTATATCCTCATTTGATTCTCACACCAACCTTCTGTGATAGGTGCTGTTATCCTCACTTTAAAGATGAGCAAACTGAGGCTCAGAGAAGTTGTGACTTGTTTTTGATCACAGTGTCTGAGGCAGGATTTGAACCCACCTCTCTCCTGACACTTGGTCCAACACTCTTTCCACTACACTGGAATTTTAGCCTCTGGCAGGCTAAAATTTGAGCTCAGACCTAGGAACTCTGTGGTGAGAGTCTTTAGGCCATTTAGAAGGATGACGGGAATCAATGATGGTCCTGGGAGTATCCCTTCTCCAGGCATGAGATACCCAGATGCCATCAAGTTAGTCCCAACTCCTAGTCGTTGTCAGAAACAGGAGGAAGAGCAGAGTCAAGTCCTTTGCTAACTCCATACCAGGTCAGCTTAATGGTCCCAAGGAAGGATGTCAGCTTCAGGATCTCAAGGAAGTCATAGACACCTTAAGCTGATCTAACTCCAGGACTTACTGAATAATATAGAAAGAAGCCCTGGATATACACATTCACACCCAAAAAGAGGGTAGCAGGAGCTGGGTACCCTGGCCCCATTCCCTGGCAACTGCCCTGGCACTTTCTTAGTCTAGCTTGGGGAAATGGGATCACTCCTATACCACGTCCCTGAAGGTCAGCTCTACGTAGACCAATTGCTTGATTCCAGATGGTTCCGAGAGACTAAGGAGAGCAAGGCTTTATGAGGGGATGAGTGGACAAGGTCACCAATCTGAAGCAGCGAATGGGCACATCTTACATTCGTGTCCTATCAGAGGTACATTCTAGTTGGTCCTGATGTCTTCAAGAAGTCCTTTTCCCACCACCCTCCAAAGATGGAGAGAAGCCCAAGGCCAAGACGAAGACAGAAGGTTTGGAGGGGTTAAATAGGGTCTCCCTCAGTCAGGGCTGTGATTCTCAAATTCTAATTGGGTTTTCCATCTCTGATGTCATAGGCAGGGAGCCACTGAGGCCACCCACTCTGCAAGCATGGAAGATTCCAGGAAAGGCTAGGAAATGGGTGCTGAGGAGGGGGCATATCTGGAGACAGGTTTGCCCTAGGAGAGGGCAAAAAAACTGGAGGGTTTATTTTGGGGGGGGGGGATTACCGTAAGATAAAATTGACAAGCCGTGGTGACTGGTTGTATATTTGGGGATGAGGGAAAGGGAAGAATCACTCTGAAGTTAAAAACATATTTAGCTCAGGGGGGTGGGGTGGCAAGGAAATGAGGGAATGTGTGAAAAAAAAGAAAGTTAAGAGAAGGGATGATTTTAGAAGTTTAGATAGTTATGTTTTGGATGTGCTGCCTTTGAGACATCTATGGGACATCCATGTGGAAATGTCCATTAGTCAACTGGAGAGGCAGGAGATATAGAGGCATAAATCATCTTCGAAGAAAAGATCATTGAACTCCTAAGAGCTGAATGAGACCCGGCTGGGGGCCATGGAGAATTAGAAGACAAGGGATGAAGGAATAAGGAAACAGCAAATGACACCGAGGAGTTATCAGATAGGTAGGAAGAGAACCAGAAGAGAATAGTGTCATGGAAGCCAAGAGAAGAAATAGTATCCAAAGAAAAGATACATTCAGTACCATCAAAAACTAAAGAACATTGGGAAAAGGCCATTGGGTGATCCCAATAATAATAGGTAGTATTTATATGGTGCTTTAAGACATCCTTACAATGCACTTTATAAATATTATATCATCTTGGAATCTTGTTTTATCCTCCCATCAACCCTGGGAAGTAGGTGCTCTTATTATCTTCATTTGCAGCTGAAGAAACTGAGGCTGAGAAAGTTTAAGTAACTTGCTCAGGGTCATCCAGCCAATAAGTGCAGGATTTAAAAGCAGGTCTTCCTGGCACCCACTTACTGCACCATCTAACGTCTTCCAAAGAATGGGCTGAGATGAATAGGAATGAGAATGTGGGAAGAGGTAACTCAGCAGATGGGAAATTTTAGCCCTGGGACAGAATCAGTAGCAATGAATGAAACCGGCAAAGAGGCAAATTGAGACTTGATGTCAGGAAATATTTGGGCATGAAGACACTCAAAAATGGAAATGGCTGTCTTGAAAAGTAGTAAGTTCCCCATCATGGAAGGGCTTCAAGATGAGGTTGAGTGACTGACTATACAGTAATAGGGATTCTTCTTCTGATACAGATTAGATAAGATAGCATCCTCGGGCACCATCTTGTTCCTTCCAACTCAACACTTCCATGGCTCTGAATCATAGGGATAAGCAGAACAGAAAGTGAGAGTTTTCCTGCCATAACAGAAAAGAGCTAACTAATTAGGGCCCCACCTTCCTAGGTCCCCCAATAATGGAACGTGTATTTGTTCTAGGAGAGGGCCAGAGCATTAACTCTTATGGGATTGGAGGCAGGAGCAGAGAGAACTGAGTACCTACTTACCCTCTTCAAGGCCTCAGTTTCCTTTTCTGTAAAATGGGAATTATAATAACAGCAGCTAGTTTACATGGTTATTTTAGGGGTCAAAAAAGATAATATATGTCGAGTGCTTTGAAAACTTTAAAATACTATATAAATGCTATTTATTAGTTTACTATTGTTCTCTAAATACAGGTTGGTTAGCCTAGCATTCAAGGCTTACTGGAAAAGGAAATGGCAAACCACTCCTGTATCTTTACCAGGAAAAACCTAAATGGGGCCACAAATACTGGAACCACTGAATAATAAGAAGACCTTAGTTAAAGCTGGGTTCCGCCATTTTACTAATTATGTGACCTTGAATAAGTCATGACTTCTCTGACCATTGGTGCCTCCATCTATAAAATGAAGGGATTGTACTAGATTAGTCCTTTCCAGCTCTCAATCTAAGATTTTCTTCCCACCTCTATACTTCTCACTCTTCTCCATCTAACTTCCCAGATCACCTCTTTCCTGAAGGGAGGAGATGTGTTTTATTCACCTTTGTATATCCCCCACAAACCTAGCACACAACTGCCCTTACCAGGTACTCAGTAAATACTGTGTGATTAAGTCAAAAACTGGCCGAGGAAAGTGAGGAAATCTGGGCCATCAGCAGCCACCAGGGCCATCTTCCCAATTCCCAATTCATTAGGAACTGGGACATCTCACCGGTTGGTGAATATCATTCTAAGGTAATGGGCATCTAGGAGGTGCCACAGTGCACAGAGCCCTGGGGCTGGAGTCACAAAAACTCATCTTCCTAAGTTACCTGGGTGACCCTGGGCAAGTCACTTCACCCTGTTTGCCTCAGTTTCCTCCTCAATCAAATAAGACAGTGTCTTGTAGAGAAGACTGTCTCTCATTTAAAGTAGTCAAGCCTTCCTGGAAAAGGAAATGGTAAACCACCCTTGTATCTTTACCCAGAAAACCCTAAATGGGGTCACAAGAAGTAGGACACAACTGAAACAACCAAACAACACCTTAGACAGCCTCCTCACTGCCTCTGGTACCCATCTCCGCCTCTGGGCTTTTCCTTGGCTGTCCGATATGTTTGCAAAGCTTTTTCTTCTTCCTTCTGTCTCCCGACTTCCCTTGGCTTCCTTCAAAACAGCTCCATCCAATCCCACCTTCGGCAAGGGTCTTCCCTTGGAGATCACCCTTCTTTTAACCATCTATAGCATCGCTATTTCCTTGTCTCCTGCGTTAGAAGGTGAGTCCCCATCCTAATGCAAACATCAACAGCATGGAAATAGATGCTGATCAAAGACACATGTAATATCCAGTGGAATTGCATCTCGGCTATGGGAAGGGTGGGGGTAAGGGAGGGAGGAAAAGAATATGATTCTTGTAACCAAGGAATAATGTTCTAAATTGACCAAACAAAATTTAAAAAAAATTTTAATATAAAGAAAAAGAAGGTGGGTTCCTTGAGAGGAGTCTGTGTTTTTCCTGCACCTGGTACATAATAAGAGTTTAATAGAAGCTTTAATATGGGGCAGCTAATGCCAGGTCTTAAGTCAAGAAGAGACCTGGGTTCAGATCTGACTTCAGACACTTCCTAGCTGTGTTACCCTGGACAAGTCACTTAATCTCAGTTGCCTAGCCCTTGCTGCTCTTCTGTCTTAGAATTAATGCTAAGATAGAAGATAAGGATTTTTTAAAAAGATATAATAAAAATAAAATGAATATAAATAAAATTAAGTGAATATAATATAAACTTCAAGATTAAATAAAACAAATTAAAATGTAAAATATAACTTAAAATAAATGCTTTGATCATTGGTAGAGAAACTAAGACCCAGAAGAGGAAGGTCTACCCCAAAGTCCATATAGCAAGGTAGTGGCCCAGCTGGGACTAGAACCAGATGTCCTGGTTCCCAGGGATGGATGCTATGTCCTTCCCCTTCCTTCTGCTTTCTGGTGACAGCTGGAACAGGTTTCCTGCCCCAAACCAACCCTGTAATTCTTTTGGACCTGCTGACCTCCCTTGTTGACTTCCATCAAGGTGACGAGAACATGTTCAGCTTCCAGGGTACATGAAATATCTGTGTGCAAACTCCCCTGTTTCTGAGAGCCAGGCAGGGGCTTGGACTAGAACAAACTCAGCCCACTATATAAGAGCCCAAAATAGAAGGGGGCCAAGTCCTCTGTGAGATCCTGCAGGTAAGAGTACCATTCTACTAAGATTTCTTGATCAGTTTACCTCTGTGTTTATCTCTTTGCAGGTTTAATTCACTGTGCAGACCTGGGGTAGGCTGCTTCCCTTCCCTGGGAATTTCCTGATCTATGAAATAAAGATTGGTGGGTGGCCAAGAAGGCGAGCCATCACTAGGAATCATGGCACCCAGGGAAAATCCAGGCGGTTTTAGGGGTGAAGAAGGAGGACAACATAGGTGATGATAGCAGGAAGCACTCCTGGGCTGCTGCCTATCTGGGTAGCTGGGTATCCGCCCCTTAGCTGGAAAAGCCCAATCTCAGAGCCTAGAGGGTCTAGAATAATCCCTCTCTTTGGGGAGAATAGTTGGGGCTGCCATGCTTTAGTTAAAGCAGGGGGTGGCTGGGGACAGTTGCTGTGGCTCCCTCCTCCTCTGCCATTCTTCAGTCTTTTAGCTCAAAAAATCTTTCCCATTCCCATTATCTCTTGGGAGTTAGCCTTGGAGTAACCCCAAGGAGATGGGAAGCTCCTCGCAGGCTCCCTGTATTCTTTTTCTCTAAATTAACCAAGGAGCATTTACTGAGCCACTACTCTGTGCCAGGACCCACATTCAAAGCATGATACAAATCTTACTCCCAATTTGCTTATGTGTGCAAACTTGCTAGTGTGTATAAAACTGTATTATTATGAATATTCATTATTAATAATACCAGAGTCCCTAGCATAGGATGTGGGAATACAGAAGGCTCAGGACACAAGCATAGAGTGCTGAGCTTGGAATCAGGAAGACTTGAATTCAACTCCAGCCTCAAACACTGGGCAAGTCACTTCACCTCTTATTACCTCAGTTTCCTCATCTGTAAAATGAAGATAATAATAGCACCTACCTCCTAGGTTGTTGTGAGGATCAAATGAGATAATAAATGTAAAGAACTTAACATAGTAGGGGCTAAATAAATGTTAGCCATTATTTTTATCGTTGTTAGCAAAAATATCGGAAGATGAAGCCATAAGATCAATAAATTATTGTGTAAGACAGGGAAAAAATAAAATGAAGACTTTCTCCTCTAGTTTCAACATCACCAGCCTATCAGCATATCGTGGTCCGATGGAAGGAGCACTGGTTCTGGACTGAGGGGACCTGTGTTCAAATCCCACCTCTCAGTTTGCCTCACTGGGAACACATTGGTAGATTGATTTTGACAATTTTCTTGACCTTCCTAGACCTGAGTTTCTTCATTTGCAAAGTAAAGGATGGAGAGAAAAAGGAGGAGAGGGAAGAGCTTGGGACTTGATCATCTCTAGCTTTAAGTCTGCCCTTCTTTCTTGGGACAGAAGCTATACACTGGAGCTATGAGAAATCAAGAGGAATGAAAAGAGAGTAGCCTGAGAGCACAGAAGCTGGGGGGAAGGCAGAGAAAGGAGAGGCGGAAGACAGACTTGCCAGAGTGTCCCAGGGGCCTTTGGGGGACACAATCTCTCAGTCCAACCCTTGGGGCTTGGCCAGGGGGAGAAGGAGATACTTGTCTTGCTGCCTTTCTCTCTTCAGGCTCCACTGCTTCCTGTCCCATCAGAGAAGATGATCCCCAAGGTGGCCATTTGCAGCCTACTTCTCTTCAGTGTGCTCTGGATGGATGTGGCTTTGGCAGGCTCCAGTTTCCTAAGCCCTGAGCACCCAAAGACCCAGGTCAGTATCCCTCCTCCTCCAATTCCCCCACAAAGAGCTCTTGTCCTGGTTCTGGGTTCTAATCACAGATCCACTGCTGTGTGACTATGCTCAAGGGGTATAATCTTTCTGAGCCCTTTTTCCTCTAATTTCTCCCAAACCCCTCATCACACAAAGAAACATGGTGGAGAGACTCTCGAGGGGCTCACTCCCTGAAGGAATCATTCTGTGTCTTTCCAACAGCGGAAGGAAACCAAAAAGCCATCTGTCAAGCTTCAACCCCGGGGTGTGGAAGAACCTTTTGGCCAGCCTGAAGGAGTAGATAAAGGTCTGGAAATCCAGGTTGGTGCTTCTGCAAGGTCTAATGGGGAGGAAAGGGCAGACAGGAAGATGGAAATGGGTTGGGAAGAAAGATGTTTCATGAGTCACTATGAGGGAGGCATAGGTTTACAGTCTACCGAGGGGGCCCTGGCATGTCATGGGATTGGGCAAAGGGATCTCCTTGTTGAATTGCGTGTGAACCAGGAGACCTGGTTTCTAGTCTTGGCTCTTCCATTAATTCTTTGGGTAACTTGAGCAAGTGACTTCAATTTGGGGGCCTCCATTTCCCTCTCTGTAGGATGGAACAGATGACATCAGAGGTCCTTTCCAGCTCTTGTCATTTTAAAAAAAAATTAACACACATGCACAAACATATATAACCTGCAAGGCAATAAAGAGTTCATTTGTAAGGGGCAGCTAGGCGGCTCAGTGGATGGAGAGCCAGGACTAGAGATGGGAGGTCCTGGGTTCAAATCTGACCTTAGACACTTCCCTAAAAGTTGCCTAACCTTTACTGCTCTTCTGCCTTGGAACCAATACACAGTATTGATTCTAAGAAGGAAGGTAAGGGTTTAAATAAAAATAAAAGCTAATTTGTAGATGGCACCAGTCATAAGGTTTCTATTAGAGTTACTGTTTGAGTTATATTAGGCATCAATCCCGGCCACCAGATTGCGAGTTACAGTCAGTCGCCCTCTGATTTAGCAAGAGGACCAGATCTAAACCCCACACCTGCAGGATCCTAGCCTCTAGTACATCATGATGCTTCTTCTCTGGCTCTTTTCCTTTGCCTGTTTCTTTACAGCCAAGCACGGTCTAGGTCTCGTCATCATCAGGTAACCACAGTGTGAAGACAGAATCCAAACACCAGATGTCAGAGTTGGACCTCAGAGGTCCTCTGAATTACAAACTGATGCCCAGAGACAGAAAGGGGTTTTCCTGGGGTCACACAGTCAGCAGCAGAGCTGGCACTGAATCCCAATCCCAGTGGTCTTCATTTTCCATTCAGTTGCTTTTTGCAGACCAGGTGAAGGTGGAATAAATGAAACTCCCTGGACTGAATAACAAGAGGGTTAGAAGGGACCTCAGTCCAATTCTTCACTCTTAACTCAAGGACAGAAAAGTGGCTGAGCACAATTCAAACCCGTGTTCAGGTCCTGGTTGTCCCACCACTGGTGTCATCTTATTCCACTGCCCAGAGGAGAGTGGTCAGACCAGATGATCTCTTTCGGCCCCTTCTGGTTAGCTCTAAAAATGATTCCATTCAGGAAATATTTATTAAATGCCTGCCATGTACAAGACATTGTGCTATTCACTTGTTATACAAAAATGGAAATGAATTAGCTCCTGCCTTTGAAGAGTTTATAAGCTACGGGAGGAGAGAGTTTGGAGGTAGCAGATATAGATCTATACAAACAAGCACAGGACAAGGAAAATTGGGAGACAGAAAACTAATGGCTGGAGAGATCAGGGAGGGCTCCAAGGAGGAGGTGGTATTTTAATTCAGGCTTCAAGGAAGACAGAGATTGTAAGAAGTATAAATGAAAAGGGAGGATTATGAGGTATGCTACCAGGCAGGGGATCAGGGAAGAGCTTGGAACCCAAAGACAAACTTGGATCAAGGATGAGGCCAACACTTGCCAGCATCAATTACTGGTGTTAGTGCTAATCAATGACTGCTGTGTCCCTGGGCCATATTCCCTTCTCCAATAAGCATGATCTTGGGAAGAATCTGAGTGGAGGTACGTCTCTATGCTGAAACCTTCCTAAAAGAAACATTTGTTTCCGTCTCCTTTCCTTAGTTCAACGCTCCCTTTGACATTGGGATTAAAGTGGCTGAGGCTCAGTATCAGCAATATGGTCATGCCCTGGAAAAGGTCCTACAGGAGATCCTTTTGGAAGAGAACCAAGGTAATTACTTAAACATAGGATAATAATAATAATAATAAACACTTTCCAGCTGGATGACCCTGGACAAGTCACTTAACCCCCATTGCCTAGCCTTTACCATTATTCTGCCTTGGAACCAATACTTAGTATTGATTCTGAGATGAAAAATAAGTGTTTTTAAAATAATAATAATAATGACAACTAGAACTTCTTTGGGCTTTATATTATCTCATTTGATCCCAAGATTTTGAGCCAGAGGGAATCCTAGAAAGGTTCAAGTTCAACTCCCTCAGGTCAAGCTATCTGGGAAGATAATAGAAACCCTTGGTCATTCATTTAAACATTAAAATGGATATTTATTAAGTTCCTACTGAGTTGGGAACACTGGGCTAGCCTCAGGGCAAGATATAGGGTTAGGGAAGACATCTTCCTTTCTTTCTTGAAGCTTATGGGTCAGTGGGGAGATCAGAGAAGATGAAGGAGAAAGGAGAAAGAAGAGACTGGCCAATGAGGAGCCCCCTTCTGGCAGTTCATGATGGTGGAATGAAGGGGATCAACTCTATTATAGAAGAGTGTTCACCAATATTGAGAGCTGGGCCCTCAGTGGCCAGATCCCCATTACCCACAGAAAATTATGGTGTATATTACCTAACAAATACATTAGGGAAGGGCAAAAGGCTCTATCAAGTCTGCAAAGGGGAGTCATTATTGATCAGGGGAAATAGGAGAAAATTACCTGAAAAAAAAAAGGGCATAGGAGTCGGGTTTTAAAGGAAAGCAAAGGGGGCAGCTGGGTGGCTCAGTGGATGGAGAGCCAGGTCTAGAGATGGGAGGTCCTAGGTTCGAATCTGGCCTCAGACACTGCCTAGCTGTGTGCCCCTGGGCAAGTCACTTAACCCTTTACCACTCTTCTGCCTTGGAGCCAATACACAGTATTGACACTAAGATGGAAGGTAATTAAATTAATTAATTTTAAAAAATAAAGGAAAGCAAAGAATTCAACAGGCAAACATGGGCTGAGAGGCTACTTGGCATAGGCAACAGTGTGAGCAAGGGGAAAAGGAGGATGTCCAAGGTGTGCTGGGTTCAGAGTAGACTACATAGTTTAATTGAGCTGGAGAAGAGTGCAAGGGAGACAGTATAATGAAATAAGGCCAGGAAAGTAAGGTGCCCTGAGTCTAGGCAAGTACTCCAGTGCCAAGCAGGAATCTTAGCTGAATTTTCCAGGGTCCACTGAGATGAGGGTCTTGTAGAGAAGACTCACTCTCATCCAAGGTAGCCAAGCCTTCCTTAAGGATCAAATGAGGCTGGGTATGTAAAGTGCTGTCTATATGGCTAAACCATTAAGCTTCCTTTGGTGGGGAAGGGGGGAGAGGGAGGAGGGGTCTCCTTTTAAGGACGTTTGAGCCAGGTGTAGCTCTCACCAAAACTCTCAAGTAGGAAATCTTGTTGTTTGGAACTCCCCTTCTCCTTGTTGCCAGTTTCTTTGGTCCCAGACTTTCAGCACCTTGGCCAGGTCTGGTGTGATGCATCTCAAGCTTCTCCCTCGTAAGGGTGCCTATGCCATGACTGCATGGGGAACTTTTTTAGAGGAAATCCCCCATATCTGTCTGTGTGATCCATGGTGATCATCTCTGAGTTCCCTGGAGACCACATAACCTTCCCCCATCCCTGGAGGAGACTGGAGTAGCTAGAGGGAAGTAGGGAAGAAAGAGGGGATGGGATTGGACTCTCCCACTGCCAGCAGAGGGCACATTCTCCCGATAATTCCTCATTCCTGCCACCTCCAACCCCAACTGTATCAATACCAATCTCTGATCTGACTTTATTCTTTGCCTTCTGTTATATCATTTTCTCCTTACAACATCCCAGTGAGATAGGAAGGGAGGGAATGGGATTATTTCCTTTTATAGGAAACTGAGGCTAGCTTCTCAGTGATTGCTACCAAATGCTCCAATTTAACCTTTAGTCAGACTGAGTCCATTGGGGTGGGGTGGGGGTGGGGTATTTAATTATGATAAGAATTGATGAGGTTAGCAGCAGGAGAGGTCGGATGGAAGAGTAGATTCGGAGCCAGGAAGGCTCCCAACTCCCACCCAAATTGGCAGACTAAGAGCTCTAAGCAAATCTCTAACTGTAAATGGCAACTGTAATTGGTAAGTTTCCCCAACCTGGAGTTCCTTTACCAATAAATGGCATGTCCAGTTCTTATTATTTTAAAAAGCCTCCATTATTTATGTAAACACTCATGATACTTAGCATTCACAAAACTATAATCCAAAGCCAATTGAATTGTTCTTAATTCGCTTTACCCCTTCCTGCCCAATTTTAGGAACTTTTGTTGTTCATTAGCACTCCGGAATGATAAAGCAAAGTCCATCCTCTCACTCAGTGCAAGAATCCCCTCTACAACATCCCCAATGGCTACCCATCCAATACTCCTTCTCCACCCCAATGTGTCCAGTAAGACCTTCACTACTTTGCTAAGCAACCAGATGATGGTTGAAAGCACTTTGGATTATGTGAATGTAAGAGGCAATTAATACCATTCTCTAGACTTCTCAGCCTGATTCAACAGAGGTGCTGGCTTCGGCGGCCAGATGGGGCAATAGAGAGAAGGCTGGACTTGGAGTCTAAAAGATAAGAGTTCAAATTTGATGAGGAATTCCAATCCCACCTATAATGCTCAATAGGAGTCTGATCTTGAAAAAATCACTTAAGCTCTCCTAATATTCGTTTCCTCATATGTAAAGTGGGAATAATAATAGTACCTTCCTCAAGGGTTGTTGTGAGGATCAAATGAGATGATGTATAAGGTAATTTTCAAACCTTACAGCATTCTAAATGCTAGCAATCACTGAGAACAGAAGCTGTGCCATTTTGTTTTTTGTAATGGCATCAACGAGCAGAATTACACATGGGGATTTTTATTTGATCTAATCTACTTTTTCTTTCTTTTTCAGGACCTACAGGGGGGAAATGACACTCTGGAGAGATGACCGCACACATTTTTCTAAGCAACATGCATCATTTCTAGTCTTGCTTTCAGATTAGCTTCCCTGACAACTTCCTCTATTTGTGAATTATATGCCAGGGAATGAAATAAAAATTCCCATTGCAGACCAAGACCTCAAAAAGGAATTTATTTCATGACAGATAAGTACTCTGTTACATTCTTGGGAAAGAATTTGGGCTCTGGCCAATAGCAACAAAAAGACACATTCCATGGCCAGGGGGGTATGCACATTCAGTGAAAACCAGATAAAATTCATATTCTTTAAAACTGACAAACTAAGGATTGGTGGGATTCTTTTAAATATTAGAGCTCTCCCCAGATGCTTGTTTCTAGATAATGGCAAGCCACAGCTGAGAGAAACAGAAAGTTCAGAGGTCACAGACCACAATAGATGACTACGAAATACTTTGGAAGTCCATGAGAAAAAAGAAAAAAAAAACCTAGCTCACTGCACTTTCCTTTTCTCTCTATATTTTCTCTGTATCTATATCTTCTGGTTGGCATTGCAATCCATACTGAGGTTTTTTTTATATTGAACTTGATGGCCAGTGAGCTTTGCTGTTCAATAGCCACATGGGGGATTGGATTTTAAGGGAACAATGAGTATGTGTCCCCTCTCTATACCTCCTCCTGGTATCCTAGCTCTCTTCCTAAATGTACTGCAAAGAGCACTGGACTTGGGAGCAAGGAAAGACATGGGTTTGAATCCCAGTTCCTACACTTACTACTAGTGGGAGCCTGCCCAAGATTTTTCACCCTGATTAATTAGCTTCAGTTGTGTTCCATGGGGATGGTGACGCAGTACAGAAAATTGAGTAGAGACAGACTTAGACTCATGAAGATTTAGACTGAAATCCTCTGTTTGCTGTATACAAACCTGGTGATCAGAGACAGCCATGTGCCTGCATTGCTCCAGGCAACTCTCAAAATAATAAATTATGGATCAGTTAGGAGTTTCCATTCCTTCCAAAGGAAGCAGTCTAAACCCTCCCCAGATTAAAAAAAGGGGGGGGGTATTGCTTGATCTGCTTTCACAGGATTATGAGAGACAACACATCCTTAGCCTTTAAACACTCTATGAATGGGATTAGCAACATAGACCTTCCGCCATATGCATAGATCAAGTGGTATGATTTCAGGGAGTGGAAAATATCCTCCCTATTAATAGGATATTGCCTATTTGACCCTCTAACTTAAGGACCTCATCACAGTTCTTAAAAAAAAAAGGCATCCTTGAAAGTGTCTGCATTGACACCTCAATATTAGTATCACAGGGGGTAATAGGTTGGGGGGGGGGGACCAGACTACAATAAATAACCAATGAGGAACACAGTAGGACCTGTATCAAAGAGGTCATCAAGAGATTATTCAATAGGAGAAAAGATGGGAGACTTGTGGGAAGGGCAGTGAATGTCCATTCTGGACGGTGAAGAAGGCCTCTAGCATGTTGGCCCCATGTGCTGCACTTTGGGGAGGACATGGACAGTCACCATAGCACTGACACCAATATGGCTGGTTTGCAATCTGACTTTGGATGGAACTTCCAAATTAATGACATCATAATCCAGTTGAGTGAGTTAATCAAGAATTGAAGAAAAGATTTGTAAGGAACAGAGGCAAAAGGGAAGAGCGGACCACCAAGGGAGAAAAAGGTTTGTTTTGTTTTGTTTTAAAACCCATCTTCAGACTTAGAATCAATACCAAGTATTGGTTCCAAGGGAAAAAAGCGGTAAGGGCTAGGCAATTGGGGTAAAGTGGCTCACCTAACATTTTATCATAAAATAAGGTTGTTACATAATTCCCATTGCTTAGCCCTTATTGCTCCTCTGACTTGGACCCAAAACACGGTGTTGATTTAAGATGGAAAGTGAGTTTTTAAAAAATAAAATTAGGTTGTAGACTCAATTATCTCTAAGGGCCCTTCCAGCTTTGACACTGCTGTCAATGACATACCAATAATTCCAAGCATCTTTTCTCAATGTCTTTCCCATGCTTCCCAGGAGGCACCAACAGGGCTACAAATACTTTTGTACAAAATATCTTCCATTAACATCAGCACTGGTAGAAAAGAGCATTATGTGGGTAAAAATGGAAGCTATGTTTTTGTCCATTTCTTCTATTTCAGATAGATGTGAATCAATACAATTTGGACAGGTGTCTAGGGAGGATTACCTTTAATGCATTACTATTCTAAGGCAAATTATGGTTAATGCTTATCTTCCATACTCAAATTTGGCTAAAATTTCAATAAGGATGTGCTGTAGTCTTATTTCAGCAATTTAAATGAGATACAAAAAGAAAGGGCAGCATCCACTTTTCCTTCCTGTGTATGTCCTGGCAATTCACTTAACCTCTTGACTAGTTTCCTCCTCTAAAAGTGAAAGGTTTGGACAATTTTCGAGAGTGGGAGTTCTTAATTTGAGGTCTGTGAACTTAAAAAAAAATCTTTGTAGCTATTTAAACATAATTGTGTGAAGATAGGCTAGGGAAGAGTTAATTCTATTTTTAAATTAATCAACACAAACTGAAAACACCCCTACTTAAAACTAAGTAGGGGAGGTCCAGCAAGCCACTTACTAAAGTTGGTGACAACTCCAAAAGCAAATGACCACCTCCTGGGCAGTGCTAAGCAAATTTAAAGACTGAAATCGGCTCCCATAAAGTGGAAGAAGGGCCAGGAAGTGAAGTGGAAGAAGGGCTGTAAAAGTCCTGAACTTCCTGTCCAAGGGGGTCTTCGGCCTGAAGGATCCTGGACTGGGACTATGGCTTGGAGATATGACTTGGGACTTGGACCTGAAACTCTGGCTCTTGGACTGCTTCTGGTAAGACTGCTCCTGTATCTTCTCCTTTGGAGCTTCACTTGGGTGAGTGAGCGGACACTCCTTTCCTGGCTTCTAGAGAGATTAGTTCCAGAGAGGCCTTCCCCTCTCAGAAGCCATGTGGGTAAAACTCCTGTTTAATTCACCACCAGGTCCTCTGGCTGAGTATTAACAAACCCTCCAGAGCTGACCCAGGGACCAGAGCAACATTTAGGGTGATAGGCTAGACATCTTCTCTATCCTTTTTTTTTTTCATATATTTAGTCAAACCCTAAATTTTAATTCCTTACAATTGGTTCTTTTTGTAGTTGTAGGTATATTATTTTATGCATGTTCAATAGATTTCACAAGACTGCCCAAGTATTAAGAACTCCTGCTCTAAAGGTTCTTTCCAGTTCTAAATTTTGTGACATTCTATATCATCTATTCCATTCAGCACATCACTTATTCTATTCTACACATCACTTATACAACAATTGAAACAAACATGGAAAACAAGAAAGATATATCTCAAGGATCACTTTATTTTCAGAAAGAGTGAACCAGGAAACTCAGTGGATATTTTGGTGGCACAGAATTGCCTTTCCAAAAGCTGGATTGAAAATAATACCAATTATCTTCAACCTCAAATAACTGATTGACACTCTGAACAGGATTTATAAAATAATAATCAGGAAGACTACATAGCACCTTTCCCTCAAGGGGGAAATGCATGGGATTGCAAACTTCCATTCATTTCATTGTTTTAATCCTCTCAACCAGAAATAGTTCATTTCAGTTCTAGGCAGCAATTCACTTACAATGCTAACTAGAAGGTGAAACAGTGAGTTCACATCTGGTGATTAGGATTTAATATTTGCAGTTCACTTGGGTGACAATAAAAGCACTTTCAAATGGAGTTAGCTAGCTCCCATATCCTGTGTAAGAGAGCAGGACTGCCTTTAATTTTCCTCAGGAGAAAAGTGCGGCAGAGAGCAGTTAATGAATGGTGCAGCAAGCTGGCAGACCTGTCCACAGGACCCAAGTCTTCTGACAGTGCCAAATACACCAGACTGCAACGTCACATACACAGGATGGAAAATATCAGATATGATTTAAAAGGAAAAAAAAACATTTTTAGCTCACAAGAACACCTATCTTCTGAGACATCAGAAATCAAGTGAAGGCTAGATATTTGCAACTAAGATGAACTTATCTCTAAGAAACAGTGTGCTCAGGCCAGCTCATCTGTAAGGTGAAGGAGAGTTTAGATCAAAGATCCTTCTAAATATAGAGAACATGACTCAACCCTCAAGAATTTTAACTCTAGGGAGCCTGTTACGAATACACTCTAAATGAACACCAAACAGCAGGGCCAGACACAGTACAGAACACAGAATCACACCATCACTGGCCCAGCAGGCTCACAGTCTAACACCGAGAGGGAAGAGATACCGACACAAGGAAAAAGCTGAAGGAGATAGTCAGGGACAGAATGGGCTTCAGGATGTCTGCCATGCTTTCAAAGACAGCAGCAGGGCTTTTTGTTTTACATGGGAAAAACGCCTGAAGACACAAACATTTGGAGGAGTTACGCACCACTAAACTCAAGGAGAACAAAATACAGTTGCCACAGAGAGACATGGAAGCTGGATTTGGTCTCCGGTCCAATGGTCCAAGAAAAGAGTGAGAAGTGGGCAAGTAGAAGCCAGGGCAATCCAAAGGGAGGCCAAATGGCCGGCATTAGGGGGAGGGAACACAACCATTTTCAAATTTACCCAAAAGCAGCCCTTGGGTTTCTTGTGGGTAAGAGAGATGCCCTTCCTCCTGTGCAAAGCCTCTGTGACGTGTCCTCCTCCTGCACTGGATATCTACCAGTCAACATAATCACGCCTGGCCATCTGTGCGCCTCTGCACTGCCTAGTGATTGGGCCGAACACGGCACCTCGAACACTAGGAAGGCCAAAAGCGGCGTCTGATCCGAGGACAATCTCAATGGCTTTTCAATATAATTAGTATGAGAACACAAATCTCTAAATACAGAGTTATTTTCCTACAGAAAGATGTTCCTATTTAGGTGTGTTTTAAAGAGAAAAGTAGTGACATTACCCATACACTCCTGCTTTAGAAGATGACTTTATTGAAAAGCTTTATGCTGCTTAAACCACACTACAGTGTGTGGAGATCCAGTCCAGCAACCTTCTCTGCACCCTCTGCTGGAAATTCTCCTGAGCCCCCCACTTGCCTTCCCCTCAGGCACATTCTGGCTAGCAAGCTAGCTTCCGCTTCTCCTCCACTCAGGAGCTAAGGGCCGAGGAGGAGACTTCTAGGAAGACTCCCCTCCCTCTTCTACCACCCCATAGCAGGTTCTGCAGACCCCTCACAGTCCAGGCACGCTCGCGCTGGAATCTCAGGGGGCTGTGGTCAGGGCACTCGGTGGATCTCCCTGAAAGGTGCGAGGGAAATAGGAAGAAGGTTGTAAGCCACTGAAGTTCACCTCAAGGCAAATCTGGCTTAAACGGTAATCCTATGTTTACATTCTCTGCACTGGAAAAAAATGCAGTCAAAATTTTAGAAAATACAATTTGATGTCGATTTATGGCCTTTTCTAAGAAAAAACCCAAACGTCCCTCTTTCCCTTAAAGACTGTAAAGGCGGCTGGTATTCTGTCGCAGGGTGGCCAGGGTCTGGGAGAGTGGCTGATCTTTGACCTTAGCAATCTCTCGAACTGTGTGTAGGGCCAGACCCGGATGGGCGTACTGGCAAAGGCTCTTGGGAACCTGGAAGACAACGAGGGTTAGAACGACCATTTGTTTTCTGAATGATTCAGGTAACACAAAACTCCCACCCGCCCCCATCCCCAGCCAGACCCCTTCCCCAGCCAGGATCTCTTGGGATTGCCCTGTAGAGACCCCTTTACCTGCGGCTGCAGGGAGAGTCCTAGGTCATGTGGGGCTCTGGGTGAGAGGCAGGGTCCCATGTTTCCTTGGACTACCCTTTACAGGGTAGGACTTTGCACTGCCTGCAGCAGGAGGTGGGTGGAAGGGAAGAGAGTGGTTGCCCTTCATCTTCTCCTCCCCCTAGGCCTTTTGGTTCTGCAGAGCAACAAAAAGGAGAAATCTGCAAGGTCCCTGAGGGGGGTCCTGAGAAGTCACCTGGGCTCTCTCTGCTGCCCCTGTGGGGCACGACCACTCTCCGACCCCTCCGCCCCCACGAAGGCCCCAGCCCATGTCCCTCATGGAGGCCCTCACCTGACGAGGGAGGAAGTAGGGAGCGTCCGTTTCCACAATGATCCTCTCCAAGGGGATCTGCTTCAAGGCTTCCCTGACTTCCCAGGCGGAAGAATAGGTCACGAGGGCTGTGAATCCCACAGAGAGGTTGGGAAAGTGCTTCAACAGGGGCTCGATGACCGAATAGCTGCCAGTGAAGCAGTGCCTTTGGGAGAAAGAAAGAAAAATGCCAGTCACTCTTCTCTCCTGGTCACTTCCTCCATGTCCAACAAGGCTGTCAGAGAAGGGAAGGGCAAATGGCAGAGGGGATGCAAAGGCCCCCCACAGCAGGCACTTAGCACTGGCTCACATCCCTCCATACTTCCTCCTTTCCTCTCTGCCCTTCCTCATTCTTCTCTAGTTACACTTTAGGTCTGTTCACAGCACCCACAAGGGCTCAGAGCCTCACTTGGCTCTGTCTCTCTAACCAGCATCACCCCTACTAGGTGGAGGAAACATTTGGGGGCTAGTCTCACGGCTCCTTAGCCCTCTTTGCCCCAGAGCAAAGGCCGATCGAAATCTGAGCCTCCAGCTGCAGCTCCCTCTTCTAATTATGTTACCAAAGTAAGTCTTCCAAAAAAAAAAAAAAAGGGTTAAAACCAATCCAGATTGGGGTGCCTTTCTCCAGAAAGCAACCATACAAAAATCACTGCCAGGACCATCTGTGACTCAAAGTTCTGGGCATTTTACCCTCTACACAAGAGAACTCTGCTCAGACCTAGAAGATACTTTCTCACTTTCTCTTGATAGTAACTTGCAAAGATTGAATAAGGTGTCCTCCCTCCCTCCTTTTCTGGCTTTGTTCCTGTAGAGATAATCTTGGACCTTTGTCTTACCAAAATTAACTTTTGAAAAGGGGAATTGAATTTCTGACTCAAAAACAGTTGACAGAAAAAGAAATATTTTTTCAGTTCCCTTCAAACATACTAAAAAGTTTCCATTGAGAATTAACTCCTCCCAACTGTGCCACAGATGTAATGCTCAGGACTGAATCATTCATTCTGCAGGCTGATTCCTTAGACTTGCCCCAAGTTCTGAAACATTCGAAAACTCCCAGGGTTCCAAGGAGAATCTTGATGTGAAGTTTCCCAATTTCAGGGCTGCTACCCTGTTAGCTGTAGCATAGTCCCAGTGTTCCTAATGTTATTTATTACCTATGGATTTTATAATCAGTAGGAACAAATTTCTTCATGATTGAGAGTAAATCTTCATCTGCTTCTCGGCAGTGTATCACTAAAGGTTTCTTCAAAGCCACAGCCAATTGCAACTGCCTTTCAAATACCTGAAGGATTAAATCATGACAGAGAAGTTATTTAGGGAAAATGGTCCATCCAGCACAAATAAAATTTTGAAAAATAAATCAATTACAGCTTTCCAATATAGCAAGGACTATAATGTATTGATTGCTAATCAGATTTTAGTTCCTCTCATTAAAAAAAATTGATACAATACACAAAATGTACACACATCTATTTTAATAAAAATTTTAGTACTTAAAACCTACAGGACCTATTTCTTTTTTTTTTAATCCTTTCCTTCTGTCTTAGAATCAATATTATGTATTGGTTCTAAGGCAGAAAAATGAGTAAGGGCTAGACAATGAGGGTTAAGTGACTTGTCCAGGATCACATAGCTAGGAAGTATCTGAGGCCAGATTTGAATCCAAGCTGTCCCAGGTCCACGCCTGGCTCTATCCACTAAGCCACCTTGTTGCCCCCAAGACCTGCTTCAAAGGATGAAGCTCAAGAGCTTGAAAGAAACATCTGTCAACGTGGAATCTAGTTAACACATCCTAAGGGGCCGCTAGGTGGTTCAGTGTATAAAGAGGCAGACCTAGAGAAGGAAGGTCCTGGGTTTAAATCTGGCCTCAGACACTTCCTAGCTGTGTGACCCTGGGCAAGTGACTTAGCCCCCATTGCCTAGCCCTTACCACTTTTCTGCCTTGGAACCAATACATAATAAGACAGAAGGCGAGGGGGTTTAAAAAAAGAGAAACATCCTAAAATTAAGAACAAATTAATAAATTATAATTAATATAAATATTATTAATATGTTATATACTATAACCTACATACATGATATAATAATTACTATATTAATTAAATAATTAAATAAGAATGGTTGGGATATGGCTAAATAAACTTTAATATATTAATGTACATACAAAGAAGTCAAAGAAAAATATAAACTGATATAGAGGGAAGTAAACAGTTAACAGGGGGGGAAAGGACACAATAAGTATGACAATGCAATGCATAACACACACACACACACACAAATTAAACCAAACATTCTGTCATTAGAATAACCAAGCTTAGCACCAGCAAAAAGACAAGAAAATACACAAGTTCTTTGTAATGGAGGGGAAGGGGAATCTAGGAGTAAGGGACATTTCATACAGTCAGATCACATTTGTTAGTTGACTTTGCAGAACTACCTTTCCTCTCCCTTTTTATTCTTCTTTAAAAGAGACTGAACTACCAAAGTATTACTTTACAAGCCTAGAGTCAGAGGCAGAATTGATATATTTAATTAAGCCCCTACCATGTACCAGGCCCTGTGCTAAACATTGAAATGTAGAAGACAGTCCAGCCCTCAAGAAACTTGAAATCTAATGGAGACAACACATAGGAAGAAGCTGAAAAGGGGGATGGGAAAGGGTATGCAGCGAGAGCAGGATGAAGTCCTGAAGCTGAGTGGGTGGTCTAAGGAGGTGTAAGTTACAGAGCTGATAACATCTTGAAACCATAAAGTTCAGTAAAACATCCAAGGAGGAAATGGTGAGATGAAATGCCCCTGCTTCCTTCCTCAAACAGAATCTGGGAGGAACTCTTGGATGAACATTCCCTCCCAACTCCTACCCTCCTCTCCAAAAATGAGGGAGGGCCTCCTAGGGGAGGAAAGTGCTAAGGGGGTATAAGTTTCTGGAGATCATGAAGCCCATGAAAGCAGCCTGGTGGAAAATGAATAAATAACAACAAAAAGAAAGAAAGAAAAAATAGTAACCAAATTCATCTGAAGGAACAAAAGGTCAAGATTGCCAGGAAATGATGAAAAAAGTGGGCAGGAATGTCAGACTTCAAAGTGAGAGTTCAAACAAAGCAGTAATCATCAAAACAATTTGGTACTATTTAAAAATAATGAGATTGATTAATAAAATATAAAATGTATATTATAAGGAACCCAAAGACCCCACTTTAGGAGTAAGGATTCACTATTTGACAAAAACTGCTGAGAAAACTGTTTTTCCAAAAACTATACAATGGTCTGACAAATTAGATTTAAAACAACATATACCAAGATGTCACATCATAAACAAATGGATTTATTTGCATTTTAGTGATCTATGGTTAAGGAAAGAGGTCATGACCAAATAAGGAACAGAGAGGATTAGAGAAGATAAAATTTATAATTTTGATTAAATAAAATTTAAAAGCTTTTTGCCAAATATATCTATACAGCTAGGATTATAAAGAAAAGAACTAATTGGGGAAAAGAAATCTTTGTGGCAAGTTTCTCTGATAAAGGTTTTGCTTTCAAAAAGCTGATTTAAATTTTCAGAAGAGTTATTTCCCTAATTCATAAATGGTAAGCAAATATGAAGAGGCAGTTTTTTGGGGGAGAGGGAGGTAAGAAATGCAAGCTATTTATGGCCACATGAGAAAATTCTCTGTATCACCAATAATTGTGACAAAATACAAATTATAGCAACTTTTAAGATTTCATCTCACAACTATCTGATTGGCAAAGTTAAAGAAAATAAAAATATTAGAGAGGCTTCAGGAAAATAGGTATATTGATTGGTAGAACAGTAAAGTAGATCAGCCCTTCTGGAAAGCAATTTGGAACTCTGCCCAAAAAGTTATTAATTGTGTATACTCCTTTGCATATACATATTATTACTAGTTCTGTATCCCAAGGAGATCAAAGAAAGGAAAAAGCTTTATGTATGCCAAAACACTGACAGGAGTTTTCTTGTAATAGCAAAGAACTAGAAGATAAAGGACGCTCCTAATCTGAGGAAAGGCAAAACAAATGATATGTGAGTGAAATGGAATACTATGATGCTGTAAGAAATGAAAGAAGACAGTTTTAGAGAAGACTTGTATTGGATTGATCTCATGAAGTAAGCAGAACTAGAAAAATAATTTATACTACAACATCAAAATTGCAGAAAATGAACCATTCTGAAAAACTTTTTAAAACTAACTAAACAAAAAAAATGATCAATGATGATGGACTCTACTGATTTCTTGCCAGAGAGGTAATAAACTCTAGTGTGGAATGAAATAGAGTTTGGATACAGCCAATATGGGAAATTATTTTGCTTCAACATACTTTGTTATGAGGGTTTTAATTTACCTTTTTTTCTCTAGGTGGAGGAAGGTGAAAAAAGAAAAAAATTAAAAACTTTTAATTGAAAAATATGTCTCTGAGTAGAGGAAGGATGTATCTGGAAATGAAAGTGGGGATGATCCAATGAACATTTATTAAGTGCACACTGTGTGCCAGGCACTATGCTTCGTGCTAGGGATACAATGAATAATTTTAACAGACAGTTCCTACAAGGGAGGAAGAAAGATGGCAGAGTAGGACATGAGACTGCCTGCTCTCCAGACTCTTCCACAAAACAATCAGAAATAACTTCGTAGAATCCGTGCTAAAAGTAGCAAAAAACAGAAAAGAGTAGAGAGTAAAGCAGAGCAACCAGGGATAACTTGAAAGACAGATCTCTGATCTCCCTGGCCTTAGTATCATCTGGTGGTGCAGTGAGGAAACAAGCCAACAGCCCTGTGGGCAGCACAGGCAGCCTCACTTTGTCTACTTGGCCTGGGAATCGGTGGTAGTAGTAGAGTAGGCAGGCAGAGAGCCCTGGGAGCACCTGTGTGGACTGTGGCCTTGGCTCCAGAGGTCCCCATTCACCCCTGCTGGGGACAGAATGATGAACAGGGAAGGACTTCAAGGACCTGTCCTAGCTCTGTCCCAGCAGGAGTGGAAGAGCAAAGAGGGGGCACACACAAGTAAGTGTGGTTGCTGAGAGGCTAGGACCCTGCTGGCCTTGGTCACTCACAGGAAAGTAGAGTCATTGGTTGCCATCTTGGGGGTGCAAGCTGTCTGCCTACAGTTGGGGGGAGGGGTTGCTCCAGTTGGAACACCTAAAGGCCAATCACACACTGGGGCTTGAGTGGGAGGAGGAGCAGGAGCTACACCTGGCCCTGGAGCATAGAAACTGAAAGAACTAAGTAAGGTCCAGGAAATAAACACAAAAAATCCTGAAATTTGAAGCATCACCTTCCCATACCTTGGGAACAGAGCCCAACTTAAACATATTATGCCTATTGGTTTGGCAGATAAAGTTTGAAAAAAAAAGGAGTAAACCAAAATGAAAGAACCCAATTTTAGTGAGCTATTATGGGGACAAAGAAGACCTGGGTTCAAATTCAGATGACAACAAAGTAAATAAGCCTACTTCCAAAACAATAAAGGACCAAATGGTCATTAGTCCAAAAAGAGGTTTTGAAAGAACTTCAAAAAAATTTCAAAAATGAAAGAGGTTGAGAAAAAACTAGGAAAAAAATAAGAGCAATGCAAGAAAACTACAAAAGACATCCAACTGGAAAAGGAGATCCAGAAACTCATGGAAGAAAATAATTCATTATGAATTAGAATTGGACAGAGGGAAAGCTAATTACTTTCTTAAGGCAACAAGATATTTAAAAAAACAAAATCAAAAGAATGAAATAGAAAAGAATATGAAACATCTTATTACACCAACAAAAGACCTAGAAAAAAGATTGAGGAGAGAAAATATTCTAAGGATTGTCAGACTACCAGAAAGTTAAGGTCAAAAAAAAGAGTTTAGACACCATACTTAGAAATCATTAAGGAAAATTGCCCAGAAATTCTAGAACAAGAAGGTAAAATAGATATTGAAAAAAATCCACTGATCACCACCACAGAGAACCTAAGATGAAAATGCACAAGAACACCATTGCTAAGTTCCATAACTCTCAGGTTAAGGAGAAAATAATACCAGCAACAACAAAAAAAGAAGCAATTTAAATACTATGGAACTACAGTCGGAATAACACAGTCAGTAGCTTCAACATTAAAAGAATAGACATGAAATACAATATTCTGAAGAGCAAAGAAACTAAGCTTATAACCAAAAATAACAAACCCAGGAAAGCTGGGAAAAATTTGGCTTTTAACAAACTAAATCAGTCTCAAATATTCTTGGGGAAAAAATCCAGAACTCAGTAGAAAACCAGATCTACAAGAATTATAGGAAGGTAAATTTGAAAGACCAATTACAAGGGACCTGACAAAGTCAAACTTTATTTCTTATATAGGAAATGTTATCTATAACTCTTAAGAATACCATAACAAGTTCATATGTAGATAGAAAATTTTAGGTCAAGTTGAATATAATGGAGTGAGGGAGAAATAATCACAAAATAGGATAGGAAGAGGTAAAATGAAGTAATTATTTCATATTAAGAGAGGTATGTGGGGAAGAACTATTACCGAGCAGGGGAGGAAGGACTGGAGTCTATCCTTATCAGGTAAAAGAGGGAACAATAAACAAGCAAAGAAATAAGAGAGTGAGTGAGTGTGAGTGTGTGTGTGAGTGTGTGAGTGTGTGTGAGTGTGTGTTTGTGTGTGTGTAACTAAAAAGGTAAAAGTCTTCTTAATATCCAAAGAAAAAGGAAGATGAGAGGATAAGGGAGTGTCTCAGAGTCCCCTTAAAGAATTAAAGGACTAAGAGAAGGGAGTGCAAATTAAGAGAAAAGAGGGCAAGGAGATAAGAA
This sequence comes from Monodelphis domestica, assembly GCF_027887165.1. NCBI lineage: Eukaryota > Metazoa > Chordata > Mammalia > Didelphimorphia > Didelphidae > Monodelphis > Monodelphis domestica. The sequence continues at coordinate 52,692,401 of NC_077233.1, read as the reverse complement.
GAGGGAGGGATTTCTAAAAGAAAATACATATCAAGAAATAAAAGGGCAAGATGAGATAAAGGGAGATTTCTCAGCACAGGACAAGGGAGAGATTTTTAGAAGGGAATTCATATCAAGAAATAAAAAGGGCAGCATGGGGAATAAAGAAGGGACTTTAAGGGACAAGGGAGGTCCACTTAGAAGGGTGGGTTAATTTAGAACTAGAAGGGCAAGGGGCAAGGACAAGGGAAAGGTTCTAAAAGGGGCACAAATTGGAGAGATAGTGGACAGAAGAAATTAGACTTATAAGGAAGAATACAGAAAAAGAAGAGGAAGAAAGATATAAACAGTGAGGAACAAGAGAGTGGAAGGAAATACACAACTAGTATTTGAACACTAATGGTAACGAATTCATCCATAAAATGGAAACAGCAGAATGGAATAAAAACCAAAACCTGGCAATATGTTGTTTATAAGAAGAACACTTAAAAATTAGAGGCACACATAGAGTAAAAATAAAGGGCTAGAGCAGAAAATACTATGTCTCCGCAGCTACAAAAAAAGCAGGGGTAGCAATTATGATCTCTGACAAAGTTAAAGCTAAAATAGATATAATCAAAACAGATAAATAGGGAAACTATATTATGTTAAAAGGGACTATAGATAATGAATCAGTCAATATTAAACCTATATGTACCAAATGTTCAAAAATCCAAATTTTTAAAGGAAAAGCTAAGTGAGTTACAAATAGAAATAGATAACAAAACAATAATAGTGGAGGACTTCAATTTTCCCCTCTCAGAATCAGATAAATCTAATAAAAAAATAAATAAGAAAAGTCAAGAAGATGAATAGACTCTTAGATAAGTTATATATAATTAATTAAATAGGAATAAAAAGGAGTATACCTTCTTCTCATCAGTACGTGGTACTTTACAAATCTTGATCATATATTAGAGCACAAAAATATTATACTTAAGTATAGGAAAGCAGAAATGTTGAATGTGTCCTTTTCTGACCATAATTCAATAAAAATTACATATAACATACCATGAAAACACAGAGTAAAAATTTACTGGAGACTACATAACTTAAAAAACAAGTGAGTTAAAGAACAAGTCATAAAAATAATAATTTCATTAAAGAGAATGGTAATAATGAGACAACATACCAAAATCTGTGGGATACAATAAAAATGATAGAGGAAAATTTCTATCTCTAAATGCTTACATTAATAAAGAACATCTCGATGAATTAGGAAGGCACTTTAAAAAACTAGAAAAATAATAAATTAAAAATCCCTAACTAAACACCACCAAATTAGACATCCTAAAATTTAAAGGCAAGATCAATAAAACTGAATGTAAGAAAACCAATTAATTTTCTTTTTGGACATAGCTATTGTAAGAATGTATTTCCCTTAGACAAGCATATTTATTATAATTTATGATATATTTATAAGAAATCATATGTATTTTTTCCAAAAAGTTTTTAGTGTTCCAAATGTTTAAACAACCAAAAAAGAAGATTTCTTCATATCTACATAATAATACCATCTACAAGTGTCCTTACCCTTCCCACATCTCAAAAGATAACATCAGGGAGGTCAACATGTTCATATAAATTAAGTCTTTCATGTTTTACTTTTCTGTTCTGTTTCTGGAGGTAACATTCTCAGTTTATTCTTCCAGCATTAGTTCTGTAGCTATATAATGTTCTCCTGGTTCTACTCATTTCACTGTTCACTATCTCATATAGTTCATTATATGCTTTTTTTTGTATCAGTCTATTCATCATTTCTTATCACACAAGAGTATTCCATCACAATCATATACCACAATGTGTTCAGCCATTCCCCAGCTGATAACATCTCATTTCTAATTCTTTGCCACCAAAAAGGGAGCTGCTATAAATATTTGGCAACATATTGGTTCTTTTCTTCTTTCTCTGATCTTCTTGAGAATAATGGTATTGGTGGACCTAGAGCCACACACAGTTTTCATAACTGTCTGGGTGTAATTCCAAATCGCTCTCCAAAATGGTCGGATCAATTCACAGATCCACCAATGGTGTCCTCATTTTTCCACATCCGGTCCAACATTTGTCACTCTGCCCTTTTGTCATTTTAGCCAGTATGGTGGGTATGAGGTGATATCTCTGGGTTGTCTTGGTCTGCATTTCTCTAATCAGTAGCAATTTGGAGCATTTTCTCATATACCAACATATAGCTTTGATTTCTTCATCTGAAAATTGCCTGTTCACATCTATTGCCCATTTATCACTTGGGGGAATGACTCTTATTCTTAAAAATTTGACAAAGTTCACTAAATATTTTAGATATGAGATCTCTGAGAAAAAAACATTGAATTAATAAAAAAAAATCTAGGGATTGATTGGGGGGAATCAACAAAATAAACTATTGATTAATATGATTTTTAAAAAAGAAAGAAAACCAAATCACTAACATTATAAAGAAAAAAAGTGACTATATACCACCAATGAAAATGAAATTAAAGCAATTACTGGAGTTATTTTGTTCACTGATGTGCCAACAAATTTAAAAATGGAAGTGAAATGGAAGAATACTTATAAAACTATAAACTGCCTAGAGTATCAGAAGATAAAATAGAATACCTAAATAAACCTATTTTAGAAAAAGAAATTGAATAGGCCATAAATGAACTTCCTTTTAAAAAAGCATCAGGACCAGATAGATTCACAATTAAATTCTACCAAACAGTTAAAGATCAACTAATTCCAATATTAAATAAATTATCTGAAATAATAATAAAGAAGTTTTACCAAACTCCTTATGAAACAAATATGATAATACCTAAACCAGGAAAAGTAAAAAGCAGAGAAAAAAAATTATAGACCAATTTCATTAATGAGTATGGGATACAAAAATACTAAATACTAGCTAGGAGACTACAACAATACATCAGAAAGATTACACATTGTGACCAAATAGGATTTATACCAGGAATGCAGAGATGATTTAATATAAGGGAAACTATCATCATAACTGATCATATTAGTAATAAAAATCATATGATAATATAGAGGAAAAGTCTCTGACAAAATACAACACTCATTCCTATTAAAACCAATGGAAAGCACAGGTTTGAGTTTTTCTTAAAATGATACAAAATGGGGGCAGCTAGATGGCTCAGTGGATAGAGAGACAGGCCTGGGGCAGGAAGTCTTGGGTTTAAATGTGACCTCAGACACTTCACTTCCTACCTCTGGGCAAGTCTCTTAACCCCCATTGCCTAGCCCTTGCCATTCTTCTGCCTTGGAACCAAAACACAGTACTGATTCTAAGACATAGAGTAAGGTTTAAAAAAAAAAAAGATATGAAGCATCTGCCTTAAGACCATTAGTTTTTATTTGTAACAGGGCTGAGCTATAAGATCAGGAATGAAATAAGGATGCCCATTATCACCAATATTATTTAACACTGTTATCAGAAACACTAGAAATCACAATAAGAAAAAGAAATTGAAAGAATCAGAAAGGGCAAAGAAGTAATAAAACTATCTCATTTTACAGACAATATGATAGTATATAAGAAAAATCCTAGAGATTCAACTACAAAGTTAGTTAAAACTATCAATAAGTTTAATAAAATAAACCTACATAAATCATTGACATTTTAATATATTTCTAAACTCTTGCAAGAAGAGATAGAAAGAGATACTCCATTTAAAATGACCACAGATAGAATAAGATACCTGAGAGTAATACCTGCCAAAACAAATCCAGGAACTACATGAATATAAATACAAAAAACTTTTTACACAAAAACAGTCATCTCTAATTATTTGGAAAAATATCAATTGCTCATGAATGGTCAAAGTCAATATCATTAAAATGACAATTCTACCTCAACAAATCTTTTTTTAAAAAGATATTTCATTTTATCAATTACTTGTAATAACAATCTTCCACATAAGTTTTCTGAAGTTATAAGATCCAAACTGTCTTCCTCCCTCTCTTCTCTCCCCACTCCTGGAGATGGTAAGCAATTTGATCTTACATGTATTATCATGCAATTTTTATCACTGTTGTAAAAAAAATAGCCATATAAAACTAAACCCCCAAAATAAAAACACAACTAATGTGAAGAATCATAAGCTTTGATCTGCATTCTAGCTCCAACAGTTCTTTCACTGGAGGTGGATAACATTCTCCACCCTTCGGAATTGTCCTGGATCATTGTATTGCTGAGAGTAACTACAATGTCCTGATCATCATACAATACTGTTGTTGTTGTGTTCAATATTCTGGTTCTGCCTATTTTACACTGCATCAGTTCATGTAGGTTTTTCCAGTTCTTTCTGAAATCATCCTGTTCATCATTCTTTGCAACACAATCGTGTTCCATCACCAACATTTACCACAACTTGTTCAGTCATTCCCCAGTTGACAGACATTCTCTCAATTTCCCATTCTTTGCCACCACAAAGAGCTGCTATAAATGTTTGTAGAAGTCTGTCCTTCCCTCTTTTTTAAAAAATCTCTTTTGTATATAGACCTAGTAGTAATATTCCTGGATCAAAGAGTATGAACAGTTTTATATCCCTTTGGACATTAATCTTTTTCAATGCTTTTTCAATGCTCTCCCAATCAAATTACTAAAAAGCATCTTATTGATCTAGAAAAAAATAATAAAATTTGGAAGAACAAATGATCAAGAATATCAAAAGCATTCATTTTAAAATGTAAATGAAGGTCTAGCAGTACTAGATTATGGTGGGTCAGTGGAACTGAAGAGACATGCAACAAACAGCCTTGTATTTGACAAAGGCAAAGATCCAGGCTATTGGTGGAAATTGCTGGGGTGGCTGAAAAGTAGTTTGGCTGAGACTAGGTATAGACCAATATCCTGTACCATTCACTAGTATAAAATCAAGGTAGATATGTGATCTATACATAAAAGGAGATCATGGACAGATCGGAAGAACAGGGAACACACTGCCTATCAGATTTATGTATAAGAGAAAAATTTATGAATAGGAAGGAAATGGAAAACACTGTACATTAAATTTAAAAGGTTTTGTACAAATACATGTTGCCAGGATTGGAGGGAAAGCAGAAAACTGAGAAGAAACTCTCCTGGACAGTCTCTCAGATAGAGGTCTTATATCTGAAGTATATAGAGAACTTTGTCAGATTTATGGAAGAGGAAGCCATCCCCCAGGTAGAGGATGGGCAGGGATGTGAACAAATGGGAGAATCGGGGCCATGTGTGGTTATGGGGTGTGGGGGAGGGAAGGGGGGGAAGAAATGCTCCAGATTGCTACTGACTGGGTAAATGCAAACCAAGGCAGTTCTGGGGTATCATCTCACACTCTTCAGAAGAGCAAGAACGGATGGGCGGGATAATGTTGGAGTGGATGTAGAAAGGTAAGGACACCAGTGCAGTGTTGGTGGAACTGTAGGCTGGGCTGGAGATCTGTTTGTAATTGCACCTTTGGACCCAGTGGTGCCACTGCTGGAACTGTTTCCTGGGGAGAAGTGGGGGGGAAAAGGGGAATCTCTATGTTCCAGAGCATTTGTAGCAGCTCTCTTTGTAGTGGAGGCAAACTGGAGGTCGAGGGGATTTAAAAAAAAAAAAAAACAGTTCCCGCCCTCAAAAAGCTGACAAACTAATGAGGAGAGGCAAGAGCAGAAAAGAAGAGGAAGGGGGAGGATCATCGGTGAGCAGATCAGGAGTCCAGGCAAGAATCTTACTCTGTGGAGTTAAAACCAGGAAGGGCAGCAGATGCAGAATGGAGGGAGCCAGGAAGTCCAGTTTCTGACCTTTATAAAGAACAGTATTGGGAGGAGTTTGGTGTGCTGCCCTCAGGCCTCTGATCAGAGAGACAAAGGCTGAGGGAGATGATGTCAGGCTAAACTGAAGTTGGCAGTAGGATGGTGCTGAGATTAGAAGTGGATGAGCTTACTTTAGGAAGGGCATCTTGTTCCATGGAGCTGAACCAGGGAGAGTAGCAGATGCAGAGAAGCATGATTATTAAAAAAAAAGGTATCCATTTTTTAAAGAACAAAAGAATGTAGCCATTCTCCAATAGATAAATGACTGAAGGATATGAACAAACAGTTCTCAGAAGAATTGCAAATTATTACAACCAGATGAACAAACGCTCCAAATTGCTAATAAGAGAAATACAAATCAAAACAATACTTCATACCCCTACAATTTGGCAATAGTACACTATTGGTAGAACTGTAAAATAGTATGACAATTTTTTTGGAATTATGCAAGTAAAGTGACTAAAACATCTATACCCTTTGAACTAGACTCCAGTATACCCCACTGGGCTTATATCCCTAGGAAGCCATTAATAAGAAGAGATCCCTATATATTCCAAAATACTTATAACAGCACTTTTTGTGGTCTCAAAGAACTGGAAATGAAGTAGGTGGCCATTAATTGGTAAATGGCTGAACAAACTGAGGCACATGAATGTAATGGGAATTAAGAAAGTATGAATGTGGTGAATCCAGAAAAGCATGGAAAGATAAGATAAGATAAGATAAGATAAGATAGATATAGATATAGATATAGATATGAACTGATGCAGAATGGAGAAAAAACAATATACACAATGACTACAACAACATAAAATGGAAAGAACCATACACCCCCCCAAAAAAGTTAATGTAACAAAAATTATAATTTTTAATTATAAAGTCCAAGCAGGACTTGGATGAAGGGATATGAGAAGACTCCCTCAACCTACTCTTTAATGGAGGTGGAAGACCCCATTATTGCACATATTTTCAGACTTCTTCAATATATTGATCAACTGAACTAATTTTTTTCCTCTTTAAAAAATACTTTTTATATATAGGACACCTCTCTGGGAGGGGAAGGGATGCATGGGATACTATATGATTTAAGAAACAGAAAACAAAAAAATTTTTTTAAAGAACAAGGGCATTAAAGTATGGTATAAAGGAAAAAACACTGAACTGAGGAAGAGTTCTCTTCCCAGTTGTCACCAATCTCAAGCAAATCACTCCATACTCTGATTTTGTTTCATCATATGTACAATCTGGCAAGCAGTGAGGTGCAATAATATATGTAAATAAATAAAGCTGGCATTTCTAATGTGCCTATTAAGTGCCAAGCATTGTGCTAAATGCATTTTTACAAATATTATTTCATTTGATCCTCACAAAAACCCTGGGAAGTAGGTGTAATTATTATCCCTGTTTTACAGTTGAGAAAATTGAGGGAAGTCAAGCAACTTGTCCAGAGTCACAGAGCTAATAAGGGTATGAAACTAAATTTGAATTCAGATCTTCCTGACTCCAAGTGTTGTGCTCTATCCACTGTGCCACCTCAATGCCTCAGAGGAAAGAGAAAAGTACAGGCTCAAATTCTGCCTCAGCTTCCTCATCTGTAAAATAGGAATAATAATACCCATAACACTTCACAGTATTGCTGTCAAGACACAATGACATATGAGATGTAAAGCACTTGGCAAATATTAATATGCTATAAACATATCAGTTATTACTATTATAAGAAGCAAACTGGACTAAATCTTAAAGGGACTCTTCCAGCTCTGTAATGGGCTACAAGCAGACTACTTCCACATAAAAACAGTCATTTTAAGTACTGAAAGTGTTGATAGTTTTCTTAAAGAATTGTAAATAAAGAGTAACTTTCAGCAATTTAATTAAGGTAATAGCTCATCCTCCAAAGAAAAATATATATGATTAGCTTTTTCAAATAGTTTGCCAGGTCTCTAATGAATAAAACTTTGAGCTAATATCAGTTTAGAGCATAACTTAAATCACCAACTGCCTATCCCTTAGTGCTCTTCTGTCTTGGAAATGACCCGAGACAGAAGGCAAGGGTTAAAAAAAGTATATAATTTTGAGGTCACGTGTGTTGTACGCATCATCCTCTTATCTGTGTAATTAGAATCTGCTCCCTAGGACTCCAATTCCCAGCATCCCACTTTCACTCTCTCATCACATCCTTGCGTTTTTAGAGATAAAGTGTGTGTGTGCCCCGCCTCTCTCTCTTCTCCCACTAACATGGTCAAGGAAAGCTTATCTTTGCTCAGGCTTCTACTTCCTCTACTTCAAATGATTATTAATAAATCTTATAAAATAAAATACTTGGAGTTTTTAGATATTAATTTTAACCTTACATACCCAATGTCTTTTCTCCCCAAAGGAAACAGGCAGCTAGCATGGTAATATGAGTGAATGCACAACATCAAAACGGTTTTTAAGGTTGGGAACTAAACTCCAGAGGCAGTGGGGTCTAGTGGGAGAAGCGCTGAATTTGGTGTCAGAAAAAGGGCCTGGCTTTGAATTTGTGATTAGCAACACAACCAGCTCTGTAGCATGGGGATCTGTAACCAACCTATCCTAGGGTGGGTGGTTGTGCCCATTTTAGAACACTAGATAAAAATATCTCGGCTATTATCATCACAGTTGGGTACAGGCTTACTAAAATGAAGGGGTGGGGAAGCACCTCTTACCTTGCGCTGATCTGAGACAGGAGAAGTACATTTATAAGAATAATCCAGTCCCATTTCTCCAAAGGCAACAGCCTTGGGATGCCTCAAAGCCTGAAGGAGGTTTCTTTCTTGACGTTCATTGTAGTATCGGGAAAAATGAGGGTGACAACCAAATGCCCCCCAGACAAGGTCCTCCTTCAACAAATCCTCCCATAGGTAATCCGTCAGGGTACGGGGGTCACAGAAGTCAGAGATGCAACCTTGGAATTCTTTTGGGAAGGAGCTGCTATAAATCTTTCTAAACTTAGAAAAAGTGCCCTGGAAAGACAACTTGGAATAAAGCATGTCCAAGTGACAGTGTGTGTCAATGAAGCCCACTGAACCTTGACTCCCCCTGATTCCCCTGTATGAGGAACTCAACGTGTGCTCTCGAGAAAAGCGAGGCACCTCTTCACGGAATGTTCTTTTCTCTCCCACCTTTTCTTCTTCCCACATCTGAGAGGAAGGAAGGGAGGAGGGCTTTTTGCCTGCCAACATTTCCAAGTCTTTGGAGGTATTCCTGGGGCTGCTGTTATTAGACTCAGCAGATCGATCACTGGGTTGGTTCCTATTACTGCCCACGATGTTCGAAGCATCCCCAATGCTGTTGGTGGTGGGATAACAGAAAGGCTTGGGACTGCTGGTCCAGTAACTGGCATAATCCCGCCAAGGGCTGCCATACAAGTGAGCTGGGTACATGACATAATCAGTAGTGGATGGAGAAGGCTCGGAAACCACAGAGATGTTCAAAGAAACAGAATCCTCTTGGGAGAACCTGACAGTGGAAATATCTTCCATGTCTGACCAGTCACTTTCTGAGGAAGGATTTTCCATCATCATTTCCCTCTCTTTAGGCTGTGGAAAGACAAGAAAAATAATCATGAATGCAATGAATTCCCTTTCGTGCAAGAAGAAGGCAGGTGCTTTGTAACTGGTCACCAAGTCCCCCTCGTGCAACGGAAGAACACGGCTGTCCCTGGCAATTCCCCAACAGCTGGCTCAGAATGAAGTTTGAACTTTGCACTCATGGCGCAAGCGGCACTAACTGGTAGGACCTGGAATTAAACCTGTTATCCAGGTCCGGACTAGTGCCAGGCTTGCTACAAATGAGGGGCCTTTCCTACTATCCTTTTGGGTGGTAACTCTTTTCAGAGGGTGACAAAAACAATAAATGCCATGCAAACTAAACTGAGTTTTGCTTAAAAGGTCCTGAAAGTGAGGGCAGTTAGATGGTTCACTGGATGGAAAGTCAGGCTTGGTGATAGAGTGGTCCTGGGTTCAAATATGATCTCAGATGCTTCCTCGTTAAGTGACCCTGATCAAGTCACCTAACCCCAATTGCCTAGCCCTTACTGCTCTTCTGCCTAGGAAAGATTCTATGACAGGAGGTAAGAGTTTAAAAAAAAAAAGACAATGTATCTTTGGTGAATACTGTTTCCCTGATGTGACTAAGTAAACCTCCTTTCGTTAAGTGTTAGAGTTTGACACGGGTCTCATTTGTCAGTCAATAAATATTAAGTTCCTTGTATATGCCAGGCATGGCATTAAAGGAGCTCAGAGCCTAATGGAGGAGACAACATGTAAGGGCAACATGTACACCAAATATTTACAAGGCTATATAGGAAACAGCCAGGGGGCTCAGTGGATCAAGAACCAGGCCTAGAGACAGGAGGTTCTGGGTTCAAATTTGACCTCAGCCACAACCTCGATGTGTGACCCTGGGCAAGTTACTTAACCCCTCACCATTGCCTAGCCATTACTGCTCTTCTGCTTTAGAACCAATACACAGTACTGATTCTAAGATGGAAGGTAAGGGTTAAAAAAAAAATATATATATATATATCATATACACACACAAATTGGAGATAATTTATCAACAGGGAAACCAATGGAATTAAGAGAGCTCAGGAAAGGTTTCCTATAGAAAGTGGAATTTATGTTTTTTCCACTTTTTTCAGTTATATGTAGAAACAATTTGTAACTATTATGTTCTGACATTTTAGAATTCAGATTTCTCTCCCTGCCTCCCCTCTCCCCAGTCCCAGACAGCGATATCAGCTTCAACACAATAGAAGGTGGGATTTTAAGTGGGGCTGGAAGGAAGCCGGGGCAGGAGATGGGGAGGAAGAGCGTTCTCTGCCTGGGAAAGCCGGGAGCCCAGGGTCCCTGGAACAGGGCAGATATGGGGAGGGGACCAGAGTGTCCTGGGATATGACAGGAGCCGCTGAGCAGGACGCAGGGGGATGGTCGGGCTCAGGAGCGGAGCGCAGGAGAGCTATCAGGGCCAGGCAGACCAGCAGGCTCCTGCTGTCCTCTGGGGAGAGCAGATACAAGTCTGCACCAGAATGGGCGGAGGGTCAGCGGAGAGATTGGGGTGGGGAGGAGAATGCAAGAGATGCTCCACCCAGATCACAGGCTGGCCGGGGCAGCGAAGCATCCCGGGAGTGTCCTCTGCAGTAATGGAGAGGTGTACAAGGAGGGAGGGTTTAGGGGAAAGATGCTGAGGCCAAACGTGGCCCCCGGGCCTTCGGAATCTCCAACTTCACCTAGCACACAGGCCCGCCTCAGGCTTGGCCTCCAGCAGGGCGTCAGAGACTAGCCAGGCTCACTGAAGCAGCAGGACCCCCTGGCCCAGAGAGGCCCGTCCAAATGCTGCCAGCACTCTCCCCTGGAACCACCAAGGAGAAAGTCCAGGACAACAATCTAAGAGCCTGGGGAGAGTGACGGGAGTCCAGACCGGCAGACTCTCCTGCTAGGTGGGCTCCAACAGCCGGGGAAAATCATGGTGGATAAGGGACCCGCCTGCCCCAACAGCCATAAACAGGCCTGTAAGCCCAAGAGCCCCAGGAGAAGGCTCACCAATCCCCCCAGAAAGCCAAACCAAAAAACCTACCAGACCTTTAAAACTTTTACTGATGAGTATTTTTTTAATTACTCTGTCCTCACTCCCCATGTCTGCTTCAATCCCTTCACACATAGCCACAGAGTCTGGCCAAACCAATTCCCAGGTGACTTCTTGCATTTGAAATCAGCACCCCTCTGTTGGCCAAATTCTCAGTGCTGGCCCAGGCCAGCCCTGGCTGCCGTCATCCCAGAGACAACCCTCGGGGAAAGGGGACAAGAAGCCTGACAAATACACCTTCGGATACTGTAGCTACGGAGAGCAAAGAAACAGAAGCTCTCCTGGAGGAAATCCCTGGTGATGTCAAATAGTTCACCCTCGGGAACGAACAGGATTTTCTCCATGGAAATGGCATTAAAGAAGAAACACTTCCATCCGCTTTGCAGCTGCTGTGGCATCCTAAGAAGCACAAGACCTGTGGCGGAAATCGAGGCACTGTCTGCGCTAACCATTAGTCAGGAGAGCAGAATCCCTCCTACTGCTTAGCCTGGTGCTCTGTACATAGTAACCACTTAACGCTTTTCATTTCATTCATAACATGGAACAGAGCTGGAAAGAGTCAGGAGCCACACTCCTGCAGGCGTTCGATACCAGGCTGAGAATTCTGAATGTTCTCCTGAGGCAATAGGGGCACAGAGGGTCTTTAAGCAGAAGGGGAGCTCCATCGGTTCTATGTTTTAGGAACTACTGATTTGGCAGGAGGATGGACTAGAGAAGAGAAACTGGAAGTAGGAAGAGCCATGGAGAAGTCATTTTGAAAGTCTAAGGAAGCCTGGAGAGGAGGACCTGAACTATGAACAGGGGTGTGAGAGTGGAGACGAGTCTGAATCAATAAGAAGAGAGGAAAGTTGGGGCTGATTTCCAAGATTACAAACTTGGGTAGCTGGAATGATGGTGGTGGTCTTAGTGCCCTTCACACACACATAGGAAAGTTGGGGAAAGAGATGGGTGGTTCTAAAAAAATATGAGTTCCACTTTGGACACATTAAGTTTGAGTTGCCAACCAGACATCCAGGGAGAGATTTCCAGCAGGCAATTGGTTAAGTGGAGCTGCACTTTAGGAAAGATTATATAGAGAGCAGGCATATAAATTTGGGGATCACCCAGCAGAGATAACTGAACAGCATATAGTATATCTCAAGCAATAAGTCTCTATACCATAAAAAAAAATGCAATAAATAATGTTAAATTGTTACTTCCCAAAGCCTTGGAGTAATCCATCAATAAACATTCATTTAAGTGCCTACTATGTGCCAGGCATTGTGCTAAAAGCAACATATTTCTTTTAGACATAATAATACTTTACATTAATCTACCAATTCATTGTTAAGATTTTTATCCTAAGTTATTTGAGCTTTGTAACTACTATATCAGACAGACGGCAAGAATTTTCTCCATTTTTCAGATTAAAAACTGAAGTCATTGAAGAAAATGATTTGTCACACAACTATAAGTGGCAGGACTGAGGATCAAACTCAGGTTTTTGGACTCTAGAAATCAAAAAATTTTTACCTCCTCTACCAGCTATCTCTAGTCATTAATCAACCTAGCTAGCTTTACTCTAGTCAGATAGCTTAAAGAAGACTTGGGAAGAGATTAAATGTTTAACTTTAAATTGATCTCAAAGGTAAGAAAATTAAATGATCACACTTTAGTCGCAGCAACTAGAAACCTAATGAAGCTCTAAGTAGATGTCTATAGACAGGATCTCTCTGTGGCCAGATGTGTTGAAAAAGGGCGATCAATTTGCACCCTGAAGTCATAGTGGACGAGCTTAAGATTGATAAAATAATCACCATCTATATCAGTGGTGTCAAACTCAAAAAGAAACAGAGGCCACATAAAGAACCTGAGTGAAGGCAGCAAGGTGGCCCAAGTGGATTGAAAGCCAGGCCTAGAGTTGGAAGGACCTGGGTTCAAATCTGAACAAGTCACTTAACCTTAACTTCCTGGCCCTTGTAGCTTTTCTTAGAATCAATTCTAAGAGGGCCGATTAAAAAAAAAAACGAAAACTCACATATTGACTTAGTTTTAAAATGTAACCTCATCTAGGTTTTCCTGTATTTTAATTGATTTTGTTAAATATTTCCCAATTACATTGTCATCTGGTTTGAGCCAGACCTCCTCCTCGTGTCTGGAACCTCTGGTGTAAGTCATCAATCGCCCCTCTTTCTCACGTCTTCATCCATTGTAATTTGGCTTCCCTACTACCATACTAAAATGACTCTCCTCCGGGTCAAAAATGAATAAGCCTCAATGGCCTTTTCTCAGTCTCTGCAGCCTCTGACATCTTTGACTACCCTCCCTTTCCCTTCGGAATATTCTCCTCTTCTCTGCTCCCTGGTTTTGACATTGCTCTGTCATGATTGACCCACAGTTACCAGTTTCCTTTTTCAGGCTTCTCCAGGTCGTCTCCCACAGGTTGTGAGTGTAACCTGGAGCTCCATCCAGAGCCCCTTGTCTTCTCTCTCCAAGATTTCATCACCTCACATGTGTTCGGGCTCTATGCAGTTAATCCCTACAACTCTCACCTCTCAAATTCCAATGTGACCTCTCCAACTGCCTCCTGCACATTCTTCCCCAGGTGTTCTATAGGAATCTCAAACTTGCCATGTCCAAAGCAAAACTCGTTCTCTTTCCCCCAAACTCATCGCCTCTTCCTCCCTTCCCTATCTATGTCTTTCAGAGATACTTCCATCAATCTAGTCATCTGAGTTTGAAATTTAGAAATCATCCCTCTCTTCCCTCACTCTCCCTAGCCATTCAGTTACCAAGTCTTGTTGATTTGAAGGCTATAAAATCTCTTGCCCTCTATCTCCTTTTCCCCCACTCATCCTACAACCACAATAATTCAGACCCTCATCCCCCAGACTACTGCAATTGTCTCCTACCTGGCCTCCCTGCGCCCATCCTCTCCTCACCTCATTTCATTCTTCACATTGCTGTAACTTCATACTCCTAAAAAGCACAAGTCTGGCCATGTCACCACTCCACTCAAGAAACTTCAGAAGCTCCTCACTGCTTCTCAGCAAAATATAAATTATTCTATTTGGTATTTACAATTTGGCCCATCTATCTTTCCATTTTCATTACACATTATTACCCCCTCATGGGCCAAAATCCAGCCAGACTGACCAATATGCTATACCTCATACTAGAAAATTCTATCCCCCTCAGACTTAAGTCCCTGCTTGGAATGCTCTCCCCGCTCACCTCTGCCTCTTGGAACCCCTAGATCCCTTCAAGGATCAGTTCAATGGCTATCTCCTATACTAAACCTTTCCTAATTTCCCAAATTGTTAGCTTCCCTCTTTCCAAAAATACTTCCGCATTTATTGTTTTATTTATCTGTGTGCATATTGTTCCCCTCCCCAGGAAGAATGGAAGTTCCTCACAAGTTAATATTTCATTCTTATTTTTCCATTATTCTCCAAGTATAGTATGCTTGTTGAACAGAATGTATCCGACTAAAAAGACCCAATGCCATCTAATCAAAGACAAGAAAGGGAATGCACCATGTGAGTCCTACTCACCCTCTGTCCTTCTGAGTGGGGCTCTTCACTTTTTTCAATGACTGTCCTCTGGTTACTCGGAGGCTTTTCACTTGAGTCACCTTGAGCATCCCTAACACTACTGAGATTCCCTTTTTCTGCTTTATCTACCTCCTTGCTGCTTTCTGGTAGCTGCTGCTGCTTTTCCTTAACTGGAAAAGGAACCGTGACACTCCTCTTGCCAGATTCTTCTCTCTTTCTAGGGCTGGAGTCCTGGACTTGTTCTGCTTTAACAGCCTCCTTATCTTTCTTTCTGGGTATGGATTTTCCCAGAATGCCCTGAAGGGCCTTCAGGTAGATCATTGTGGACCCCTGGTCCTTGACTCTCCTCTTCATCTTCTGGGTCACCACTGCTTCCTCCATAGAATTACTCTGACTCTCAGCCTCATCCTTGGAATCAACCTGCACAACAAGGGGGGAAAAAAGGCATTTCTATCATCATAATTTATCCGTGAAGACAGTCAGGATAAGAACCATAATAATTTCCTTCTGTTAGAATGTATAGAACCATCTGAATAGAGCAATATACAAGCCGAGGTGTCAAAATGGCAGTCCCCAAAGCTCCTGAGTAGCAGAATCAGGTTAAAATGCAGTTGGGAAATGTTTAACATAAATAAATTAAAATACAGTACAACAAAATAATGGCAATTTGTGGTTTATTTTGTGGTTGTTTTTATAAATCCTTACCTTCTTTCTCTCTTAGTATCAATTCTAAGACAGAAAAGTGACATGGGTTAAGCAATACAAGTTAAATGACTTGCCCAGGATCACACAACTAGGAAACGTCTGAGATCAATTTGAAGCGAGGCCCTCCCTACTCTGTCTTTTTTTTTTTTAAGTCAATATGTGGCCCACAGGGATCCATTTCTCCTTGAGTTTGACACTAGTGTACAAGGTCAAATGTTATTAGAGCTGACTTTAAGTTCATCATTTAAAATTTTTTTTCTTCTCTAGGAGATACCCCACACTGAAATGGAATACAAAGAAAGCAAAAGAAGAGTGAGTGAAGAGAAGGGACAGGGGTTGGTAGTTATTATTACTGCCCCCATTTTACAGGTAGGTAAACTAAAGTGTAAAAAATTTAAGCAATCTGCTTATTTAAGAGGCACATAGTGGGATAGTGGACAGAGGATGAGCCTCCTGAGTTATCTCAAATCCATCCTCCTGTCCCTATTCCCACCACCTCCAGGCAATTTGAAATCTTCTCTGCTCCACACATTACACAGTTGCACCAGTTAAATCATTTGATTACAAAAATTTATCTTAAAGTATAAGTACCTCCTGGGAAGCCACCATAAGTTTTAACGGCATTGGGGGAAAGGAGAAGACAAAGCCATACAAGATCTCAAAGTTGAAAGCCTAGAAATAAGAGAATGGTGATGCCATTAATAAGCATGGAGAAATTTAGGAGAGGAAGTAGCTTTTTGGAAGACATAAAATGTCATCCACATGGAGATGTAAAATCCAACTCTGATGGCTCTTTGGATAGCTGTGTGACTCTCAGCAAGTTACTTTACTGCTCTGTATTTCAGTTTCTCCTTTGTAAAATGGAAATAATAATACTTTATCTACCTTGGTAGGTTAAAATTCATAAAAAGCTTAGAAAGAAATTTGGAATTATGTCATTAAATGACTAAAATATCCATACACTTTGACCCAGAGAATCCCAAGGAGGCTATTAATGAGAAGAAAGTCCCTTCATACACCAAATATTTGGGGGGGGGGTATATCCCACTTTTGGGGATAGTAAATAATAGTATAAAGTAAGTAGCCACAACATTAATTGAGGAAACGGTTAAACAAACTATTGTACACAAATATAATGGAATGTTATTGTACTGTAAGAAATGATAAATATGATGAATCAGAGAAGCATGAGAAGACTTACATGAACTGATACAGTGTGAAGCAGAGTCAAGAAAACAATAGACACAATAACCACAACATTGTCAATGGAAGGAACAAACGCAAAACAATTAAATGCTATAAAATTCACAGAATAAATATAGCTTCACAGAAGAGACAATAGAAAACACCCATAACTATCTCTCTGCAAAGGTAAAAAAAACTACAAATGTAGAAATTGTACATATTATCTGAGTTACGCTATTATCAGTTGTGTTGATTTCTTCCCCTCTTCTTTTCCTTTTTTGTCTTTAAAAAATATTACTTGTATGAGATGACTCTCAGAGAGGGCAACAGATACTGGAGGAAATTATGATGATATTTTTTAAAAAGACATCAATAAAAACTTTTTTTAAAATACTTATAAAATGCTTCCCTTACAAAGGAGCATCTGATGTCATGAAACTGAGAATGAGGATCATGACCTAATCTAAACAAATGAGATTTAATTCTATATATCAAAGCAGATGGTCATCAGTCAGTCAATAAACACTCATTAAGCACATATTATATATATGCTAAGCGCTGAGGATACAAAGAAAAAAGGAAAAGACAGTTCCTGACCTCAAGGCCTAATCTAAAGGGGCAAGACAAAAAACAATAAAGCGGCTTAAGGGGGCAGAGGAAGAAGAGGGTGTCTGGTGTGGGACATGTTTTAAGTCCTGCAGCCAGGTGATGCCCTGGGTCCCCTCCTTACAAGGAATGGGGAAGGGTTGAGCCAAGGGCAGGGGTTACTAAGAAAAGTATGAATTTCAAACTGATTCCACCTGGCAGGAAGATGTTTTACTAGAGATGATGATGTATAGAACAGCTCAGTAGGAAAGGATGGGGTGGCTTTCCTTAGGTTCCCTCCTTAAATGAAAGATCTGAGCAGAGGATCCAGGAGACTTGACAAGAAGAGGCTCTCAAGGATTCATGATGGCACAAAAGGTCCACCTTCCTGGTACCTGAGATTGCAGGAAATCACTTTCTATGCATTATTTTGATGACCTAAATGTGGGCATGCAGGGACTCAGAGCCAATTTAAGATTGTAAAATCAAGGTGATGGTGCTCAATCCCATCCAGATCAACTTGCACTTCTAAAGTAAGCAGTCAGGTCCCAAAGTAAGCAGTTCAGTAGGGCCTTTATATAATAATAGCTAGCATATATATATATACATATATATATATATAATTTTAAGAATTGCAAAGCACTTTATAACTATGACCTCATTTTCGCCCAACAACCACCCTGGGAGAGAGGTGTTACTATTATTCCTATTTGACAGACTCGCCATGGGTCACATCTATGATGGGAGATCAAATTTGAATTCATTTTCTTGATTCTGGCCCAACACTCCATCTACTGCCTACCTCACAAGAGAAAAAAAGGAAAGAGAACCAAATGTGAATAAACAATAGGAGGTCCTGGGTTCAAGTCTGTCCTCAGACACTTCCTAGCTGTGTGACTCTAAGCAAGTCACTTAACCCCAAGAAGGCAAAGTTGTTTTTTAACGCCCTACAAATAAACAATTGGCACTCTCCCTCCCCTCCTGTCTTGCTTCACCCCAACCCAAACTGTGTATCCAGACTGAACCACCTCCTTTCTCAACGAAAAGCCCAGCTTGCAGTAATACACAAACTTCCCTAAAAGAAAGTTGCCTCAGTTCTTATCCTGAATATTTGCAGTTACAATGCTTCAGAATCTAACATGCACGGTGCAGCTCCAGCCTCCTACATTCCCAAGTGTGTGTGACCCTGGGCCAGTCACGTTCCTCCTCCCTACCCTACCCCCAGGACGGTGAGAGGGAGAAGGAATCTGTAAAAGGCTGGGTTAATAGCACTCCACCCACCCACCCTCCGGCAGTTAGAAGCCAGCCCCGAAAGGCGGTCACTCACCTTCCGGTGGGAGGCTTCATCCTGGAAGGTCCACATTTCTCTGGCCGAGGGGCTGCCAGGGAGGGGGGGGCTTTCTAGGGAAGAGTTAAGGCCTTCCGTCCTCTGGATGAGCAGGGTGCGGCTGCTAGCCCTACCCGCACCTGAGGAATCAGAACACCTGGGTTGGCGAGTAGGGCCGGGGCACTTCCGGCCAGGTGAGGATTTGGGGGTCACCTCTTCCTTGCCTTGGGCCTCCAGGTCCGGGGGCCTGCGGGGCCCTCTCCCATGGGCAGGGTTGCCCTTGCCCGGCCGGCTGGAGCCGGGAGGTGGGGGAGGTTTAGCATTCGGAGAGGCTGGGGGAGCCCCGGAGGAGGAGGCGGCAGCGGCGGCCACAGCCTCGGGCTCCCTGCAGCTGCGCTTGTTGGGGTAGCCGTCAGAGCCGCTGCCCCATTGGTACTTGACCTTGCGCAGTTGGTCGGACGCCATGGGTACCTGCAAGTTTAACGCGGGACCAACAGGTTACCCCCTGGCCCAGGCGCCAGGAACCCGCGCAGGCGTGACCCCTGCCCCGCGGCCGGAGGGAGGATCGGGCCCGGGCTGCGCGAGCCAGCTGGGAGCGACGTCGAGCCTGACTCAGCAGCCGCAAGCCGCCGCCTCCGCCGCCGCCGCCGCCGCCGCCACGGGACGGAGAGGGACGGGCGGGCCGGAAGACTACCCCGAGCGATGGTTAGAGGGTGGCATGGGCCCGGCCCCGGGAGCCTGCAGAACAGCCTCGGGGAGGGTGGGAGGGAGCCGCCTCCCTCAGCCCGGCCTCCGGCCTCCCACGCTCCCGTCAAGGCCCTGCGCGCCGGAGCCCGCGCGTCCCTCGCCGCCCCTCGTGGCCGGGCCGCGCATGGCCAAGTCGAGGCTCTGCTTCCACGCCTCCCACCCCCCACCCCCGTCCCCACCTCCCCATCCTCTGCCCCTAGGCCAGGCGCTCACAAGAGAGCAGCCCGGCTTTCCCCAGACTCCGGCGTTCCTGCCTCTCCGTCCTCCTTCTTCATGTTCTCTCCTCCCTTCCGCCTCCCTCTCCTTTCCTCCTCCTCCCGCTTTGTGCCTTCCCCCTCGTCCCCATTTCCCCCTCGTCCCCGCTTCTCCCTCGACCCCGCTTCCCCCTGGTCCCCTCCCATGCCCGCCTTCCCCGGCTCTCACGGGCTGGGCGGCAGCAGCCCCGGAATCACCCTAGTCCGGCCCTCAGGCCTCAGGCCCGGGATTCAGCGCAGAGGGGCGGGACCCACGAGGATCCCAGGGAGGCTTACCCTATGATTGGACGTCCGGGGGCGAGGCGGGGAAGGCGAGGGCCTGGGGGAGGCAGCCGGAGGGGAGCCGCTGGAGGAGCCCAGAGGTCGAAGGAGCTGTCCAGGGCATTCCTGCACCACGGGAAGTGGGGCTAGAGCGGTGGAGCCTGCTGCCAGCCCTGCCTCCTTCCCCACGCCCCACTGCAGCATCTTCTGCCCTCCACCCCGCCCCCATCCCGCTCTGCTTTCTGCTGGGAAGGCACAGGGCCCCGCTTCTGGGCTGCTGGGCTCTGCTCTGTTCTAGGATCTGAGCTTAACCACACCCCCACCCCAACCCACCCCCTGGAAAGGATTCCTTGAAGTACCTCAAAAATAGTCTGCATTTAAATAGCACTTTAAAGCTTGCAAAAGTACTTCACACATGATTTCATTTTACCTGCACTGCAAACCAGAGAAGTGCTAAGATTAGCCCATTTAAAGATGAGGAAATGGAGGCAGGCGGGCCTTTTCAGGTTCACATAGCTAATAAAACTTCTGAGTCTGGATTTGAACTCGGGCCTTTGTGACCCTAGCTAATCTCGCCCACACTGGAGTGTTGGGGGAAAGCCTAGTACCTCTGGTGTGAGGACTAGCCCAGCCCTTTTCTGGACTGCTTTTCTCCTTTGATGCCCCCCAGCTCTCACCTGTGGCTTCAAGGAGCTGGCGCATGATCAGGCAGTCATATTCCTTTACAGTAGCTCAGCTTCGATGAGTCTGGAAGAGGGGATGAAGCTGACACTATGAAACGTTGCCTCACTTAAACCCAGTTTATTCCAGAGTCCAGAGAAGACATCACCTGCTGTTACTTTGGTCCTCTTCAAGTCTGAAGATCAATAAGCAACCAACCATGAAGTACCTTCGGTGTGCTGTAGCTCCAAAAATGAAATAAAACAGTCCCTGTACCCTGTATTCAGAGATTATATCCTAGAAAGAAACCCACTAAATCTACAGAGAGGGAAACAAAACCCAAATAAATGAAGGGACAATGAGAATCGCAGGGTTGGGGAATTGCAATGTTGGGCTTTGAACCTAGGTCCTGAATGCCAAGACGATGACTCACAGTACCATGATATCCTTTATTTAATCCCCTTCTTTCTACTCCCTGAAATTCACTTCCTTTACCTGTTGTCCAAGGGAATTCCCCTCCTTTTATTCTTCCCTAAACTTCTGCTACCTCCTTGAAATCTGGGGAGTTTTCTCTTCTGCCCTTATTTACATTCTCTGTCCCCTTCAACACCTCATCATTCCCAACCCCCCTTTCCAGAGTACATCAAGCAAACAATTTCCTTTGGGTTCCGCCTTCCTTTGTACCAGTCCAAGTGATTCAATGCCAGAGAAGAAATTAGTGTGGATTCCTTTGGTGAGCAACTGGGTCCCTGCTGAAATGATTCTGCTTCCCTTTTGGAGCAGTCTCCTTGGTGTCATGGTCTCTGGACTTGTCCCAAACAGCTCCAGTATATGAATTCTCATCCCTGAGATGCCATCTCATCTTCACTTATTCCTAATTAGTATCAAAACTAAGGATGAGGAGAACTCCAAAGAGAATTTACACTAGAAGATTCACACCTTGCTAGGAGGCAGAAGGGAGAGATGGGGTTTTCCTTGTTCCTAGGCATATACCAAACTTTACCTATTAATTGCTAATGATAATCTTATTCCCCCTCCCCCCCCATCTAACAGATGCCTTCCTCAGAGTAGGTCCTCAATAATTTTTTGTTAAATTCAATGTGCATTTTGACAGGAACCTTCTGGAGAAAATTAGTGCCTTAACTTAGGGTTGGAAAGTGTTTACTTTAGATTTTATAAGATTTTCTATTGTTCTTCCCGTCCTTCATTAGTCCTCTGCTTCATAAACTCATAAAAATGGACTTCTGTATAGTTTCTCCTGATGAGAAAGATTCTTTATATGAGAGCCATAGTTCCTAGAATGGTTGCCCAAAGTTGAACAATAAACATTCAGTATAATTGGGCACTATGCCAAGTGCTAAAGAACAAGTTAAAATGCTAAAAAAAAAAGTCCCTGCACTCAAGGAGCTTGCATTCTAATAGGGAAAACAACATGCACATAAATATGTACATACAGACTACATATATACAAGATAACGTTGTGGTAGGGGGTAGCTGCCAGGAGATGGGGAGAGTTGGGGAAAGCCTTCTGTGGAAGGTGCATTTGATCTGAGTCCTGAAAGAAGCCAGGGATGCTAAGAGGCAGAGGGGACCAAGGAGAGTATTTTAGGCATGGTTGCACAGCAATACTCAAAGGTACAGAGATTGGAGATGAACCATACTTTGTGCAGAAGGAACAACAATGCATGGAAGGGAATAAAGTATAAAAATACTGGAAAGGTAGAAAGAAATTAAGTTATGAAGAACTTTGCATGCCTAACAATGGAATTTACATTTGATCAGAAGGGATAATAAAAAATAGGGAATCGCTGGGATTTGTTAAGCAGGGAGTGACATAATGAAACCTGTACTTTAGAAATCTCACTTTGGCAAATTGGGAGGAATGAATCAGAGTATGAGAAATACTTTGATATAAGGAAACTGATTAGGAAGCTTTTGAACACTACTAAGCCAATACCATCCCTCCCTCTGAAGAAAGAGGAAAAGGATCTAAGTGTACAAAATATTTATAGCAGCTCTTTTCGTGACAGTCAAAAACTCAAGGGAGTCCTCCTATTGCAGAATAGTTAAACAAATTGTGGAATATGGATGTAATAGAATTACGTTCCAATATTGGAGCTCCGGAGAGAAACTAGAATAATAGATCTGTGAGTCTGCTACAAATAAATGATCATTGAACCCATGGGAGCTGATGAAATCAGCAAATGAGATAAAATAGAGAGGAAAGAAGAGGGCCCAAGATAAAGCTTGAGAGTACATCTACAATTAGCAGCATGCCTTGGATGAAAAGCCAACAAAGGAGAGTAAGAAGGCAGGTGGGAGAGGTAGCAATAGGAAGTACTGGTATGATAACCAGTACTGAAGAGCGTATTCAGTAGAAAAGGTTGCTGAGCAGCATAAAATGCTACAGGGGGGATCAAGAAGTATGAAGACTGAGAAAAGATCAATAGAAATAACTATTAAGAAATCATTGGTAACTTTGGAAAGCAATTTCATTTGAATGATGAAAGGGTCCTCAGAGGCCATGTAATTAAATGACTCACATTTTACAGATGAGAAAACTAAGGTTTCGTGATTTGCTAAAGTCAAAGAGGTAATACATGTCAGAAGTAAGATTTCCAACCCCTAAGTCAGGACTCTTTCCATTGTATTATGTTGAGCATGTAGATTAGTTTCCTTCTGGGGTTGGTTAGTTTGTTTTTTTTTTTTTTTTATGAATTTATATGTCTGCTGCTGGGGCAAGGAAACAACATCAATCAACCAAGATTTATTAATCACCGACTAAATGCCAAACACTGGGGACAAAGAAAAAACAGGACACAGTCCCTGCCCTCAAGGAGCTTATGGTCTCTTGGAGGAGAGCTCATGCAAACAAAAAGATATAAAGAAAGCTGCATACAAGATAAATAGGAAATAACCTGCTAAGTGAAAGCACTACAATTAAGGAGATTCCCCTAGTTTTATGTTTATTTGGGCAGTGAAAAACCTGGTTGATTCCCTCCATTTATAAGAAGTAATATTCATGAAGCCTTCATTGCCACTGCTTGAGGGTTTTGTGTTAACCCCTTTTTCTTCCTCTCTCTGGATTTCTATATTTTTGTTAATGAAAAACTACAGCATCATGTCCTTCCTCTCACCCAGGCCACAGAGACACAAAACTCTGTTATATAAGTATCAGTGGAACAGGAAATTCCCTCTTTTGGTTTCATCTACAACTTATGCCTTGGCAATCACTCCAAAAAGGAGTATGGTATTCAGATTTTCTTGTCAAAATGGGAACTTTACCCAGTGAATGTGGAGGGTCTCTAAATGTTTGATGACTTTAGTTGTACCATCCACAGGCACATAAATTCAGACAATACCTAGAATTTATCTGTGTTAATTTCTTGGGTACTTTGGAGATATTTTAGTTAAGTTGTAAACCTCAAAATTCCTTAGACTTATAAATGTTGGAAATTTCACCATTGGGATATTTCATACTTGGAAAATTTCTTACTGATAGTCTATTGGAATGGGAACCCCATTGGCATGGGAGGTTCCTCCTCTTCCCTTCTTAAGATTACTTTAGGACAGAAACCCTTTGCTGAACAATGGAAAGGACTTTGACCTATGCTTAAGCATAGAACAGGAATTTCTTTGAGTCTTGATTGATTTTAGAATTGATACAATGGAGATACTTGGAATAAATCTCCACCCTATTCAGTCCTAATAGGATTGAGTAAGGGCTGCAGCCTAGATCAAAATTTAATTATTCCAATCTCTACCCTACTCAGGTTAACAGGATTTAGAAAGGGCTGTAGCAAAGGAGTAAAGATTTAATCATTTGAAAATATGACCTTCAACAGACATGTGCAAAAGCCAGAAACCTCTGGGCGGTCCTGGGTTAAGCTAGAGCCTCCATTGGCACAGGGAAATTGATGAACAGTGATTGGTAGATGGGAGAACGGAGGGGAGGAACTTGGATGGTTTCCTTAAAGATAGGGGGTCTAAAGACTCCAAAGGGAGAAGGAGGAGTCTTGGTCGGTGTGGTTCCTGGTGGCTCTGAGAAGGCTTGCTCTGAAGGAAGCTGAAGGTGAGGGCCTCTGAGACTGTTTCTCCATTTTGGTCACGTGAGTGATAGGGACTGATCTCTTTTCTTTGCCCCAGCTATCTACGGGCTTGGGCCTTTTGGCCCAGCCTAAACAGAAGGGGTATTTAAGCCCTATTCCCTTCTCTCCCTTTTTCTCTCTCTCTATCTCTAATTCCTTTCTTACTCCTATTGTAATTAAACTCCAAAAAAGGCTGACGGCTGACTTGAGTTTTTCAATTAGGAATTACATAGCTGATTCCTTGGCGACCTTAAATTAATATATATCAGTCTTTTAAAGTGATTCCCTTGTTACAAAGTTCACCTTCCCAGAAATTACCAACAAACTAATAATCCTTTTTAGGAAGGCAATATATTTACCAGACAACTCTAACAATGAGAATACTACTTCCTTCCTGTTTGCACATCACACCACTGGCCTGGGAATTCCCTGGGTCAAGGACAACCTCCCAGTGACTTCTCCCAGGCCTTTGCTCTTGTTTTGATTTCCTTGGTACAGTGTCCTCTGGTGGTAGGAAATGAACCTGATCCTGTCCCCGATGGCTTGTATTCTTCCTTTAACTCTCTGTGTGTCTCTTTGTCTCTATTTCTCTTTTTTTTTTTTAGCTTTTGTTCCAGTTCAAATTCATTTGAATGCTGGGATTTTTATAAAATCAAGCTTATTAGGAATCTTGAATTTATGATCTTTGGAACCAAGGATTCAGATCCAGACACAAGGAATTTAAAGATAAGACTTCATCACAGGTATACATAATATTCTTTTTTTTTAACCCTTACCTTCTATCCTAACATCAATTCTACACATTGCTTCCAAGGCAAAAGAGCAGTAAGGGTTAGGCAATAGTAGTTAAATATCTTGCCTATGGTCATCCAGCTAGGGATAGATTTGATATCTGAGGATAGATTTGAACCCGGAATCTCCTATCTCTAGGTCTCACTTGCAGTCCACTGAGTCACCTAGCTGCCCCCAGGTAAATATTTTTTTTTAATTTGTCAAACAACCCCAACCTTCCAATAGAATGTAAAATCCTTGAGAGTAAGGACCATTTTTGGTTGGACACCCCCAGCTTTGGATACTGTAGGTCTAGAATTGAATGCAATTTGTGAAAAAAGGAGGCAGCCTCTCAGCCTGGTTTTTATTAGGCAGATGTAATAGCTAGAAGACTTTAGAAGTCTCTTTTGTGATCTTGCATTTTTGAAAGGTCAGGAGAACTCCAAGAGTCAAGGAACTAGAGTCCATGCCAGAAGGTTGCAAGAAGAGGAACCTGGAATGCCAGAAAGGTCTTGAGAAACAGCAATCACATTAAACTGGCAGCTGTGATGCCATTTTATGAAATTACTATTTCCATTGGCTTTGGGGCATTCAGAAGTTCCCTTTCTGGGATGAAACACTTTATAGTAAACACTTTCAATTTGGGCTCACCACCCCTGGGACTGAAGTTGTATAGAATTTAGCATATTCATGGCTTGGGGAGAGGGACTTCCCCCAAATTCAATATTTAATAAACATCTGTGTACTTTTAATCTCAATAAATAACTGATGGACCTTGAGTAGATGTACCCTTGTAAAGATAACTAATGTCAATTGGCTAAATGGTAATGGGGCTGATCACTAGGGCAATCAATAATATAAGGGAAATACTAACTATAACTGGAAATTCATTCTGGAGAGGGGAGGGGAACACACCAGAATGGGGGCTTGAGTTAATAGTATTGGAAAAGAATTTCATTCGCTGTTAAGGATTTCATGCCCAAGATTGGTAAACAATTTACATACATATATGCTGGTGTGAATGTAAATGCCATTCCTTAATATCTTTTTTTTTTTTGAAAATTTTATTTAGTCAATTTAAAATATTACTCCTTGGTTACAAGAATCATGTTCTTTCCCTCCCCTCCTCCCACCCCTTCCCATAGCCGACACACAATTCCACTGGGTTTTACATGTGTCCTTGATCAGAACCTATTTCCATGTTGTTGATATTTGCACCACATTCCCGAATATATAACTGGGCAAATGACATGAACAAACAGTTCTCAGAGGAATTGCAGTGTATTGGCAATCACATGAAAGAATGCTCCAAATCCCTAACAAGAGAAATACGAGTCAAAACTACCATAACATTCCACCTTATATCCTGAAATGGCCAACGTGATCCCCGAAATGGCAATAGTCAATGTTGGAAGGGTCGGGGAATGATAGGAACGCTAAATGGCACAACCATTTTGGAAAGCAATTTGGAATTGTGTGAATAAAATATCTAATATGTCCCAACTAGAGACTCCGTTCAATCCTACTGGGCTTATACCCCAAGGGAACCACCAAGAAGAAGAAAATCCCCACACATAAAAAGATTTATGGCAGCTCTTTTTGTGACAGCAAGAACTGGAAACAAAATAGGTGTCTGTCAATAGGGAAATGGCTAAACAAATAGTAGAACATGAATGTAATGAAATCTTACTGTGCTCCAAGAACTGATGCGTGTGATGAATACAGAAAAACATGGAAACTTGAAATGATTCAGAATAAAGTAGGCAGAGCCAATTAAGCAGACACAATAACTACAATAATAACTACACACTAAAAAGTGAATATTGCAAAGTCATAAAGAGCAAGCAGTATCAAATGAAGGGATTTGAGAGAGAAGACAAGCCACATCCACCTCCTCATGGAGGTGGGAAGTCTAGTGTTACACACTGCAGGTAGTTTTGAACATTTTCAATACTTCAATCAGTTGTGCCGATTTTTTTTTCCTCTTTAGAAAATACTATTTGTTGATCCAAGGTAATCCCAAAGGACCCATGATGGAAAATGCTATCCACCTCCAGAGATAGAAGTATTCAGTTTTTCACTTTATTCTCTTCATGGTCTTTTTCAAATATGTGTCTTCTTCCACAACATGACAAATATGGAGATATCTTTTGCATGATAATACACGCACACACACATGCACACACACACACACACAAAGCCAATATTGCTTACCATCTCAGAGGGAGAAAGAAAGGCAGGGAAAGAATCTGGGACTCAGAATGATAAAAAAAAATGAATGTCAAAAATTGGGGCAGCTGGATGGCTCAGTGGATTGAGAGTCAGGCCCAGAGATGGGAGGGCCTGGGTTCAAATCTAGCCTCAGACACTTCCTAGCTGTGTGACCCTGAGCAAGACACTTGATCCCCATTGCCTAGCCTTTACCACTCTTCTGCCTTAGAATCAATATTGAATCTAAGACAGAAGGTAAGGGTTTTTTAAAATAATGGGGAAAAAATGAAACATTGAAGGAAAAAATAAATGTACAGAAGAAAAGGAAAGCTTGAAGGAATAACAGACAAACAGGACAGCTTTGAAAGTTCTATGTTAAATGTATAAGGTGCTTAAGGGGAAAAGGAAGCTATCTGTAATAGATTTTCAGTTTCATGAAAATTATATTTTACTGTATATATAAAAATGCTCATTTTATTTAGTATTTTAAGGAATAAGCATAACATTACTTTTACTTTAAAATTAAATTCTTTAAAAAATAAATAAAATATTTTAATTTAATTCAAAAATAATAAATAAAAATAATTTTAGAGAAAAAATACTACTTATTATACAGAATGGCTCTCAAGGAGGGGAAAGGAGAGGGAGACTAGGGACAGCTATGATGATGTAAGAAACAGAAGGCATCAATAAAAACTCATTGAAGAAAAGAATCTCAACCCTTTGGTCGTAGCCCTAAAACCCTGGTAGTCTTTTTTTTTTAATTTTTTTTTAAACCCTCACCTTCTGTCTTGGAATCAATACTGTGTATTGGCTCCAAGGCAGAAGAGTGGTAAGGGCTAGGCAATGGGGGTCAAGTGACTTGCCCAGGGTCACACAGCTGGGAAGTGTCTGAGGTCAGATTTGAACCTAGGACCTCCCGTCTCTAGGGCTGGTTCTCAATCCACTGAGCTACCCAACTGCCCCCCCTCCCCCCGGTAGTCTTACTCTTAAAATTGAACTTACAAATGAGAGTGGCATTTAGTATAAGGACCCAGGAGTATCCAAAGGGCTGAATTTGTATCCCCATACCACAGAACCTGACTCAGAGTAGATTTAATAAACATCTATGGATTGATGGATCTAGAAATTGATTGTTCTATGTGAATGGATCTATTGATTTATTGTTCTATTTGGTTCAAAAAAGGCAGAAGTGGGAAATAGCTAGAAAGTACAAAGGCAAATTTAGGCTTAATATAGGAAAAACTTCCTAAGGATTGTGAGGCAATTGGATCCCCTTCACCAAAAGTCTTCAGACAAATTCTGGATGGCCACATGTTGGCTATGTTGTACAGGAGTTCTTCCTTGGACTAGATAACCTTTGAGGACCCTTCCAACCCTGAGATTCTGTGATTCTGTGACTCTACAAACATTTATCCAGCATGTACCCTGTGGCAGTATTATGTTAAAACTTGGGGGGAAGTGGGAAGTGGGATAAGTGGCTCAGTGGATAGAGAGCCAGATCTGGAGACAGGAGGTCCTCAGACATTTCCTAGCTGTGCCCTAGGCAAGTCACTTGACTCCAATTGCCTAGCCTTTACCATGTATTATTTCTATGATAAGTATGAATTTTGTGATAGAAGATAAGGATTTGGTGGTGGTGGTGGTGGTGGTGGTTGTTTTACTAAAGATCCAGGAGGAGTTAGTTCTCCACCTTCCATAATGTTACCTAATGAAATTCTGGAAACTAATCAGAATGCTTACAAATGCAGAGAGGAAAATGGCCTTCGGATTTTCCCAGGTTTCCTGGTAGAGGCTGAAATTACATGAAGGGAGAAGGAAGGAAACTCTGGAAAATAATCGGGTCCTTCCTCGCTCATGCTCTGGAATAAAAGTTATACATATTGGGCCTGTGTGTGGGCCTGTGTGCTGTGTCCTTAGCTAAACTGTGAACTCCTTGAAAGCAGGAACAGAAAGTTCTCTCTACAACACCAAGCAAGCATACTGAGTATCATGAGCATAAGAGATGCTCAGTGTATGTATGAGGGCTGAATAAATGAACCTGAGTTAAAATCTAACTCAAGGAACTGAATCACTTCTTCCTATAAACTGTTTTGCCTCATAAAACCCCCAAAAAGGGCCCCCCCCAGCCAAACCATAAATTCTCTATTTAGTGAGTGTGGTCACCTCAGATCAACAGGGAGGGAAACAGAAGGGGATTTTGTGATGTTCTCTAAACTCACCCCACCCCCTTCCTTCCTTTGCCCTGTGACTTTGTGGTGGTTTGACCCAGAGGACAGTCTGATTTTTAGTCTTGAACTCCTACTCTGAGTCACAGGGTCACACATTTAAAATTTGAAGGGAAAAGAGGAATAAAATAAATATTTATTAAACACCTACTCTGTGCCACCCACTGTACTAACTGCTTTGCAAATATTATCTCATTTGATTGTCACAACTCTAGGAGGTGAGTAATATTACGATCCCCGTTTTACAATTGAGGAAACTAAGGCAGACAAAGGTTAAGTGATTTGTCCAAGGTCACACAATTAGTAAGTATTTGGGGCTGGATTTGAACTCAGATCTTTCTGACTCCTGACTCAGCGCTATATCCATTGTGCTTCCTAGCTGCCCCCGTAGGAAGGGACCTCATACATCATTAATTCAAATCCTGTATTCTAAGATGTCAGCAATTCTGCTACCCCACTATTTTCCATAGGGTAGAATGTCCCTTGGCCAGTATACAAGAAGACGAAGATCATGAAATAGACAAAGGATGTCTTTGTGCAGCAGATCCCCCTATAACCTAGTCCCACTGAGTGGACTCCAAGAGCAACACTATAACAGACTTTCATTTCAGTCATTCAGAGCAACCTAGGGTTTGAGCTTAGCTCCTTTACATGCAGCTTCTTCTCAAAACGTTTCACTCCCTCCAGAGGCCTCTCCCTAAAGAGTGTCTGAAGCCACATGTGCCCCCTCTCTAAGGCAGAAGCCAGAAGAAGGAACTCCTCTCTCAAGCCTTTGCCAACTCTGTCCCTCCCTCGAAGAGGGCTCTCCGCCCTTGATTATATCAGCTCCTTGACCCTCTACTGACCATGCTTCCTCATCCCTAACCCTAAATGGGCCGGGCTACCTATCCCCAAACTCCCGGGAGTTATTGGGAAGCACAGAATGATAGCTAGCCTTCATCTAGTGCATTAAGATTTGCAAAGTGCTTTCCAAATATCTCATTTTATCTGCAGAACAACCCTGAAGGCAGGTGCTTTCTACATGTTCCTTCCCTTCAATGTACGAAAGGGATCTGCCCTATCGTGATTTTTTTCCTTTTTAAAACCCATACCTTCTGCCTTAGAATCGATACCACTGATTCTAAAGCAGAAGAGCAGTAAGGGCTGGGCAATGAGGGTGAAGTGACCACATAGTTAGGAAGTGTCCAAGGTCCAATTCAAACCCAGGTCCCCCCAACACCAGGATGCCCCTCACCGACCTTATCACCTACTGATGCTCCCTCTTAACCGCCGCACTTCTAAACACCAAAGTGTGGCCCACTCAGTGCAGGTGAGTGTTCAATGGGCTGGTATCCCAGGTGCCAGTTAAAGTGTTCATCTGCATACAGTTCATATACTGCTTTCTGTTAGCCTCCAGAAAAACCGCCCATAACTTTACAAGAGACTCTCCCTGTGACCTTGCACATAAGATCCTCTCTAGTGGACCTGTGTTAGTTGCCTGTCCCACCAAGAAAACACAGAGTGATCCAGTTTCAATACTGATCTAGGTGTAATGTGAAATGTGACTCAGAATTATCAGAGAATTCCATGCGTTTCCATTATTTCTGGTTTAGGAATTTCCTAACTACATCAAACAAAAATTTTACTTTTCCATGATCATATGACATGTTGAACATAGTAAGGTAAAACTTAAAATAAGTTTTCAAGCTGTAATGATTAAAATAGTGAAAGACATAAACTGTGGCAGCTAAAAGAGTTGGAGCCTTAAATTGTGACCACAGAAAATATGGTTTCAAGACAGTGTCTTGTTTTTAAATCAAATATAAGGTGGTCGCCAGGGAAAAATTCCCAATTATTAAATATACCCAAGTCAGCTGGGTTTTATAGAGGTTTTAATTCATACAAATGAGGAATTAAAGAAAGAGAGAGAGAAAGGAAATAATGAGAAAAGGGCTATATCTAGGACTAAGCCTAGGAAGAGAGGGATAAGTCAGTCTTTTATCAACTCACCACAAGATCTCTGAGAGGAAGCCCCGAGAGAGTCCTTCAAGACAGCCTTTCCCAGCCGAATCCTGAATCTGAATGACCCCAGCTCTCTCTGAGCTCCCTTTTAAAGGGAATTTTCTCCTATGTCACCTCCCCTAAGTTCTTACATCTACCAATCACAGTAGACGTTTTCCAAAGGACAGACCATTCTTAATTCACAACTAAGAAGGCTTAAATTTTTTAAGTTCACACCAGAAAACCTCTGAGTAAATTCTTACCTCTTTGCTCCTTGTAAATTCACAAGTTGCCTGACCTTTATAGGTACTTAGCACCCTTTTGTATTAGATCTAAAAATAGGCACAGCTTAAGAGCTTTTTGCCTTATTATAAGTATGGGTTTAAGTACTTTTCATTGTTCAGCAAAGAGTTTACAACTTTATCTTCCCTAAAGTATGCTTAAGTAGGGGTGGAGTAGAGTTCCCACATTCCTGGTCAAGTACCTTCACTGCCCAAATGGGGAACGGTCTTAACCAAACCTTATGAAGTAGGGTCTGAGAATTTTTAAGGTTCACAAAGCCCTTATTTCCTTTGGAGCCCTTCACCTAGCCCTTCCTTCCCTTTTCCCACTTCTTTAGTGCCCATACTGCTCACTCCCACATGCATGGAGATGGAAGATGGCTGGAGGAGAAAGAGTAGAAGTAGAAGTTTGACCAAGGCACCAGTTCTAGGCCTCAGAGTTTAGGAAAGAAAGACCATCATAAGAAAGAAGGAACAAAGGAACAAAGGTAGGCAGGCAGGCAGGAAGGAAGGGGGAAAAGGAAAAAAGGAAGGAAGGAAGGGAGGGAAGGAAGGAAGGAGGGAGGAGGGTAAAAAGGAAAGGAGGGAGGAAAGAAGGGAAGAAAGGAAGGGAGGGAGAGAGGAAGGAAGAAATGGAGGGAAATGTAGGAATTAAAATTTATGGTTCAACTAAATATATGAGAATGTGGTCTCTGATATTATAACTTGTCAAAACGACTTTCAATAGTTTTTCTTTACAAAATAGGTGGAAAGAGTGAAAGTTGAGAAATACAAAAAGAGGATAGAGAAGATATTTAGCCTATCACACTAAATATTGCTCTGGTGCTCCACTAAGCAACTCAGCCCAGCATGACTTGTTAACCCCTCAACTGGAATTAATCTCTCTCCAGAAGTCAGGAAAGGAAAGTCAGCTATTCACTAACCCAAATTCCCTCCAAGAGGCAGTTCAAGCTGAAGACAACAACCTGTGGAAAATGACTCCTGAAGCCAACCTCTAGCCCCAGAAATTCAGGACTTTTATGGTGAATTCTTGTCCCTTCCCCTCTTTGCAAGGGCCAATCACAGCTTCCAAATTGCCTAGCCTTGCTGAGGGGTGGGGGTGGGGGGTGGGGTGCCAGGGCAGTGTCTTGTGGGATCCACTTCTCATCCTCTGGAGGTGTAAACTCTTATCAAAATAATTCACAATTTCCTGACTGATTGAGTTTTTAACCACTTTAGCAAATTACTTGCAATACTCTTACTTAGTGTCTGGTGAAGTACTAAGTAGGGGTACTAAAAGAAAGTCTGATTCACACTTCACTAAGTAGGGGTACTTAAGTTAGTGTTAACTCAAAATAGACAAAGAGAATAAAGAATTCCCTTTCACAGAAGGATTGAGTAATTAAGTGCCAACTGTATGCCAGGCCCTTAGATCCTCACTTCAACCATGGGAGGTATATTTTAAGTGCTATTATTATTTCCATTTTATAGTTGAAAAAACTGATGGCAAAGATTAAATGGCTTGTCCAGTCATATGACTAGTGTCTGAAGCTGGATTTTAACTCAGGTCATCCTGACTACAGGCTCAGCCCTCTACCACTACACCAGTTAACTGTCTCCTAGGGCATGGGGAGGAAGGTCAGTCTTCCCATCCCTCACTCCCACCCCAACTTCAGCCTCTTTATTTCTTAATAGCAGATAGTCTCTAGATAGGCTCCTCTTTTTTTATCTTCTTTTTTCAAATGTAATTTTTTCAATTAACAAAATTCTATTTTTGCCCCCTGACCATCCCCCCATAATATATATAGTATATTTGTATACAATGCATGAAAAATATGTTTATAATAAATATGCTACATAATCAAGCAAAACAAATTCCTTCATTGGCCATATCCTCTGCATGTGTGTGATTCTATATACCCTGAATCGATCACCTGTCAAAAGGTGGTTTGCAGAGAGTTCATCTTTTGTCCTCTATAATTCCAGGTGGTCATTATGTTGACCAGAATTCTTAGATCTTTCAAAGTTGTCTTTTAATGTTGTAATTATTATATAAATTGTTCTCCTGGATCTGCTCACTTCATTCTGCATCAGTTCATACAAGTCTTCCCAGTTGTTAAGGGTAAAAATTAGGATTGTTGACTGAATATATTATTTTAGTGGTTGCCAGGGATTTAAATTCAATCCCAATAAAATACTCAAGTCAGTTTGGGATTTTTATGGTGGTTTAATTACAATAGTAGGAAGAAATTAAGAAGAGAGAGAGGAAAGGGTATAAGATTTCTCTGGCATAGCCTAAGCTAAGGGAAATTCAGAGACCTCAACCACAAGGCCTCCTCCAAGATTTAATCTAGCTCGGCTTCCAGTCATGAGTACTCCTCCAAGATGAGGGATCTCCTTGGAGAATAGTGCTTTAGGAGGTAAAGGAAAGGAAGAATCAGCAGCCACTCACTAAGGTCACTCAGGGA
This sequence comes from Monodelphis domestica, assembly GCF_027887165.1. Lineage (NCBI taxonomy): Eukaryota > Metazoa > Chordata > Mammalia > Didelphimorphia > Didelphidae > Monodelphis > Monodelphis domestica. The sequence continues at coordinate 52,657,732 of NC_077233.1, read as the reverse complement.
AGATGTCTCACCTAAACCATGCTACAAAGCTTCTCTCAGCAACCTCGCCGCCAAGCCACAAACACCAAACTGCCACCATGAGCTCCCAACCTCACAGAGCTGCGAAAGCTCTGAGAGAGCCCAATGTCTCTGAGAGAGCAAGAGGAGAGAGGAAGTGCCACAAAATATATAGACCGTTCTTTACATCACTTCCTGCATCTCACATGTACCAATGGTAGCTGAAGCTTGGCTTAGGACAGCCCAGGGGGTCAGTCAGTTGTTCCTGATTTGTCACTTGCTAGCACATGTCAGTCATAGGCCATCCTCCTCACAGTTAATCCTTAAGTGGGGGTGTATGCATTCCTGGTTGCTAGAATTGTAAAGACTAAGCAGGGTGGAATAAATCTAAAATTCACACAGCCTTCCCTGAATCTGAACTTCTCTGGTCCCAGTGCCCTGCCCTGCTCCCATTCTGGGTCAAACCACTTTCACTGCTATGAGTCTATATTTATCCAGCCTCAGCGCTCTAGTTAAAACAACTACAGTACCTCAGTTGGGGAGTTGCAGCAAATTGGTTCTTAGTAAGCTTTATTGTGATAGTAAGAGCTTTATTATTATGTGGCACAATGAGGGGGGGGGCAGGAAATGATAATATGGAAATTAAGGTGAGGATGTTCAACTCTACTGAAGCAAAAAACTCACCCAGCTTGAGGGAGAAGGAGTTATGTCAGGGAAAGTGCATACACAAGATTGGAGTTCAAGCAGGAAAGTTTTATACCCCAAACAGGCTGGATTGAGATCAGGTAATTGGTGCCAAATGTGGGAAGGGGCATTCCTAATCAGAGCCAGACATGATCATGGAGAAATACCAGGGAGTCACATATCAGTATCAGGTTGGGTGGGGAAAGTTTCTTTATCAGGAATAGAAATTTGGAGAGGGTTTGAGTTGGCTATCTGAGGCAGCAGGAAAAAAAGGAGTGGCTCATAGGCCACCACAGTTGTCAGGAGTTTGGTCAACTTGGAAGCTGGTGGCATTAACTGCTTGACACAGGGTTAAAAACAGATCAGAGCGGTGGAAAAACCCCAACACTGTCTGTCGTTATCTATATGCTTTATGTGCATTAGGACCAGTTAGTCAAAGTGACTTGCATATAAGAGGTGCTTAATAAGTGCTTATTAAATTGAAGTTCTGCCAATTCTACTAGCACACTATCTTACGTCTCCTCCCCATTTATTATGTCATGACCTACAATGCTTTGAGAGTCAATTTCTTATACTAGTCCCTTAGCTATTTTCCTTGCTTCCAGTCTCTCTCCTCTCTAATCTCTTCTCCTCTGAGCTAGTCTCTGGCTCACTTCTATCATATGGCAGCTAGAGCAAAGGGACTCAACCAGTAGGAGTGACCCTGAGTCCCAAGCTGCCTTTTCCAAGTTGTGTTTCTTCCCCTACACAATTAAAGCAATACATGTGCACAAGCTTAACACCAAATTTGTGAGCTCAGAAGTCCCAAGATTCTGGTTCAACAAGATAGAATTAATTTTAAGACTTCTGCACTGGAGAATGTGACCATAAACAAAAGGGGGAGACCAAGCCCTGCACAGCTGGACAGATGGCACAGACTTTGGAGGTACAGTGCAGAGCTGAGGTAAAATGCAGCAATGCTATTCAGCAGCCCCACAAATCGCTTTGTGTTCTTATGAGGTTTAAGCCTCAAACTCACAGGAAAGTATCATCATTTTAAGTTAAGTTACTAAATTCTGTTCTTTCTGCCAATACGTGTTTATAAATGTTTTATGTTTAGAGTTTCCTTTGTGTTTAGGAAATAAATGCCTGATTCATATTGAATATCCATGCCATGCGACTCCTTCCCTTAGGGAGATCCAAGACAGTAGCCAAAATCTAAACTTGAAATAAATCACCCCCAGGGTACCGGATTGAGGGTGTAAAGATTCAAGGGGTGGAAGAGGAGAAGAACCCCTCTCCTAATCAATAAAACAGATATAGCGATACTCACCAATCAACCTCCCAGGATCAAAGATTTAGAGCTTACCAGGAGCTTAGAGGTCATCTGATCCCCGTTTCTCATTTTGCAAAAAACCGAGCTCCAAAGAAGCCAACTAATTTGCCCAGATTACAAGCAGGAAGTAAATGACAGAGTATGTGACAGAGGCAGTAACTGACAAAGCTATGATTCCAACTCAGAACTCTGTCACCAAATCCAGCTTTTTTTTCCAAACCTGTGAGAAAAGTATTTTGTAATCTTAAGGCACTTTATGAATATGCTTTATATGTACTCTTATTTAGTTTTGAACAAAATTGAATCTGCTTTTTTGAAAAAAATGTCTTTCTTTCTTCCATTTATCTCCCTTCAAATATGTTCATTTTGGCTTGTCAAATAAGCCATTCAGTTCAATGTCTCTTTTTGCTATGTTTATTATAATTTTATATCATGGAATGCTGGAGCCCTCATTATTGTTAATGTTATATCTATTTCCTCTTATAATGCTATCACTTTTTTCTTTTTAATTTGATTACCATGTTATTCAAGAGGATGTATAGTCCAATAATAGACTGTATGTCTAATGCTTGAAGACTATCCCAGCTTTATTGAGAAAAACTTATCACTACTATTGGCTTTGAAACAACTCATTTGTGGCTTATCTACTATGTAATAACCTCATGAGAAAAATATAAATCAGGGGCAGCTGGATGGCTCAATGGATTGAGAGCTAGGCCTAGAGATGGGAGGTCCTGGGTTCAGATCTGACCTGGGACACTTCCTAGCTGTGTGACCTTGGGCAAGTCACTTAATCTCCATTGCCTAGCCCTTACTATTCTTCTGCCTTGGAACCAGTATTGATTCTAAGATGGAAGATAGGGATTTTTAAAAAAAAAAGTGAATCATATTATCCAAATAAATAATTTGTGGCAAAAAAGTTTATCATTATACCTTCATTATTGACTATCTATTACCATGACACATAATTTATGCCTCTATACCTTCTGATTTATATTTGACTATATATCATAACAATATCACTGCTGTTTCTAAATTAATCAAGCTGGCCGGTGCATTATAGGTGTATCTGTCTTTTAGCTTTTCATTTGTCTATCTTTTTTATATAAAATTTCTTCTTGTAAGTAACTTGTTGATTTCAATTCCCTGATCTAATCTATGTCCCTTTTTCTTTAGCAGGAAATTTAGCCCATACATGTTTATAATAATAGTGTGTGGGACATTGTCTAACATTATTCTACCCTGATTGTTCATTTCTATCAGTAGAGTAGTGTCATAGAACGGAAAAAATACTAGATGTGGAATTAGATGATTTAGCTTTAAGTTCTGGCTCTTCTATAAACCACCTTAAACAAGCTGCTTCATCTGTTGGTCTCATTTTCTTTGTTTGGAAAATGAAGGATTTGAGCTACATTAATGGTTCTCAATATTTGAGATACCTGAAAGGTCAAAACTACTTTCATAATACTACTAAGATTTTATTTGCCTATTTAAATGCTTCTCTTTCTAACTATATGAAATTACTATAAAGTGTGAGCCCTTACCTACACATGTGTATTAAGTCAGGATGCCAGCAAGTCATGTGACTAAAGAGCTGCATGGGTACCCAAAGTCCTGACTTCTGGAACAAGTTGGCAGAAGTCCCTGTGTGGCAGATGATGTGTCTGGAAGTCAGGACTCAGGACCCAGACTGTCCAATCAGAGAGCTCCAGTAGGAGTGATGTCATTGGCCTTATAAAAATGGGGACTGAACAGTAGCTTGGTCTCTTTCACTCAGGACTCTCTGGCTAGACATGAAGTTTGCTCTGCTTGAGCCTTGGTAGAGAAGCATGGCAAGGCTTGAAGACTTTTTTTAGTTAGGGCAGCCTCCTCTCTCCCTCCCTCCTTCCCTCTCTCCCTCCCTCCCTCCCTCCCTCTCTCCCTCTCTCTCTCTCTCTCTCTCTCTCTCTCTCTCTCTCTCTCCATCTTTCTCTCCCTCTCTCTCCCTCTCTGTCTCTCTCTGTCTCTGTCTCTCCCCCTCCCTCTTCCTCCCTCTCTGTCCCCTCTGTCTCTGTCTCTCCTCCTCTCCCTTTCCTTCCCACTCTTTCTCTCCCTCCCTCTCTCTTTTACTAATAAATGATTATACATTAATATATTGTTTCTAAGGAATTTTAATCATTAATATAACTACACATCTGGGTGAGGCCTGATTTTCTTCATATACTTCAACCAAAACAATATATTATAAAAGATTGAATTCAGAAGCAGATGTGAGAATCCAGTTATTTTCTATTAAGTCAAACATTAAAGAGATTTACAAATATATAAAATTCTTGTTCAACCTCAGTATAAAATCAAAAACAATGACAATCTAATTAAATCTGACAAAGCCTGACCATGAAAAATCTTTTGCTCCACACATAATTTTTTTTTTAAACCCTAACCTTCCATCTTGGAGTCAATACTGTGTATTGGCTCCAAGGCAGAAGGGTGGTAAGGGCTAGGCAATGGGGGTCAAGTGACTTGCCCAGGGTCACACAGCTGGGAAGTGTCTGAGGCCAGATTTGAACCTAGGACCTCCAGTCTCTAGGCATGACTCTGAGCCACCCAGCTGCCCCCTCTCCACATATAATTTTGATTATATTCCATAACAAAGAGTCAAATATCTTAGAGATAAGTATTTTTCCTTTGCAAAAAAAAATTCCTTATTTGTTCATCTATTTCTGTGATAACAAGTGGTTCTAAGTAGAATGTTACCCAGTAGATACGGTACTTTCAAAAAATCAAACATCCTAACTTTTCAAGGTAAAGGTAACATTTTTTACCATGGGGTAAGAAAGTAACTGCTTTTTGAAAGAAACTCATTCTGAAGAGAACTTTTTGAAAACAAAAGTTTGGAAATGTTTCCACTTTCATGTGACTTTGTTGCCCAAAAAAAATGTAAGTGTGTCACCCTGAAAAACTCTCCAATTAACACACTTGGAAATAAAATTCTCCAACTTTATAAAAACGATTTAAGTTCTTCCCAGGTAATTTGCAAAAGCAAAACAAAACAAATGACATCAAAACAGAAAGAAATTTACTAGCTAAATGTTTCTTACAAGAATTTTGGTTTGGTTTGGTTTTAAGTTTTGGAGAGATGAAGAAACCAGCAAAACGTTTACCCCCAGAAAAAAAAAAGATTTTGTTTTTGTTCTTTGTTTTAAAGAATGCATAGAAAAGAACATAAGTAAGTCCAAAGAGATTGCAAACAAGCAGAAAATCTTTGAAAGCTACATGTTGCATTTACTATAGTCTTACAAGGAAAAATAAGTTCTATCTAATAAAGATTTACAGCATTATATACAATATAACCCTTTCTTTCTATTCTATTTTCTATTTGGAAATGTTCTTTTTAAGGAAAATGATAAATGATGGAGGGGTTGCAGGAAAATTGGGACACTAATACACTGCTGGTGGAGTTGCAATCTGGCCCAACTATTCTGGAGTTCAATTTGGATCTAGGTGTGAAAGACTCTAAAACTGTGCATACCCTTTGATCCATCAATACACATTACTAAGTCTTGTAAACCTCAAATTTCCTTAGACTTATAATTGTTGAAAATTTCACCATTGGGATATTTCATACTTGGAAAATTTCTTACTGATAGTCTATTGGAATGGGAACTCCATTGGCATGGGAGGTTCCTTCTCTTCCCTTCTTAAGATTACTTTAGGACAGAAACCCTTTGCTGAACAATGGAAAGGACTTTGACCTATGCTTAAGCATAGAACAGGAATTTCTTTGAGTCTTGATTGATTTTAGAATTGATACAATGGAGATACTCCACCCTATTCAGTCCTAATAGGATTGAGTAAGGGCTGCAGCCTAGATCAAAATTTAATTACTCCAATCTCTACCATACTCAAGTTAACAGGATTTAGAAAGGGCTGTAGCAAAGGAGTATAGATTTAATCATTTGAAAATATGACCTTCAACAGACATGTGCAAAAGCCAGAAACCTTTGGGCGGTCCTGGGTTAAGCGAGAGCCTCCATTGACAGGGAAATTGATGAAGAATGATTGGTAGATGTGAGGACTGAGGGGAGGCAACTTGGATGGTGTCCTTAAAGATAGGAGGGTCTGGAGACTGGAGGGGGGGTGGAGTTTTTGGTCGGTGTGGTTCCTGGGCTCTGAGGAAGCTTGCTCTGAAGGAAGCTGAAGGTGGGGGCCTCTGAGACTGTTTCTCCATTTTGGACACGTGAGTAATAGGGACTGATCTCTTTTCTTTGCCCCAGCTATCTAAGGGCTTGGGCCTTTTGGCCCAGCCTAAACAGAAGGGGTATTTAAGCCCTATTCCCTTCTCTCCCCTTTCTCTCTCTATATATATCTCTAATTCCTTTCTTGCTCCTATTGTAATTAAACTCCAAAAAAGGCTGACGGCTGACTTGAGTTTTTCAATTAGGAATTACATAGCTGATTCCTTGGCGACCTTAAATTAATATATATCAGTCTTTTAAAGTGATTCCCTTGTAACATTGTGGCTGACCACACGGGAGTCTAAAGAATCCTCTCAATAAAACTTTTGAAATTCCTTGCCTTTTTACTATACCGTCTCACCACTTAGTCCTTTTTCTTTTTAACAAAAAACTTGGCTTAAAGACACAGCTGCTAGAACACGTGAGTATGAAAAACTTTTTCTCTTTTCTCCTTAAGTTAAATTGGAATCAGCAGTTTTTTTCTTTTTCTTCCCTTTAATCTTAAGGGACAGCTGGGTAGCTCAGCGGATTGAGAGCCAGGCCTAGAGACAGAAGGTCCTGGGTTCAAATTGGACCTCTGATACTTCCCAGCTGTGTGACTCTGATAGACAGAAAACAGCTGTTTTAAATCTCAGCAACAGGACTCTAAAGTCCTGGCTGGAAGAACTGTTTCTAAATATCCTTTCCCTTAAGGAACAACTTCCTGGATTAGAAAAAAAAAAAACCCTGTGGAAAGTTTGTTGCTTTGCCCTGCTCCCCACGTGTTTTGTGAAATTACAAAATATACATATAAAAATGAGTACTACATTCTTTGACAATTATATGGCAGCTGAAGAAGTAGGGGCATTGAGGAATGAAGGATACCTCCAAATTTTTATATTAATAGGTACTGTCATTTTTGTACTCCTCAATACTATATTTAGAGATGAAAAAAATAAAAAATATTGAGGATAAAATAAAACAAAATGAGGATAAAATAAAACAAAATGAGGATAAAATAAAACAAAATGAGGATAAAATAGAAAATATTGAGGATAAAATAGAAAATGTTGAGGATAAAATAGAAAATATTGAGGATAAAATAGAAAATATTGAGGATAAAATAGAAAAAATTGAGGATAAAATAGAAAAAATTGAGGATAAAATAGGAAATATTGAGAATAAAATAGAAAAACTTGAGGATAAAATAGGAAATATTGAGAATAAAATAGGAAATATTGAGGATAAAATGGGAGATATGGAAGATAAAATAGGAAAAATTGAGGATAAAATGCAAGCCCAATTAGAAGATCTAAAATGTTTCTTACAGGATCAATGGGCAAACACCCACTCTACCAGAAACAGACCTGTTTCTGAACCTTTGAATGAGGAAATTTCCTTCCCTGAAATAGAGATGGAAAACACCTTCCCTATAGCCCAGTTAACAGACTGCTTCTCTCGTGTAGTGCAAATCTTGTCTGAATTTAATCCCCAAAACCCTTCCCCTGCAATCCCAGCTTCTCATGTTCCTTCTCCTACAGAAAACCAAATTCCAATGCAAGGGAGATCTTGTCCTCCTAGAGAAACCTGTCCTTGTCAAACTGACCCACAGGTGCAAAATTCAACTAGAGGCCTGTTTCCTCTAAGAGAAGTACCTGAAATAGGACGAAATGGGGATGTGGTGACTTTAAGACATAGGATAGATACCATTTACTCCCCAAGAAATAAATGAATTTACACGAAATATCCCCACATATGAACAAGATCCATTTCTAGTAACAAAAAAGATGGGAGACATATTTTTTCAGTATAATCCGTCTTACAAGGACGTTGAGAGATTACTACAGGCTTTTTTAAGTGAACGTGAAAAAAATAAAATAATTGCTCATGTCAACAAAACCCGGGGGCGTAATGCAGCACATTGGCCATCTCAGGATCCCGAATGGGACTATAATAATCCTGAGGACTATCTACAACTATACCGTTGTAGAGAGGCCATCCTCACGGCCATGAAGGAATGTGCGGACAGTACAGATAAGTGGATGGAACTGGAAAAAAATAAGCAAAAGGAAAACGAAACACCCTCCAGATTTATGGACAGAATTATCGAGTTTGGGGACAGATACTTAGATTGGGACTTAAATAAAGAGAATAGTTTAAGACAAGTTAGAAGAATCTTTGTAAACAATTCTTGCAAAGTAATTAAAAATTATTTTAAAACACAATGCCCAAGATGGTCAGATATGGACCTTGAAGAATTGCGAAAAACAGCTATATATGTTTTTAAGGGAAACGAAGAAAAGGAGAAAGAGAATAATGATGACATGGAGGAAATGAAGAAAAAAATGAGATGTGTAATAGATAGGATAACTAAATTAGAAAGTGGGCATGATAATGAACCAACGACAATTGCCCCTCTCCAGAAATCCAATTATCAATCCATTACTTGCCACTTCTGTAAGAAGAAGGGCCACAAAATGATAGAATGTAGAACCTTTCTTAAGATGTTTGGAAGGAATACACAGTTTAATAATGGTTTTAGAAATAATAACTATAGAAATTATGATAATGGTTATAGAAACCAGAATTCTAGAAATTATAATAATGACTATGGAAATAACTATAATGAATATAGAAATAAGAACTTTAGAAACCAGAATTATAGAAATAGGAATTGGGAATTTAATGACAATGCTCAAATTGAAGAAAATTTTAATGATAATACTCAACAATATATGAGAAATGGCGCTCGTCCAAAAATTACTCGAGGTACTAATGACCCTCAGAGAGGTGCCCTTCAGGGGGGTGCCCAAGGAATATCCCAAACACAATGATGGTGCCCGGGGGGGGGGGCTGGGGCACAGGAATCAGAGGATACAACCTTTGATTTCCCAGACCCTGATGTCCTACTACCCGTTGTCCCTATCCACTGCCCTCCCCATACTAATGAACCCCATGTTACCTTAAAAGTGGGTAACACCTATTATGATTGTCTATTAGACACCGGAGCTTCCTGGTCTGTATTAAAGAGAACACCTGATTTACAATGTTATTCTATTGGCTCAGAGAATGTAATGGGAGTATCAGGAATAACCCAAAGAGTTAAAAGACTTCCTCCTAGAATGGTGTCTGTAGGACCCCTAGAGGTACAACACTCCTTCCTTTTGATGCCTGACTCCCCTTTAAATTTGCTGGGGAGGGACCTTCTATGCAAACTCAGAGCCACAATAACCTGCTCCCCAGATGGCTCATTATCATTAGAAGTACCAGAGGAATCTTTAAATTTACTCCCTGTACTTCTCTCGGAAAACCAGGAGGCAAAAGAACCTTCCATTTTTGAAATACCTAAAGATATACCGGAGTCTCTTTGGGCCACATCTTCTTCTGATGTAGGCTTACTTAAATCTGTTGTTCCTGTGCAGATAAAAACTAAATCTAGCCCACCTCCTTCTATCCCTCAGTATCCCCTCTCAAAGGAGGCAATTGAGGGTATTACACCAGTTATTAACTCATTAATAGAACAGGGAATAATAATCCCTTGCAAATCTGAATACAACACGCCCATCCTGCCAATTAAAAAACCAAAAAAAGGACCCGATGGCAAACACATCTATAGATTCGTACAGGATCTAAGGGCAGTGAATAACCACGTTATAAAGAGACACTCCATAGTTTCTAACATACATACTATTATTTCATCTATTCCTAGCACAGCTACATACTTTACAGTAGTAGACTTGTGTTCAGCTTTCTTTTCCATACCAATACATGAAAACTCCAGGCATATTTTTGCTTTCACCTGGAAGGGCTCACAATATACCTGGTGTCGGCTGCCACAGGGTTATGTCGAAAGTCCGAGCTTATTTGAGCAAATTTTGAGCCAAGACACAGACAATATAACATTTAAAAATAGCAAATTAATCAAATATGTAGATGATCTACTCTTGGCTTCAACAGATGCAAAAACATGGCAAGAAGATAGCAAACACCTTCTTTTGGAATTGCACAAAAGAGGACATAAAATCTCTAAGGATAAAGTTCAATGGTGTCTCCAAAAAGTAGAATATTTGGGATTCATCTTGACTGCGGTTGCTCGTTATATTTCTCCAAAACGAATTGAGAACATTCAAAAATTGCGTGCTCCTACCACTAAGAAACAGCTGAGAGCAATTTTAGGAGCAACAGGGTTTTGTAGACAATGGATTCCTTGCTATGGGGAAATCACTAAACCCCTTATAGCATTAACAAAGGATTCGGTTCCTGAACCCCTCAAATTAGAGCCTGAACACTTGTCAGCTCTAACAGATCTGAAAAAGGCTATCATGTCTGCCCCTGCTCTAGGCATCCCAGATTACAACAAGCCATTTACTTTATATGTGCATGAGCGAAGAGGAGTAGCCTCTGGTGTGTTAACTCAGACTTTGGGACCTTCTCAGCGCCCAATTGCTTATTATTCTGCCCAGCTAGACCCAGTAGCAGCAGGAGCACCACCATGCCTTAGAGGAGTAGCTGCTACAGCCTTACTAGTAACAAAAACTGTTGATTTAGTATTGGGATGTCCATTAACAATAATGTGCCCACATGAGATTGAAGCATTATTGGTAAAACATAGAACACAGGCATTCTCGGATCAGAGAATTACAAGGTATGAAATAACCTTATTAAATAGTGAAAATATTACCTTGAAACGCTGTTCAACTCTTAACCCTGCCACCTTGCTTCCAGATTTACCTACTTCAGGAGAACCACTACATAACTGTGAAACATTAGTGTCCATGGCAGAAAAGCCTCGAGATAATCTCTTGGACACTCCTTTAGACAATGCAGATCTGATTTTATTTACCGATGGTTCCTCTTTTATGAGGGATGGCATATGTTACACTGGAGCTGCCGTAGTCTCAGAATTTGCCACTGAATGGTCAGCTTCACTACCTTCTAACATTAGCGCTCAAGGAGCAGAACTCATAGCTCTAAAACAAGCTTGTATAATTGCCAAGGATAAAAAGGCAACAATTTATACGGATTCTAGATATGCTTTCGGCATTTGTCACTCAGTCGGGATGCTATGGCTCCAAAGAGGATTTTTAACCTCAGCTGGAAAATCCATAGCTAATGCAGAAATTATTAATGAAGTTCTTTCTGCTCTCAAACTGCCTAAAGCCCTAGCTGTAGTTCATTGCTCTGCCCATACAGGTGGCTCTGACCCTGTCTCTAGAGGAAATGACCGAGCAGATGCTGCTGCAAAACTAGCAGCCATAGAAGGACCTGGATTAATTTTAACATTAACAACAACTGATAATTTAAATTTATCACTCTCCTATAATGAAAAGGAAGTGGAAAAATGGAAACACAAATTTAAAGCAAAACAAATTAATGGAGTATGGGTGTCACCTGAAGGAAAACCCCTGCTCCCTAGAAGTTTCTATAACCAAATTTGCCAATCTATTCATAAAAATGGTCATTTTGGCACCCAGGGCATCGTGGACTCTGTCAAGAGAGTATGGATAGCCCCTGGTATAACTACTGTAGCCTCTAAAGTATGTTCAGCCTGCCCTATTTGCCAGGAATATAACCAACATGCATATCGTGGAAAAGCCTTTGGGGGACGTCCCCTGGCTTACACACCTTTTGAACACCTACAGATAGATTTCATAACAATGCCAAAGGCTGGACGTTATAAATTTTGTCTAGTAATTGTAGATCAACTAACCAGATGGCCGGAAGCATTTCCTACGACCCGAGCCACAGCAGATTTTGTTGCAAAGATACTTTTAAAAGAAATTATTCCTCGTTTTGGCCTACCAGCATGTATTGACTCCGATAGAGGGAGTCATTTTACCGATTCTGTCTTAAATCAAATATATTCTTGCTTGGGGATAACTCCAAAATTCCATGTTCCATATCACCCCCAGAGCTCAGGCCAAGTGGAGAGGACGAATAAAGAACTTAAGACTATGATTGGCAAATTATGCACTGAGACCCATTTAAAATGGCCTGAAATTCTCCCTCTGGCCCTATTTTATCTTAGAAGCAGGCCTAGAGGAGACTTACATATTTCACCATTTGAGATGCTTTTTGGACATCCGCCTATACAGGCTAAGCCTTTCTCCCCGGCTTATACATCGCTATTAGGGGGAGATATTACTATTGCTTCCTATATACAGGAGTTACAGCACAAACTATGTGAACTTCATGAATCCGGAGCTGCAGTACAAGCTGGACCATTAGACTTTTCTCTGCATGACCTGAACCCAGGAGATAAAGTTTATATCAAGAATTTCAAGCGAACTGGAGCAACTGAACCTTCATGGGAAGGACCATTCCAAATATTATTAACTACTCCAACATCTATAAAGATTGGAGAAAGAGACTCTTGGATTCACTGCTCACATGTGAAGAAAGCATCTTCTGCTGAGACTGATTAACTCTATCTTATCATATGAATTGTGACTCTATCTTATCATAAGAATTGGAGATAATAATCCATAGACAAATGGATGCTGGTTTTTTTTCTTTCAAGAATATATTGAATTACTGATTTTTTTTCTTATTTTTTCTTATTTCTTTTCTTTTATTTTTTATCAGAATATTTGATTTTTTTTCTCATTTTTTGTACTGAAGGTACACATAATTAATATTAATATTTTTTTCCCTGCAGTAATACAAGTTAATATATATACTCTTGCTATAATATCAATATATGCCTAAAAGCTTTAAACTATGGGAACCTGCCATTTATTGATAAAATATTATAGGACTGTGATTAATGTTTGTGTCTGATTCCAGGAAAAGGGATAAAAACAAGGAGCACAGACTAAACCTGAATAGTGCCAATAGAGCACACAAGAAATATTAAAGTGAGACTCGAGGTTGCGACGCTGAACTTATGTTTAAGTTGTAGGACTTCCTTGTATCTACACTCTTTTCGAAATACTCAAACAAGTACAAAGCTTGACTATCATGCTGGCTCCCTATATCCCTGAGGAAAAATCAGACAAGGGAATGATATTTCCCCATCAAAATAGAATTCTAATTCTTTTCTTCTTATATTATGGCAACTTCCTGTAGTCTTGGCTACAAATGGCTAAGTGAAATATTACTGCATTCTGTCCTACATACTTGTGGGATAGAAATTACTTTAAACTGGACCTATACAAGGTCTATTTTGAATTTTTCTTATGTTTTTGATTATTTTTCTATTCTTTTGATAATTGACACATATACCCCCATAACTGAACATTGCATTCTGAGCTAAACTTGATTTTTTTTTAAAATACTTACTTCAGGGGGGATTGTATTTTAATTTAAAATCTAAGAATTTTTGAATTTTTTTTGCTTGAGATTGTATTTTTATAAAAATCCAAGACTTTTGTTTAAGATTTTACTGTTATAAAAAATTCAAAGACTTTGATTTGTTTGAGAAAAGATCTTCAAGAAAGAAGCTTGAAACTTTTATATCCAGAGAATGAACTGTTGCAGAAAGATGCCAAAAACCTACACTTCATCAAGAAGATCAAGAATGAACTTTGGATGTGATTGATTGGACTGAACTTTTGATTGAACATTTATTGTAACATTTATGCCAAAAGGGACTGCCCCTAATTTGGCTTTCTGTCAATGCACCTAGCAAACATTGGTTTTGCTTTCTTTTCTTTTCTATTTCCTCTCTCACTATTCTAATTTCTCCTAGAAAATTGAATATTGTGTATATCTTTAGTTAGAAGTGAATTTAGAACTACAAAATGATTATGTTAAATGATCAATGGGGAGACTAGTCTCCCAATGATCATCAGGGGGGATTGTAAACCTCAAATTTCCTTAGACTTATAATTGTTGAAAATTTCACCATTGGGATATTTCATACTTGGAAAATTTCTTACTGATAGTCTATTGGAATGGGAACTCCATTGGCATGGGAGGTTCCTTCTCTTCCCTTCTTAAGATTACTTTAGGACAGAAACCCTTTGCTGAACAATGGAAAGGACTTTGACCTATGCTTAAGCATAGAACAGGAATTTCTTTGAGTCTTGATTGATTTTAGAATTGATACAATGGAGATACTCCACCCTATTCAGTCCTAATAGGATTGAGTAAGGGCTGCAGCCTAGATCAAAATTTAATTACTCCAATCTCTACCATACTCAAGTTAACAGGATTTAGAAAGGGCTGTAACAAAGGAGTAAAGATTTAATCATTTGAAAAATATGACCTTCAACAGACATGTGCAAAAGCCAGAAAACTCTGGGCAGTCCTGGGTTAAGCGAGAGCCTCCATTGACAGGGAAATTGATGAAGAGTGATTGGTAGATGTGAGGACTGAGGGGAGGCAACTTGGATGGTTTCCTTAAAGATAGGAGGGTCTGGAGACTGGAGGTGTGGTTGAGTTTTTGGTCGGTGTGGTTCCTGGTCTCTGAGGAAGCTTGCTCTGAAGGAAGCTGAAGGTGGGGGCCTCTGAGACTGTTTCTCCATTTTGGACACGTGAGTAATAGGGACTGATCTCTTTTCTTTGCCCCAGCTATCTAAGGGCTTGGGCCTTTTGGCCCAGCCTAAACAGAGGGGGTATTTAAGCCCTATTCCCTTCTCTCCCCTTTCTCTCTCTATATATATCTCTAATTCCTTTCTTGCTCCTATTGTAATTAAACTCCAAAAAAGGCTGACGGCTGACTTGAGTTTTTCAATTAGGAATTACATAGCTGATTCCTTGGCGACCTTAAATTAATATATATCAGTCTTTTAAAGTGATTCCCTTGTTACAGTCTGTATCTCAAAGAGATTTTTTTTTTAAAGAAAAGGACGTTTTTGTACAAAAATATTTGTTGCAGTGCTTTTTGTGGTAGCAAAGAATTGGAAATTGAGAAGTTGTCCATCAATGGGGGAATAGCTGAACAAGTTGTGGTATATGATATATAGATATATAGTATATGGAATACTATTATGCTATAACAAATAACAAGCAGGATTATTTTTCTTTTTTTTCCACTTGAGAACTCTTCCACAAAATGACTAATATGGGGAAATGTTTTACATGACTACACATATAGAATCTGTATCAGATTGCTTTCTGTCCTGGTGGGATGGGGAAAGAGCAAGGAAGGAATGGGGGTTAGAAGAATGGAGAAATTTTGAAACAAAACTTTAATAAAATAAATGTTTAAAATAGTTTTACATGTAGTAGGAGGAACCAAAATATATATATTTTTAATGAAGTAGTTTATTAGGACAATTTGCAGTGAGTTCATCGTTAACTTAAAAGCACATTACATAGATGTGCTATCACTTTCAGTACATTAGACTTTTGTGTGATGAGAAAGTGGTTACTTGCTTCCAAATCTTCTTTCTTGTCTGGTTGTGTGCTGTAGGTCCATAGGATCATGGGACTAGAGGTAGAAGGAGCTCTAAAGGTCATCTAGTCCCACCTCCTTTTTATATACAACTGAGGCCTATATAGGTTAAATGACTAGCCCAATATCACACAAGTCATAAGCACCACACGCTGGAATTGAACTCAGGTCTTGTCTCTCTACAGTTCATACCTTTCTGCTGAGAAATTCTGGCTTTCTAAAATGACTGCCTTTTCCATTCTTTCTTCCATAAAAAAGGGTCACAGGATTTTCAAGTAAGAGGGTTGTTTTTATGGATGAAATAATAGCAAATTTTACTAAGTAAAAAATAGAGCTATTCTAGGTTTTGTTTACAAGTAAAATTTTAAAAAAGGAAATACTCTTTTTAGCTAGTATTTTAAAGATCAGAACAAAAAATGAAATTCAAAAAAAAAATCCTAGATGAATTTATTTGGAAAGAAAAACCAAAAATGCTTAATTTCTATGTTGGAGTCAATACTAAGTATCAAGTACAAGGCAGAAGAGACATGAGGGCAAGGAAATTGGGGTTAAGTGGCTTGCCAGAAGTCACACATCCAGGAAGGGTCTAAGGTCACATTTGAACCCAGGACCTCCCATCTCCAGGCCTGGCACTCTATCCACTGAGCCACCTACCTGCTTCTTTAGAAGAACTTCAACAAAAATCTAATTGGTAGTTAGGACTGAAAACTGAGGGTTATGATTTAATAAGGGCAGCCAATTTCTTCCACTTCAGTCTCTTTATGAGATATCTTTTTCATCCATGGTAACCATCAAGACCACAAATCAAATGAATTAAAATTAGAACCAGCCTTTGGAATTGATGTTTCACAAAGTGCTAAACCAAGATTTTTTAAAATAATGAAACACATTCAATCATTTATATTATTAAGTATATATTTTATTTCATTACAGCTAAATCCCAAAGAATATATTCAAATATGTACCATTCGAAGTTGCAGTTATGTAAAATATAGTCACTGGTTCGAGCACCATCAAAATATTCTGTACAAGTTCAAATAATGTGACTACTGCAGAGGATTCATTTTTTACATTAGTCAAGATTTAGCTGTATATATTAAATTATCAAATTGCATTAAATTAGTAATGATTTTAGGTAGAACAAAGAGTTTTTTCCTACCATTAATTTTTTTAATTCCAAATATTTATTTTAGTTTATCTCATCTTTTTCATTGTTCTGCTTCTATTTGTTTTATGCTTCACATAATATATGAATAAAATTATACAGGTATACACTTTATAAATAAATACATATACAGTGAGTAACTCAAAAATGTTTGTCTACAGGAATGTACAATCAAAGCAATTTGGAGACCACTGTCTTAGAGAGGTATGTGGAGCACTGAGAAGGTAAGTAATTTCTCTGTGGTCATCAGTTAGCCTATATCAGGAGGCAAGATTCAAATGGGCCAAGATCATCTTGACTTCAAAGTCACCCTCCTCCCCGCTGTGCCCCAATGCCTCTCAGAGCATTATGTGTACAAATGTTGCAAAAGGCAATAAATCAGAACCCTAGAATGCACAAATTGGAAAAGACCTTAAAGATTAACAATTCTCACTCCTTGATTTTTCAGATGGAGAAACTGAGACTTAGGGTGAGGATTAGTGACTTCTTTAAGGTTCATAGATAAAAACTAGCACTCAAACCCAGAGCCTCTGACTAAAACTAAACAACACATATTCTAAAAATAAAAAATCTTTCATTAGAAAATGTAGCTTAGAAAAAGAAGAGGGGGAAAGCTTTTTCCCTCCTCTAAATCACTGATGTCCCTTGGGGGCAGAGGTAGAGGGATAAAACATAGCATGGGTCAAAGCTAATGATAAATAATAAATATTTGACTCATTTCTAGCAAAGGAGATTCAGCCTGAAAGCATTCATATCTCCCATGTAATCAGAAGCTGTGCGATGAGAGCATTGAACAATGAATGCATTCTAACACAAACTGAAAAGGCAGCATGATCGGTTTTGCCTGGCATGGATGCAAAGTTCAACAAAGTCCTGAATGTTCCAAAATCAGGGGATGCTCCGTCAGTTATTCTGCTCAGACGCTGGAGGAAGTCTTTTCAAATCAAGTCCAGGGCTATTTTTGAGGCTTAAAAGATGAGCTCTAGACTTCTGATTCACCAAGAGGCACAATGATTAGTAACAGTTAAACTCAGGCTGAAATGGACAGTGTTCTTTGCTACAGAGAACTATTCCAAGGGCTTAATAAAGTGTTTTGTAGTTTCCTTCTTCCTGCTAGGGCTCCTCCATTCTGTTTCCCTTATCTCAGGTTTAAAACTTGAAGCTCAGACTTCAGACTGTGGAAAGCTAATGGACCAGGTAGACTTTTGTCTATAAAAGTAGAGGTTTTATCTTGTCCATGAAAAGTATCCTCTCACTCGTTCTTGTGACCTGAAAGTCTTTATCCATCTGGTGTCTCCCCTGCCCGATTTATGGTTCAAAAGATCCAAATAGCTCCTTGCTGTTTAACTTTTCTTCTTCATAGAGCAAAATATTTTCCATCAATTTCTTCTTGGCATCATTGACTTCAACTTCCCAAGAAGTTTCTGTTGCTAACATCAAAGAAAAATGAATATGAGTTAGGAGCAAAAGAGAAAATATTTGCAATTTTTAGATTTGCCAGTTGTCACTCCCCCCCAACTCCAAAAGTTTCAAACATTCAAGATCACAGAATTTCAGACTGGGAAGAGACCCTGGTGGTCACTGAGTCCAACTCATTCCTAAATAAGGATTCTTCCTCCAACATCCTCATTAAGTGACCCTCCAAACTCTGCCGAAAGACCTTCTATGAAGGAAAACTCGCTACCTTCCAAGGAAGCCCATTCTACTTGGGATATTTCCTTAAAATAAGGCAAATTCTTCCTTTCTACAATTTCTGTCCATTGCTCTAATTCCATTCTTCGGGGCCAAAAAACCCAAAACTAATGTTTTTCCCACATGACAGTAATTCAACTGCTTGAAGACAGCTCCTCTGTACTCCCTCCCCTTCACCACTCCTATCTCATTAATCTTCTTTTCAAGATTAAACATCCCCACTTTCTTCAACCGGTCTCCAGGAAGCATGAACACAAGGCCATTCACCATCCTGCTTATCTTCCTCTGAATGATCTCCAGCTCATAAAGACCCTTCCTAAAATATGGTGCCCAGAACACAATATTTCAGATGTGTCTGACCGGGATGTACCCAACAGCTACCAAATTAAATACAGAATATACATTCAGCTTAAAGAATCAAAGTCATTGGGACATGATAACTGTCTTCAAATACTTGAAGGGCAAAAATAAGACCAAAAACAAATGTTTAAAGAATTGTCATGTGGAGGGCAAACTGAGATTATTCTTCTTGTTCCCAGAAGCCAGAATTAGGCAGTGTGGGTTAAAGTTGAAGAAGGAGGTAGATTTTGTCTGGATATAAGAAAAAACTTCCCAACAATTAAATCAGTCTAAAAAGAGAATGAGCTACTTCCCTAGGTAGTTTTCTGTCACTGGACAGTTTCTAATTCCTCTGGTTACTTGTATTCCACCCATACCCCAACCCAAATCACCTGGCAGCTATATTTTTAAATACATTTATGTGTGTGTGACTGTGTATTTGTTTATATGTGGGTCTATATAGTTTAATATATATTTTATTTATATATCTCCTATATACATGTATATGTATGAAATATATCCTATATATGTTATGTATCTCTATATATTTTTAAATATACATACATACAAATACACACAGGCTGTCTCAAACGTCTTAGGGTAGGTTGAAGCCTTACTAGCTTGAAATCCTAATTAGTACTGGCATCTCTACTCTTCTGACACATGTCAGACAAAAGTATTGGTTCTATCACCTTGACTAGGGTAGAAAAAGTGGTAGGCCAAAGACTTAAAAATTAAGTTGGATCTAAATGTGGGTCTAATTATTGCCTAATTTAGGTAAACCTTCCTCCTCCAGAGGAGCTACTGTTAGGGTATCCCATTTGGGCTAAGGAAAGTCTTCAAGGATGGTCTCTTTTTATCCTTGGATGCCTCCATCCTTGTTGAGGCTGAGTTTGGGGGTTTCTTTTATAATTTTACCTCTGGTAAAAATGGGAACATCATTGGGCCAGGGAAGATATTCTGGCATAATCAGCCATCAACACATTAGCAAGAATTAGTTTATCTTGTTTAACCAATTATCTAGATGATAATAAGGATACTTTCTCCAACATTCCCAATAAGTGGTTGAGATAGTGGGCCAAATAATAGTCATGTTTCATATTAGGGAAAGAAAAACAAAAAAGGTCCAGAGAATGGGAATGGTTCTATATAGAGGGATGCCCAGATGTAGTTATAATCAGCAGCCCTCAGTAGGAATGAGAGCCCTGGGTATATGTGTAAGTAAGGGAGAGAATTTAAGAGAGAAAAAAAAAGGAAGACATCAAAATGAAGAAGGAGGACTGAAATCAAACCTCATCAACCTCACCATTTTTGCTGCCTAAACACCCAACTCCTGACCTCTTGGAAACAACTCTGAAATTCTGTAACCCTCTAGCAGAAAAGTAGGCAGAATAGCAGAAATGACTTGGGGGCATGATGCAAGGTGTCAGGAGACTCTACAAACCTTCCCTCCCCCTGAATCTGGGGCCAGGGAAAGCGTGTGGTCTTGCAATGGGGAAGGAAGGGATATAGGTTTCCTTGTTCTTACCATCTTGAGGATGTGAAGGGCCAGGACCCACTGAAGAGTCAGCCTCTATGCCATTGGTCAAACACCTTCCTTCCCTATACCCTGGTTGGGGTGACGAGGACCCTGCTCCTGCCCAGAGTCCATTCTTGTCAGGTTCATCTGAGGAAGAACCTTCCACGCTAACATTATCAACATCATCAGTTTCTTCTGGGGTGTTCACTGAAGAGTTCTTCAATTCCGAATTGCCACTGGGGCTGAGGAGGCTCTGGGGGTTTCTGATTTGCCGATTCAACTCTGCCACAATAGCACACACCTGTGGGAGAGGAGATGTGTTCTCTGATCAGCTCTTCTTCTTATTTTTATTTTTATTATCATGTAAAACATACTTCCATATTGGTCACTGTCGTAAGAGCAAATTCATACAAAGCCACCAACACCCCCAAGTAAAGCCACAAATGCACTGATGTGAAAGAGGACTCCAACAGATCTTTCTCTGGAAGCAGATAGCCTTCCCCATCATAAGTAACTCTTTCAGGATGGTCCCAGATCACTGCATTGCTCAGAGAAGCCAAGTAGTCAGAGTTTGCTCAGCTCCTCTTTATAAAGGAGCACTTGTGTGAGGAAGTCAAAAGACTTGGGCTCTGATCCTAATTCTGCTGTATGTGAGCTTGGACAAGTCGTTCCATCTTCCTGATCTCCATTTCCGTATTTAAAACTGGAATTTGCCCTTTCTGATTCACAGAGCTATTATGAGGATCAAATAAGATAATGAATCTGGGGAAGGAAAAGGGCATGTCATACACATTAATGTAGCCCTGACTACATGCCAGGCACTGGGCTAAGTGTTTTGTTGTCAACTATTATCTCATTTGATGGAGCATCTAAAAGGCGAAATGGATAGAGTCAGGAATGCCTGAGCTCAGACCTAGCCTCAGATACTTATTAGCTCTGTGACGCTGGGTAAGTCATTTAACCCTATTTGCCTCGCTCAATTTCCTCATCTGTAAAAATGAGCTGGAGAGAAAGGATAAACTGTGGGAGTGGAAACACCGAGGAAAAGCAACTGCCTGAATACAGAGGTTGAGGGGACATGACAGAGGATAGACTCTAAATGAACACTCTAATGCAAATACTATCAACATAGCAATGGGTTCAAATCAAGAAAACATCTAATGCCCAGTGGACTTACGCGTCGGCTATGGGGGGTGGGGGGGAGGAAAAGAAAATGATCTATGTCTTTAACGAATAATGCTTGGAAATGATCAAATAAAATATATTTTTTTTAAAAAATGAGCTGGAGAAGGAAATGGCCAACACTCCAGCGTCTTTGCCGAGAAGACTCCAAATAGGGTCTCAAAGGATGAGACACAATTGAAAAATGACTGAACAGCAGCACATCTCGTTTGATAAGGGCTCAAAGAGCCAAAGACTTAGAGCTGAAAGGGAGCTTTGAGGCCATCGAGTCCAATAATAACACGATGGCGTTTGTATGGCAATTCAAGGTTTGCAGAGTACATTCTCGCCTCAACTGAGGCTCACAGCAACGCTGGGGATTACTGACTCTCACCTCGGGTGACTGAGCTGTCTGAGATGTGTATTGGCGTGAGAGAGCTGAAGGATCAATCTGAAAGTGTGAAGAGTCGGTGCTATGGGGGCTTAGAATGTATATACAAATTGCATATTTTAGCTAAAGCCTGTGGGAGTGCAGAGAGCACTACATAGCACCTCCCCTGTACCAGGTACTGGATTAAGTGCTCATTCAGTAAATGCCTGTTGATTGACTGACTTGTAGAAAGTAGAAAGCAGGCTTCTCTTCGAGCCTGCTCTGTGAGAGCCTATCTCACCGCCTTCTCTCTCATTATGACGCACTTAACTGCATCGCCCTGGTACTGTTCTCCAAGACTGATCTCTTTTGATCCTTGGATGCCTCCATCTTTGTTGAGGCTGGCATTTGGATTTCTTTTATAATGATGATAAAATACTTAAATAATAAGTGTCTTATAGTGTACAAAACGCTGTGTGAATTTAGGCAAGTTTCTTAGTAACAACTCCAGGACAGAAGGGCAAGTGCTTGGGGAACAGGGTTAAGTGACCTGCCCAGGGTCACACCCGGCTAAGAAGTCATTGAAGCCAGACTGACTTCACTCTGTCCATGGTGCCACCTAGCAGCCCCCAGAATAGACTTCTGACAGGTCTTCTTACCCTTCTCCAATCTTACCTTCACACCTCTGCCAGATTACTCTTCATGCATTGGTCTGACCATAGCACTCTCCTGCCCCAAAACTTTAGAATATTTAGAATATATAACCCAAAAGCCTGACATCTTCACCTATCCCAGAGATGTGAAGTAAATAACCCAAGATCATACACATATGCAGTATCAGAGGCAGGATTCGAACTCAAATTCGCTAGCTCCAAACACAGTACTCTTCCTACTCTACGAAGTGTAACTATTTTGCAATTAAGGAATCAATTCTTGGCAAAGCCAATACTTGAGAAAAGTGGAATCTAGTCCAATGCTCTTGCCAGGATAGCCTGCTTACTCTCTGGAACTATGAAAATAAACATGCCAGATGCTCGACCCTGCTGGCTCACCAGCTCATTCCCCCAGCTGGTTAAGAGCATGAGTTTTGGGGAGGAAACTCAGTCTTACCTGGGTCAGGTTGGGGGTTTTTTTCTGCAGGCAGAGGTAGACAGCTGTAGCAAAGTCTACAGCGCAGTTCTCCGGTAGGTACCCAGCTTTGGCATCCTGGTATTTCTGGCAGATCTCCTTGGCAGCTAGCTTCTCCACACATTTGTTCTTGGAGCACAGTAGGGTTTTAGGGCTTGGGATTTCACTGATGAGTAAGTCCTTCTGTGGTAGGAAGAGATCCTTATGTGAGCTGATAGTGCTTAACGACAAGCCCCCCCCCAATCCCCACCCCAAACCATCTGCTATAGAACTTTCAAACTGCGGCAAGCTGGGGAATTTTTTTTTTTCTAAAAGTAATTCATGGAACCTTGATATCACAGAAAAACAAATGTCAGCATTTTCCTCTTATTCGGCCCTTTTATGGTCATGTTCTGACCACTTTCCGGTCCGGTCCTTGATTTGTCCTTGGAACAAATACATCACTGTAGGTTATGGGTAAGAGTATAATTTGGAAATAGAAATCCGAGAGAGTACATTTAAAAATCATAGTTATGTATAACCCAGATTGAATTGCTTGCTAGTTCCTGGAGGAGGGAGGGAAGGAAGAAGGGAGACAATTTGGACGTATAACTTCAGAAAATGTATGTGGAAATACGTTATTAAAATTAAAATTGCAATTATAAAAACTAAACTTAACTAAAAGTTAAAATAACGTTGTTGCTATTTAGTTGTAACCAACTCTTCGTGACCCCATTTGGGGTTTTCTATGCAAAAATGAAGTGGTTTGCCATTTCCTTCTCCAGCTCATTTTACAGATGAGGAACTGAGGCAAATGGGCTATTTCCTTACTAATATAAAATACAGACAGACAAAGGGAAATTCAAATATTTCCCCCAAATTCTGAAAATTCAACTCTACTTGCCAAATATTTCACTAAACTCCAGTGAACATCTGTGGAACCTTCCATGCCCCACAACAGAACCCAGTGTGATAGCCCCAAGGCCAGACAGTGAAGAGTTCCCTTTGGCCATGAGCCACATCCTGACCCTTCCAAAGTAGTCACTTTGTAGGCTGGGGATGAACAAGGGAGGCTACAGACTGCAGGGATGGGAGAAAATAAGTCTCTTCACAGCTAGACAGAGAAAGAGCTGCTTCTTGCCTATAGCCCTGATAGAGAGTGGACAGTGACAGTAGGGCCAGCAAAGGAGAGGAAGAGTTTTGATCCTAAACACAAGGAAATGACCAATTTCTAGTTCCATGCCACAAGCCACCATTTATAAGAGAAGATCTACCCCTGTGGGAATGGGGGGAAATGTAACTATCCAATATGATATGCTGACTCCATTTCCCCAGCCTGTAAGAGCCTGGGGAAGTGGAGTCAGCATTTCCACCATGACACCATGAAGTGTTGACCTTTGTGGAGGCTGAGTCAGTAGAGAAGGGGCTTTTGAATGATGTGTCCCTCAGAAAAGGGGCACATTTGTCCTGAATCTCCAAACTTATCCCAGTAACTAGGGGAACCCGAAAAACAAAGAAAGGGTAGAGATCAGATTTAGAGACTGATTATTGGTAGCAAAGGTATTTAGGTAGGAACCAGTCAGTGACCACACTCACTTAGAACCTACTGTCTCCAGGCCCCAGGACTAGACACTGTGAATCCCAAGAAAACAAATTCTCTTGAGGACTTTCTGTCCTATAAGGGGAAATAAGATGGGTACAAATGTAGAAATAATGGAAGGGAAGAAGAGCAGATGGCGTCAATTACTCAGAAGTAAGACTTACCACAGCCCTAGTGCTGCCTTGGAGCAGAATTGGTTTAAGCCTTTAGAGAAGACAACCCAAAAAGGTTTTCTGCAAATGGGGAAGGACCCAGTGGTGGCTGAATAGATGAACAATTTCATAATTTCTGGGCTCCACTGAAAGACTGTCCAGCTGGGAAGCATGACACATGTCTCTCCCCTCTCCTCTAACTTCCCCAAAACTGTGGCTGTGCTGGATACCAACTCTAGTCAACAATCAAGTCACTAAAAGGGTGAGTCTGTGATGCAGGGGAATTCAGGAACAGCCAAAGCTACATATGGGACTAAAACTGCCCTAGCCTTCGTTCCACTGGCATGTCTGAGAGCCCCAGTTTTAGCATCCATTCTCCCACTCAGGCCAGTCTAAGGTTAAAAAAAAAGGTTATTAATGAACCCAAAGGGAGATGAAGCCCATGAACCTGACTGTGTTAGTAGCAGAACCATAACCAGTGCCTTACCAGAAAAACTGGAGTTCTCTCTTTATCCATCGCTGGGATACTTGTCAGAATCTCTGCTAATACCTAGAGAGAACATTGCATTAGTCTTGAGTGCACTTACATAAAAGATCTATTCAAGATAGTTACCCTCTAATAAGGATAATGAGAACTAGCTAATAACAATTAGCTTTAATTATCTAATTAATTTAATTTAATTATTTTAATAATAATAACTAGATAACAACAAAAATTTGGGTAGTATTTTAGTATGTGTGTATGTTTTTAAAGCAATTTCCAATCAATTACTGAATTTGCATTTATTCCCAATAGCCTATGGTGGGTATAAAGTGGTGCAGTTATCATTACTTCCATTCTTTTAGGTGACAAAATTGGCACCACTATTATGCAAGCCGAAGCTATTGTTAAGATGGATCCTAATAGGTCTTCCAACCATTCATTTCTCTTTATTCAGTCCATACTGAATATCACTCCCAGACTCATCTCTTCTTTAAGCACTGCTTTCATTATATAATTCTATTACCCAAAAGCCTTCACAGGGTCATAGAATCAGAGCTAGAAGTGATCTTTGGAGCCATCTCATCCAACCATGTATTTTATAGATCTGGGGACTGAGGCTCAAGATAATACAAACTTAAACCACTGGGACTGATAGAGGTGGGATTGGCACCCAGGTCTTCTGATTCTAAAACCAGTGGTCTTTTCATTGTACCATGTTGCATCCAATGACCCTCCATTGCTTACAGACTAAACTCCTTACCTAGGTTCCAAGGCTCTCCAAAACTTGTTCCCAACCTAGCTGCTTACTCTTCTTTGACATCAACCTCTTCTTGATCCAAGTCATGCTCCTCATTGCTCCACAGACATGTTTGGCTCATTGCCCTCTTCATCTTTATTCTGATGTTGGCTCCCCTCTGCTCTGTCTGACTAAATCCCACCCAACCTTCAAAGTGTGACTCAAGTCCCACCTTGTAGAGAAAGTCTCAGTCACTCAAGCCCACCTTTCTGTGTTCTCTGAAATTCTATACCACTTCTAGGGGGTTGTTGTTCATCATGTCTGACACTTCATTATTACATGGACCATGCCAGACCCTTCTATCTTCCCCCATATCTCAAAATCTGTCCGAGCTCATATTTATTGTTTGCATTGCACTCTCTATCCATCTCATCCTCTGGAACCCTCTTTTCCCTTTGTCTTTGAATTTCCCCAATATCAAGGTCTTTTCTAATAAATCCTGATTTCTCATTATATGGTCAAATTATTTCATCTTCAGCTTCAGTATTTGACTTTCCAGGGAATAGTCTGAGTTAATTTCTTTACATATTGACTGATTCAATTTCCTTGCTGTCTAAAGGACTCTCAAAAGTCTTCTCCAGTACCACAATCCAAAAGCATCAATTATGTGGCACTTAGCTTTCCTTATAATCCAACTCTCAAATCACACACTGGAGAAAACCATAGCTTTGACTTACAGGCTTTTGTCAGCAAGGTGATGTCCCTGCTTTTTAGTATGCTCTCCAGATTTGCTCCTTTCCTACTACGGAGCAAGCATCTTTGAATGAATTTCATGGCTTCAGTCACCATCTACTGTGATCTTTGGGCCCAAGAATAAAAAATCTGACACTTCTCCCTTCCATGTCTTCTCCCTCTATTCGACTAGAAGTGATGGGATTTGTTGCCAAGATCTTCGTTTTTTTATGTTAAGCTTCAAACCAAGTTTTACACTCTCCTCTTTCACCCTCCTCAAGATGATTCTTAATTCTTCACTTTCTACCATCAAAGTGGTATCATCTGTATAACTGAGATTATTGCTATTTCTCCTAGCAATCTTAATTTCTGTTTTGTACTCATCCAGCCTGGCATTTCAGATGATGTATACTCTGCATATGTTAAATAAATAAGGTGACAATATATAGCCTTGCTTACTCCTTTTCCAATCTTAAATCAATCAGTTGTTTTATGTTCAGTTGTAACTGTTGCTTGTTGGCCCACCTACAGTAGGTTCCTATGGAGACACGTAAAATAATCTGATACTACCATTTCTTCAAGGATTTGCCACATTTTATTATGATCCACATAGCCAAAGGATTTTGTGTAGTCAATGAAGCAGAAGTAGATGCTTTTCTAGAACTCACTTGCTTTCTCCATAATCTAGTGAATGTTGGCAATTTGGTCTCTAGTTCCTCGGCCTCCTTGAAAACAAGCCTGCTCTTGGTTCACATTTTGCTGAAGCCTCACTTGCAGAATCTTAGAGTAATCTTGTTGGCATATGACACAAGCGCAGATGTATGATAATTTGAATGTTCTTAGCATTGTCTTTCTTTAGGATTGGGCTGCCATTGTTGAGTCTTCTACATGTGCTGGCATAGAGAGTGCTGCACTTTAACAACATCATCTTTTAGGAACTTAAATAGCTCAACTGGAATTCTGTCACCTCCACTAGCCTTATTGTTAGCAGTGCTTCCTAAAGACCACCTGACTTCACTCTCCAGAATGTTTGGCTCTAGATCAGTAACCACCCCATCCTAGTTATCAGTGATATTAAGCTCTTTCTTGTATAGCCCTTCTGTGTATACTTGTTGCCTCATCTTAATCACTTCTACTGTTAAATCTCTACAATTTTTGTCTTTTAATATGCCCATTTTTACATGAAATATTCCCTTCATATGTCCAATTTTCTGAAGAAATCTCTTGTCTTTCCCTTTCTTTTGTCTCTTCTATTTCTTTGCGTTGCTCATTTAAGAAAACCTTATCTCTCCTTGCTATTCTTTGAAGCTATTAATTCAGGTAGGCATATCTTTCCTTTTCTCCTTTCCCTTTTGCTTTCCTTCTTCCTGTAGCTATTTGTATTCCCTTAGCTTCCCTCATCAGAGAGCCATTCTATTTTCTTTGGGCTGATGTTGTTGTTGCTGCTGCCTCCTCTACAATATTGTGAATCTTTGCCCATAGTTCCTCAGGCATTTCCCCTACCAGGTCTAATCCCTTAAATCTGTTACAGTGGGTACCACTCTTTTTCCTATTACTAAATTTCTATCTTACATTGTAATGTTTCCATCTCTTCAATAAGATCTGTTTTTCTAACCTTTACTTTCTGTCTTAGAATCAATATTAAGTATTGGTTCCAAGGCAGAAGAGCAGTAAGAACTAGGGGCTAAGTGACAATTAGGGTTAAGTAGCATTTGCCTAGGGTCACAAAGCTGGAAGTGTCTGAGGCCACATTTGAATCCAGTTTCTCTTGACTCCAAGTCTGACTTTCTATCCACTAAGCCACCTAACTACCACATGGCCTACTTTTAAAATGTCTTTTTTTTAATGGACTTAATCATCAATAAACAAACATTACAATACTAAAAGAACCAAAATAAAGTTATATACTAAATCACAAACTATTAGGCATCAATTCTTTTTTAAACTGTATATTAAATTTAGCAAGGTAGTAACAAAGTTGCCCTGCTTGTACCAATAAGACCTTTAGGTCCTTGACAGCAAGACCATGGCTCTTAATTCTTTGAGATCCTCCTAAGCAAACTCTGAGTACTCATTAGATTCTTGCTGAATTTAATGAAAACAGAGTTCTGAGATACACAGCTAGGTTACAATAAAGGTAAGATAAGAACTCAGAACTTGAATCTGTATCTTTCCGCTGTGCCCAAAGACTTCTTAGAATATGCTACAGTGGAATACAATTTCTAAAGTACAAGAAGTTCCTTTTCAGAGAGGCCACCCTTCCAAAATGTTTCTCAAGATTATTGAGTTCAAAAAGGGCAAAATGTTTCATATATCACTGCTATTTGTTGTTTTTCTTAACTATTTTATTTTGTTATTGAGGATTAGTCCTAGAAGATGGGATTAGGAGAGAGGGGAATATCCTGAAATGGCTATGATATAAAAATAAAAGATATGAATAAAACTTATTTAAAAAAAGAAAAGATTGGTAAGTCCATTTCCATTCAATTCAAAAAGTCAGTCTGGTCCTAGACAAGGCATGATCCTGACTCTCAAGAAGCTTTCTGGTATCATAAATAATAGCTAGCCTCGAAGTTAGGAAGACTCCGTTCCTCCTCTAATATTTTTTAGCCTGTGTGACTATGAGAGCCTCAATTTCCTCATCTGTGAAATGGAAATGATAATATTTGCAGTACCTACCTCAAAGGATCATTGTAGCTTAGAGTCATAGTGCACAGAGCCCTGACTCTGGAGTCAAGAAGACCTGAGTTTAAATCCAGCCTCAGACCCCTACTATCTATGTGAACCAGGGCAAGTCACTTAACCTCAGGCTGCCACAGTTTCCCCATCTATAAAATGGGAATAATAATAATTTTCAGGGTTGTTAGGAGGATCAAATGAGATCATGTTTGTAGAATACTTAGCACAGTATCTGGCACATGGTAAACACAACATAAACATATATTCAGTCATTTTTCAATCATGTCCAACTCTTTATGACTGCATCTAGGGTTTCCTTGGCAAAGATACTAGAGTGGTTTGCCATTTCCTTCTCTAGATATAAATTATAGCTATCAATATTATGCTTATTATTATGATCAACTATAAAATTATATACAAAGTAATTTGCAAACTTTGATGCTCCGTGTCAGTTGCTATTAAGATTATTGGTGTTGCTGCTGCTGCTGCTATTGTGGTTAATGCCACAGATTAGTGCCTGGCACATAATAGGTGCTTCATGTTTGTTGACTTGGTCAAGTGATAACACTGTTCCATGATCCCAGATGAGTCATCTAACTCTCCTAAGCCTGGGAAAGGAGAACAGACTCAGAGTCACAAGGATTCCGAACAAGATGGAACCTGAGGGGTCATTTAATCCAATTTATACCGCTACCATATACCTGACAAGTCAGTATCCACAGAACTGGGAAAGAATCCTATTCATCATTTGCGTATCATCCCCCATTCTTCCCATCCACAAAAGAATCTATAACATGAAGTTGCCGAAGGCACATAAAGGTTAAGTGACTTTCTCAACCACAAAGCTAAAAAAATGTCAGAGGTAAGATCTGAATACAGTTCTTTCTGATGCCATACTTGGCATTCTACCCACTCTGCCATAGTACAAGGCAGAAAGAAATTTAGAAAGAGACCATTGCTATAAAGAATAGAAAACTTACTATTCCGCAACTAAAGATGTCAACTCTTTCTGTAAGCTGCCCCACTCTGAGGAAATCTTCAGGAACATATGCAGCCACAGCCTGGAAAAGCTGGGTGTTCATCATGGTATAGGAGGATTTTTTATCATTAGAGGATACGCGAACCCTTGGGTGTCCAAGTTTGGGAATGAAGTTTCTTTCCAGTAGAACATTGGAGCTATAGGAGATCAAGCAGAGGGCAAAGTTATCCTTCTGACTTGGTCGGAAAAAGGAACTCAAACCCAAATGGGATCAAAATTTGGGGTAGCCCAGCTCCTACTGCCTTTCCCTTGAACTACAATCAGTTTCGTTGGATTCCTCAGGAGTGGCCTCAAAGGGTCTAACCATAATGCTATCCTGGCAACAATCCTGTAAGGTCAGTGATATGAGTATGATTCTCCCCCATTTTACTACATCATTGAATGTCAGAACAGGAAGGAATTCTGGAGATTTTCTCATCCAATCAGAAGCTGAGAACAAGGGAGGTAAAGAGCCTTGTTCACACTATTAGTGAGAGGCAGTGTGCTATCAGGAAACTATCATTAGATGTGCAGTCGAGAGACATAAATTCTAATCATGGCTTTGCTATTTATGATCGGCATGGACTTGGACAAGTCACTAGAATAAGCTCAGTTTCCTCCTCTGTTAAACAAAGGGGATTCGATTAGAGGAACTCTTGGGCCCCTTCCAAAAACTTACAAGAATATAAGGACATCAAAAGTTGTAACTAAGACAAGTCAACTGGAGCCTTATCCCAAGGCATCAGTCTGCAAGGGGCAAACTTCCCTCCTCTTTCTGTAAATCCTCCAGGACTCCAGAAACTGTCATGTCTTAAAGCCTTCCCCCAGTCTCTATGACCCTGTTCCCATCCCTTTCTCCAACCCTTATTGGCATTCTGCGGAGATTTTCTGAAGGACAGACTTTTGGCTCTCATGGGCTACTGTACCCACTATTCTATTCCACTGTGGACACTGCCTTTGCCCCTGATGAAAGGATTCCAAGTTTGGGCTCCAAAGAAACCAAACTCAGGAACAGTCACTAACTGATCTTATTGGGTCCTGTTCTCACCTCTTGATATTGCCATGAATAATCTTGAGACCATGTAAGTATTCGATGGCTCCAAGAAATCCTAAGGAAATGTTAATCCGTTGTTCCCAGGACAGGGGATCAGTATTATCCTGAAGGAAGAAGAGAAGAAAATGAGTGACTTGTGACCTTTAACTTTAACTGAAAAGTAAAATCCACATCATAGGGACTCTCCCATCCTTAGGGCTTCTCATAGCATCAGACATAGAGCTCAGAGTCTAAGAACAGCTTGATATAAATTTGTCCTGTAATCGATCCCTGCAATCGAATCATCTCTACTTCTTTAATCCTAGATTTAAAGCTAAATGGGAACTTAGAGGTCATGATCTGACACTGGCCAAATCCACACACCTCATAGTTCCTCTCATTTTACATATGAAGTAACTGATGTGACTTGCCCAGGTCACAGAGGTAGTAAGAGACAGAGGCACGATTAGAACCCAGCTCTCCTAAGTCCAAAGCCCACTAACATTCTTTATCTTCTCCCGGTGTCTTTAATTACTACTTTGTTGTGTATCTCACACAGCAGGCACTTAATCAATGTCTATTTAGTTAAGTTGCAATGGTGTGAGCCTCCTCTCTCCAAGGTCACTGACCCTCTTGTACAGGATTCTTTTTTATCTCACATAATCACAGAATGTTACAACTTTAGAACCCAGAATGTTGAAAATCGGTGGCTATCAAAACATAGAATACAGGAGTTGGAAGGGACCTTAAAACACCAACTGTCTGAGCTGAAAGGGACCTTTGAACATGGACTATTCGAATGTAGAGAACATGGACTATTCGAATGTAGAATGTTCATGCTACTAGGGAACTTGGAACACAGAATATTAGAGCCAGAGGTGACTTTAGAAATAATCTAGCCCAAGAGTGAGCAAAACCAGAAAACACTGTACACAGGAACAGCAATCATGTACGATGATCAGTTGCAAATGACTTAGCTATCCTCAGCAATACAATGATCCAAGAAAATTCCAAAGGAGTCGCGCCGAAAAATGTCATTCACCTCCTAAGAAATGTAAGAATGGCAAAGGGACCTGGATAGGATCCTGCATGTTTGATGGACAAGCAGCTTTGTGGTAGTAGAGAGAGCGAAGGATTGTGACTAGAGAAGTGTGAGCTGGGGAGAATTCTGGCCAGCCCCAGGACTTCCAGCTCTGAGAGGGAAACAGAGAGGACTTTTTCTGGGTGGCTGAGGAGATCCAAAGCCACAAGAGGGAGAAGAGCCAAATTTTCCTGCCTATCTGTGAACCTGTTTCCATCAAGGAATTTTCTACTACCTTTCTTCTATCTGCCTACAAGAACTCTTGACTCAGAAGGAGTGTGGTTTGGACTCTCTCATCAGAGCCAATCTACCTACTCTTTCCTGGGTCTCCCTTTTGCCTTCTTTGAATCTGACTTGGACTTATAGAGACAAGAGATATAAGCTTGGACATAAAGAGGACTTACAGCTAGAAGAAGGCAGATTCCTTTGGAACTCGGACTCGAACCTCTAGATCCAGCTGTTGCGGGGTTTAGCTTATCAAGGCATCCTTTTCCCATTTCCCATCAATACCTTCCTTTCCCTTTTCCAAAATAAATCTTAGTTAAGTCAGATCTGGGTTTGGCCCATTTTCATTAACAGAAAGGGTTTGTTGAGAGATAGGGGACAGAATCCGAAGAATAAATCCTGTCCCATCTGTGGCAAACTAGACCTGGTCTGCCATCACCCTCCATAGATGAGGGCTTGATGACAAACCCTTTGCTCTGAAACAGCTATCTGCGATATAAAGATCTTTCCCTGCAGTTGTGCCCACATTAGGACTCCTATAGTTTGGGGCTATAGTTTGAAAAAATATCTTATGGAAAGAGAGATAGGAAAGTTTCTTTCTGTCTCTGTAAGGTTGCCTCAAACTCTGGTGTCAGCTAACCCTAGGGAAGGGAGAGATCTTGCCATCTTTTCCTCTATCCTTCAGCTTACACCTCAGCATCCATATTTCCCTTACCACATTTCCCCTCAACAGTTTCACTGAAGACCAAATCATACTTTTTTAAACTTTCTTTTTTCTTGTTTGTTGGTTGTTGTTTTTTGTTTTGGTTTGGTTTGGTTTATTGGCAGGGATGGGATGGGGATATCTGTGTTTTCTTTTATAACATGGCTAATAAAGAAATTGTTTTGCATGATTTCATATGTATAATTGATCAAATTGTTTGCCTTCTCAGGAAAGGGATTGGGGAGAAAGGAAGAAAATTTGGAACTCAAGAAAAAAATTAATAAATTAAATTTATTTAGACATAATTCATTAGGCATAATTTAATTAAATATTTCTGAATTGAGGAGGCAAGAAATCATCTAGCCCAACCCCCTTAACTTTCAGAAGAATTGACTAAGAATGAAAAAGGGGAGAGATTTCCCTCCAGAGAGGGGAAATTATTTCCCTGAGTTCACAACAGCTAATTAAATGCAGAGCTGGGACTCAAAAGGAAGATCTCCTGGTCCAGCATGACTTCCAATGCATCAGTTAACATCATGGATGGGTTCAGTGAATAGAGTCCTACATCAGGTAAATGCAGGTAAAAGCCCAACCACAATGAACATCATTGCAAAGAAGAGTTCAGTAGAGCAAATTTACAAATTTACAAATATTTGCTCTTTCCCTTTCACCAAGATATTTCTCTGGAGTTGCTTCATTGGAGACAGTCATTGAATGACAATGTCTTCCAAAGTTCCACTGAAGCCGTGATCTCATGTATGGACGTATTCCCTTCACATAAAGATTACAGCACAACTCATCGAGGATCAATAGGTAATAACAAGAGTGAATGGAAAAGAGGGGGAAAAAAGAGTGAATGGAGAGGAAGCAAGGTAGCTCAGTGGAAACAGGAGCTCCTGGGTTCAAATCTATCTTCAGATACTTCTTGGCTGTGTGTGACCCTGGGAAGTCATTTAACCCCAATTGCTTAGCCGGTGCTACTCTCCTGCCTTGCACCCAATCCTTGGTGTTGATTCTAGGACAGATGGTATGGGTTTTTTATTTTTTTAAGAGTGAATGCAGGACATCTGCATAATGTTTGCTATTATTATAAGCTCTGAATGCTTTCTTAAGAGACGAAATAGAAATGGTGAAACAATGACTTCACATGTTCACTTAGGAGCATCTGGAGGCTCTTACCTGACATCGGAGTCTGTCCTCGAGGGAGCCATTGGGCATATAGGGGTGTATCACACTGTGAAACACTTCCCCCGTACAGAAGCCGAGCAAGGGTAATATGTTTTGATGGGAGCACCTGGAAGCAAACACAAGATCAGGATTAAAGAATGAGAGGAGATGAGTTCTTTAATTCCCATACAGAATGCCAGAATCTTGGAGGTGGAGGTGGAGGGGACCTCAGAGCCCATCTAGCCCAAACTATACAGGAAAAAAAAAAAGGTATTCTACCTCCATCCTGCCCAAGAAATAGTCATTCAAGCATGGCATTGAAGCATTGAAGACCTCAAGTGGAGAGAACCTCCCGAGGCAGACCAGCTTTCCTCAACTGGATAACTCGTTGTCAGGAAGTTTTCCTTAGAACAATTCTAAAACTACCTCTCTGCAACTCATAATTCTGGTCTGGATCGCTGCTGAACCCTGCCAATAATCACTGGCATTTATATAATGTTTTAAGGTTTACAAAAAGCTTTTCAAATATTATCTCATTTTTCTCCTCACAACAACTCTGGGAGGTAGGTGCCATTGTCATCCTCATTTTACTTGAGGCAAACAGAAGCTAAGTGACTTGCCCAGGGTCACTCAACCAGCCAAATGTCTACGGTCAGGTTTGAACTCAAGTCTTCCTGACTCTGAGTCAAACGCTCTACCCACTCTGCCACCTCACTGCTCAGAACCATTTCCTAAGAACATTATGAAGTGGGCTCCCAAGCTCTGGCTGTTGTCAATACACAGAAAATCCCAAAGTCTGAAGGATACCTTGGAAACCCACATGGACATTGTATCTTACCCTGCTAATCTCCACCGAGAATAGAAATGACATTAAATTGTACAATATTTGTGAGTAAAAAAAAAGTACAAAAACCATATCAGCCTGCCACAAAGGCTCCTGCTACAATGGAAAGAGAGCCAGATGGAGCCAAGCGACCTGGGTTTGAGTCTCCCTCTGCCACTAATTTGCCTAGTGACACTGGGCAGGCCAGTCTATCTTCTCCCATCCCCAGCTTATTCACCCGTGACATAATACAGACACTACCTTCTGATCAAATGAGATAATAAAGTACTTTGTGAACCATGATGTAATCCATCAATGGCTGCTTTTATTAATGAATTAACAGCAGGAGTGAAGATCGAAGTAAAACATTTTGTAAACTTTTTTACTATTAAACATTCAGCTCTAGTTAATACTATTATTTTGTTATTAATAATGATTAGATGGACACTAAATCATTTCATAATCACTGCCATTGATACAGTAATTTAAGGGTTACAAATGACTATACACCTGTTTATCTCATTTGAACATCACAAAACCCCCAGGAAGGAGACGCCGCAAATGTTATACTCATTTTACATCTGAGAAAACTGAACCTCCAAGGAAGAAAAGGAATTGTCCAAAGCCCCATGGCTAGTGTCCGAGGCAGAATTTGAACACAGGACTGCATATTCTGTACTCTATGCTGCTCCAAATTTTCTTTTTTCTAAAGTCTTTTCGATTCTAAAATGCCATTTTAATGGGAGATTCACTCTCAGCTGAGCATCAATACAGCCAAGTTCTATTCCCAGGCTGCTGTCCAATTTCGGAAAAGTGACTGTGATGTTCCTGTTACAACCAAGTTCATGTGGGCTTTTCTATGCGTGGGTTTCTTTTTGTGAAATGAGACCGGTGTTATGAGTTACCTTCGAAATTGGGGCAGCTAGATGGTACAGCAGATGGAGCCGTGGATCTGGAGTCAGAAAATGGAGTCCCAACAGAGCAATTACTAATCGGGGGTGACTAGAGCTTGTTCTTCAGAGGGCACCACGTTTAGAAAGCAGCTAGATGGCACAGTGATAGAGCACTGGGCCCAGAGTCACTTACTAGCTGTGTGACCCTGGGCAAGTCATTCATCCTGTGTGCCTCAGTTTCCTCATCAGTAAAATGAGCTAGAGAAGGAAATGGCAAACCTCTCCAGTATCTTTGCCAAGAAAACCCCAAATGGGGTCACAAAGAGGTGGGCATGCCTCAAAATGACCAAATACAAGCCATTCAAATGTATATAGAAGTATAGGGTCTTTGTTTTCAAGATTAAAATTGAAAATCTATTAAAGTAACATTATAGCAACATTTACCATCAGAAGATGGTAAAATCTCATGGATATTTTGTAAGAGATTCATTCAAGAGATCTGGTTTCCAGTCCCGCGGGCAAACCTCTTTCAGTTTCTTCATTTGTAAATGTCCATCTCTATGACACTAGTATGGATGTGCCATTGTAATCGAAGCTCTTTCCAACCAGACACTTACCTAAGGCAAATCTGGACTTCCATGTGGAAGAAACTCTCAACGGATAGATTTCTTGGGCACCTGGTCTGTGGGAAGCAAAATGACATGGAAATGCTTTTTGAAAAGAGCCTCCATCATTGAACACCTTCTTGCCCATCTCTCCCTGCTCCAGTCCTGTCCCATTCGCTCATTTGGTAGACAAATACTTGCCTTTTGGAGCTTCTTAAAGACATACGTTATGTTGTGTCTTTGCCCTTTATAGACATCAGCAAACGTCCCTTGGCTGATTTTGTTCTCTTGGCCAAATCCATTGGTAGCCTTGATCACTTCCATTTCAGTCCAGTAAAGGCTCTCGCCATTTAGACTCAGGAGTGGTTGATGCTGAGTAATGTAGGCATGACAATTCTACGAACCCAGAGAGAAGAGATAAGCAGATCATAAAGTGCTGTTCTTCATGCAAGGAGGGGGAACCCTAAACACAGTCACCTCAAAATTTTCCTAGAGCTTAAACCATTTCAACTTAATCATTTTAAAAGGGAGAAGTGACTTGTCCAAGGTCACACAGAAAGATATTGGCAGAGACAGGATCCAAACCCAGATCTCCTGATACCTGACCAAGGCATATTTCTGCCTCTCTATTCCTGGAAGAAAAAGCAAGGAGGTTAGTACCATTAAGTGATGTTGAGGTCCAATGAGCATAGATCTGCAGAGATAGCAGTGTGGTATTATACAAGAAAAAAAAAATAACCTGTTGGATTGGAGTCCAAATATAAGTATTTGAACCCAAGCTATGTGACCCACTTACAACCATGGTGACCTTGAACAAGTCATTTTCCTCTTCTGAGTTTTGTTTTCTCAACCATAAAATAAAGAGCCAGGCAAGACTCTCTCTCCAAGTCTATCTAAATCCTGTTCTTCAAAGGGCTTTTTTTTAAAAACCCTCACATTCCATCTTAGATTCAATACTGTGTATTGGTTCCAAGGCAGAAGAGTGGTAAGGGCTAGGCAATGGGGGTTAAGTGACTTGCCCAGGGTCACACAGTTAGGAAGTGTTTGAGATTATATTTGAACCCAGGACCTCTTGTCTCTGGGCCTAGCTCTCAATCCATTGAGCCAACCAGATGCCCCCCCAAAACTTTTTAAATCTATTAATAATATTTTATTCCCCCAAATGACCTTTACAGGTTATTTTTTTTATATTTTATATATATATACATATAAAATAAATTTCAACTCAAATTTTGCCAGTTCCAGATCCAGCCCTCCAAGTCTATTGTAACACCTTAGTATATAGTTTGTTTGGGTATTCATTAGATAGTAAGTATCTCCTTCCAAAACAATTATTAATGACAATATTGAGATTATTATTCTAATTAATTATTAAATTTCACAAGCAAATAAGCAACACCACCATCTTACTCAAGCAAGTTTCTCCTGTGCTGTACAATATTATCAATTCAAACTCTACTCATTCAGAACTTGTGTGCACTCTGATGCAAGCTGGACAACGATTCAATAATGCAATAGATTGCAGAGGGAATGTTTTTATGACAATTTATTTCTAAGTTCTTAGCAATGATTTGTAGACAATGAATGAGCTTTAACTTTGGAATTCTGAATTAGTGTAGTATGAATTAATGTGGCTTAACTTTACAAAAGAAATTTCCTTGAATTTGGCTGGAGGTTGAGAGAGGGGCTGGGAAAATGTTTAAAGTAAAGTTATCTTTAAAAATGGATAGTCGAGGGGGCAGCTGGGTATCTCAGTGGATTGAGAGCCAGGCCTAGAGATGGGAGGTCCTAGGTTCAAACCTGGCCTCAGACACTTCCCAGCTGTGTGACCCTGGACAAGTCACTTGACCCCCATTGCCTAGCCCTTACCACTCTTCTGTCTTGGAGCCAATATACAGTAAGGGTTTAAAAAAAAAAATGGATAGTCGACAGATTCGTAATCATCAGATCTCCAAACTATGAATCAGAGAATCACTCAATAATATTTGTCTCCTCACTCTAGGGTTTTAGGAGCTAAATTAGGTATTATCTTAAGGAGTTGAGACATTTGTTCTTCTGTCTTCATAATAATGAAGAGAGAAGAATCAGTGATGAAAATAGTTCTTTTATGGGAATCCAGGCAGGTCCTAAGGGGCCTCCATTTGGTTCACCTTAATCTGGTGATATGCTTACAAATACTCAAAATTAATTTCTTTTAAAAAGATTCTATGGAGGAGGAGTCAAGATGGTAACATGGAGGCAGTGAACGTTCTGACCTCTGAAACCCCTTCCTCACTGATTAAAAACAAAATGCTCCTAGGGAAATGAAAACCAAATTTAATAACAGGACAGAGCTAAGGAACCTTCCTGCTGGACTCAACTTAAAAGATCCAGCACATAATGAGAGGATCAAGATGGGCAACTACCGGGAGGAAAAGAAGTGGAAAATATGAGCAAACAACAAAAAGAAAAAAGAAATTACAATCAACAGTTTCTATGCAGGCAATGAACAAAGAGCAAATGTAACAAAGGAAGATCAAGGAACACCAAGCAAAAACACAGAAACTCCAACAAACTGGACACAGGCTTTGGAAGAACTCAAAATACAATTCAAAACACAATTAAGAGAGGCTGAAGACAATTGGGAAAAGAACTTAAAATGCAGGATAAGTCATCTAGAAACAGAGGCACTTGAACAAGAAAATAGTGTCTTGAAATCCAAAATTAATCAGCTTGAAAATGAAGCAAAGGAGATGAATGATGAACTCCAAAGAAAATCAGACCATGAGGAGGATGACCAAAAAGCCAGGGATGAAATTAAGTCTTTAAAAACCAGAATACAACAATTAGAAGCAAGCAACTTCACAAGTCAGCAGGAAACTAAAAAGATTCTACGACTCAAACTTCCCACTAAGGCTGAAGGAAGTATTTCAAAAATAATGTTTTTTGTAGGGAGAAATGACAAATGATATTAGCTGTGAAAATAGCTGCCTTGAGATTTTAGTGGCAGCCATGGATGGGATTTTACCTTTATATCTGAAGTAGAAGGATTTGTCTTTAAGGAATGAGGGAGGTCATCTTCAATAAAAGGCAGCTGTAAGACTCGGTTTGAGCATCCACTTGGACCTGGCTCTGAAATTGAGAATGCATGAAATATGACTGCTTTGATCATATTCATTCATATCAGCTATAAGAAGGTAGATTTGTCATTCAGAGGAAGAACTGTGGGAGTAGAAACACAGAAGAAAAACAACTGCTTGATCACATGGGTCAATGGGGATATGATTGGGGACGTAGACTCTAAGCTATCACCCTAGTGCAATTATCAATAATATGGAAATAGGTCTTGATCAATGACACATGTAAAACCCAGTGGAAGTGTTCGTCAGTTAAGGGAAGGAGGTTGGGGGAAGGGGAGCGAAAGAACATGACTCTTGTAACCATAAAAAATATTCTAAATTAATAAAATTAAATATAAAAAAAGAAAGTAGATGTGTTAAGGGGGAAACACTCTATTCAATGTCCCATCCAGTGGCCAATAGTATTTTAAGACTAAGCTACGGTTCAATATGTTATTATCTATCCTCTACCCTGATCTACTTTACTCTCTCATACTTTGCAAATGACTCCTACTCACAAAATCCAATTGTCTTTCCTCAGCATTCATCCTCTTTGACTTTATTTTTTTTTAATAACTTCTGACAGTTCAGAATGATTTCTCCCTTGGCTTCCATGATACTGCATTTTCCTGATTCTCCTCCTTCCTCTCTGACCATTCCTTGATGAGCTTCTTTCCCTTCTCCAGATGACTATAAGTGATTCTCAAGATTTTGTTCTCAGGGTTATTTTCCTTTTCCTGTTTTGGCCCTCTCAGCCACCTCCATTGGCTTTGGTGACTTCTAGATCTATATCTCCAACCCCAGCTTCTAGCCTGAACTTCAACCCTTCATTTCCACTTATAAGTTGGACATTTTCATTTGGACGATCTACCAAAACCTCAGACTCAACATATCTAAGCCTGATCCCACCATCTGCCTCTCACCCCAACGAATTTTTCCTCCAGTCTTTCCCATTGTCATTAACAGCACCACCATTTTCCCATTCTTGTCTCTTACTCCTCCCAATCATCCCTTACATCTTATCAGTTGAGGAGTATAGTCCATTCTATCTCTGAAAAACTTTGAATATCTGGCCCCTTCCTTTTGACCCTACTGCCTTCTTTGTCTCTAAACTGAGTTATTTTAATAGCCTTCTAACATATCACTACATCTGATCTCTTTTCTCTCTTATCTAGTCTACAAATGGCTGCCAAAATCATTTTTAAATGTACAGTTCTCATCATTCGAGTGATCAAAAAGCATGACTGGCTCCTTGGTGCCTACTGGGCAAAGGTAAAACTTGGTAACTTAGTTTTTAAGATTTTACACAATCTGGCTCCAACCTGTACCTTCCCTGGCTTATCTGCAGCATCTTCTTGACAGACTCTACAATCCAGCTAAACTGGATTACTCCAGATCTCTCAAATATGCCCTCACATTTCCTAACTGTGTTTTTGTTCATGTCCGTCCTCTTCTCCTAGAATGTCTTCACCCTCTTCTCTTTTCCTGATGAAACTTGTTTCAGGCTGGGTTTGAACTTAAATCTGTCTTGACTCCAAGGTCAGGGCTCTAGCCACTGTGCCACTAAGCTGCCAAAGAACCATTAACAACTCCTCACTGAATTCAGATGCCAACCATTTCTGAATCTAAATGCACCATTTTCTAGCCCAAGTACTAAGTATACCATTCTCTAGGTGTCAAATTCAAATAGAAAAGGGGCCACTAATCTGTACCTAAAGATCCCTGTGGGTTACATATTGACTTAATTTTAAAGTATATATGGTGTATCTATAGTTTACTGTATTTGGATTTATTTTTTTTATATTTCCCATTTGCATTGGAAAAAAATTAAGAACCATTGGAAAAATCTAGCTCAGCCCCCCTTGGGCCATGCAGTCCAGTGCTCTGTGTTTAATACCTCTGCCCTAGCCCACCCATCTTCATCTTTTCCACAAGAATAGTGGTTCAGTTGACTAGACATCTTTCAGTTGTATCTGACTCTTTGTGACTCCATTTGAGACTTTCTTGGCAGAGATACTAAAGTAGTTTGCCATTTCCTTCTCCAGCTCATTTTTTACCAATGACAAAACTGAGGCAAACAGGTATAGTGACTTGTCCTGTGTCACACAGCTGGTAAATGTCTAAGGTCAGTTTTGAACCCAGGAAGCTGAGTCTTCCTGACTCTTTCCATTGTGCCACATAGCTGGCCAACAAGAATAACATGAGATGTTTAATCAAATTCTTTGCTAAACATCTAGGGAACTAAACTTGATGGTATTTCTTGATTTACTCATTTAATAATCTTACCAAAAAAGAAAGAAAAGATAAGTCAATATTGTTATTATCAACCTCATTCCTATTCTTGGGTATGGCACAGTGATGTGCCTAGAGCATCCTCTTAGGAACTATGAGACACAGGGGTGAATGTCAAGAGCTGACCTTTTCCAGACTGATTCTATCAGTGATTCTACACCCTAGAACATTTGCTTTTGTTCTAGGCCATCACATCTTGTTCCTGGAAGTACCTGAGCTGGAGGAGGGAGTCAATCCTGATGATTTCTGAAGACCTTTTTCTTGAGTTTCCTCAGGTTTTCTTAGTGAAGCCAGAGAGGACTTCCCAGGGTGCGTAGAGTCAGGAAGAACATGAGAAGCACTAGCAATTTCGGGAATGGCCCCCCCTAAAACAGGAGAAAATGAGAAGAGGATTTTCGTGATGTCAGTGAAGAGGAGCCAGATGATAGAGGAAAAGGACTGCTCACATTAGGAAGTTACCCTTTCCCTGCAACTCAGTTTCCTCATCTATAAGTGAGAAGGTTGTATTAGGGGATCTTTAAAGAACCTTTACTCCACACATCAAGCACCTAAGATTTTGAAAAGTACTTTTAAGCACTATTTAAATGTGAACTAGTAGTAGGAGAAGTAAGAGGAGGAGGAGGAGCATTTTGTTATGGTTGTAGGAATTCCCCCCATTGAGGCAGGAATCCACCTATGAGGTCTAGTCTTGGAATACAACCAGAAGCTGAGAGAGGCTCATAAAGAAAGTGGTAAGTGGGAGGTTGGGGTGATGGGAGTGAGCCTCATACTCCCTGACACCAAGGCTAACTCTCTGTCCCCTCTTCTCACACTGGCTCTCAAAGTCCCTTTAACACCATCTGATTCCAATTCACAACTCACTTCACACCATAGAATACGTTTAAGTTTCCCAATAGAACTACACATTCCAATTGGAGTATCTCATTCCAGAAAGGAGCTTAGAATTCAAAGTCTGTCCTTTGGTTTTGAAGGGGACCAATGGCATCGCTGGGTAATGTATGAGGCATGCATGGAGGATTAGAACCTCTGGTGGGAGGGAAAAGAATCCTGAACTAGTTTAGAGGTTTTGAACAAATCCTTTTACCCCTCTGGATCTCAACATCTTTATCTGTAAAAAAGAATGAATGAATGGAGGAGCGGGGGTTGGGGGGGGGCAGCTAGGTGGCATAGTAAAAAGAAGTCAGGTCTGAAGTCTGGAGGACCTGGGTTCAAATCTGCCCTAAAACACTTTTTACCTCTGTGACCCCAGCCAAGTCACTCAACCCATTTGCCTAGCCCTTCTATCTTAAGAGTCGTTACTAAAACAGAAAATAAGAGTTTTTTAAAAATGAATGAATGAAGCTATTGCGCTTAATAAGCTTTACAGTTCTTTTCAGCTCTAAAATCTTAAAAACACTTAAACATCTATCCTTATTTTACAGATGAGACAAACTGATTGCAAGGAAGAGTTCCAGGTTCCCAAATTAACTGTTGGCCTTACTGATCTAGTAAATTTCCCCTTGCCTCTCCCATGGAATTTCTGTCATCATTCAGTTCAGCACTTATTAAGCACCTACTATGTATAAAGTATACAATTAGTGGAGAATCTCAATCCTAGACAATTTCAAAAGCAAGTTGTTATTTTCAAACATGAACAATAACTGGGTCCTGAGTTGGTCACTTAATTTCTTGGTACCCCCAGGAGATTCTCTAAGCCTAGAAGTTGGAGAGAAGACGCCCAGCACTTTGAATTCCTCCCTGGGAGCTCCATCCACTGATGCAACCATACACACAACAACAAACAACTAAACAAAAAACTAGTGACTGGAATAAGCCAATTTGACCTAGTAAATTCTTCCTGGCAGGCAGATCCTGAAGGGGCCTGCTTGAATAAAAGGACTGAAAAGAATTTGGTCTATTAAAGCCTTGGAAATGGAAGGGAGTTCACAAGGCACAACGTTCAGCATTAGAGCGGTCTCTCAGCAAGTTAATAGCAATCTCAGGGACACCTCTTTGCCCATCTCTGAGCTACGTGAAAGTTTCTGGTGAAACCTCCCATCTGGCACTTGGGCAGCATAGCGAATAGGGCAAACAAGATCACAGGGTTCTTGGCATAAGGCTTGGTGGAGGGATTGAGGAAGTTATTAGTTCTATGAGAACAGAGTTCCCAGAGAGATCAGGGACCCATTCCAAGACTCAGCATGAGTTAATCCCAGAGATGGGAAGAGAAATCCTTCTCAAACTGGCACATCCTTCATCAGAGACTGAGAAGACCACGGGACAAGTTTAAAGTCCAGCTCGGACACATACTGTCTGTGTCACCTCCAACTGGTCACATTTCACCTCTTGAGACTGTTTGCTTTAATCCTAAAGCGTCATCGATACACATTTATTAAGTATCTCCTGTATGCTGGGCTTTGGGGATACGAAGAGCAATTAAAAGGTAAATTCTAACGGGGAGAGAACAGGTCCACATATAGGTATATTAAAAAAAAAAATCTAAAATAGGGGCAGCTCGTGATAATGCATGTATAACCCAGAAAAATTAAAATTAGGCAAATAAATAAAATAGGGGCAGTTGGGTGGCTCAGTAGATAGAGAGCCAGGTCTAGGGATGGGAAGTCCTGGGATCAATCTGACCTCAGACACTTCCTAGCTGTGTGACCTTATATGAAGACAGAAAGGAAAGAGTTTT
The DNA here is from genome assembly GCF_027887165.1 of Monodelphis domestica. Lineage (NCBI taxonomy): Eukaryota > Metazoa > Chordata > Mammalia > Didelphimorphia > Didelphidae > Monodelphis > Monodelphis domestica. Next base: position 52,612,852 of record NC_077233.1, on the reverse strand, counting down.
GTTTCAGGTTTTTTTTTTTTAATCTAAAATAAATAATAAAGTAGCTGTTATAATGATATAAAATGATTTAAAAATAAATAAAAATAGATGATAAAAATTATTTTAAAAATAAATTATAAAATAAATATAAAATTAAATTAAATTTTAAAAAAGTAAGTTTTGAAGAAGGTTACGAATTCCAAGAGGAAAGAGAAGAAAGACAATTCAAAGCACAGAAACTCTGTGAAATATGTCTTAAATATCTGATGTACATTTGCATAGTACTTTAGAGTTTTCAAAGCCCTTTTTTGTACAACTCTGTGACATAACTAGTGAAAATATTATCATCTCCACATTACAGATGAGGAAACCAAGGCAGAGAGAAGTGACTAACCCAAAGTCACACATTTAGCAGTAAATGGCAGAGCCAGGATCCAAATTTAGACCTTCTGGCTCCAAGCCTACCCTGCTACCTTTCCCTCTTCTGCCTTCCCCTGCAGGTGTTCCATTTTCTGTCTCTAAACAGAAACCATGTAGTACATGGAGAGTTAGCTTGAAGAGAGTTAACCTGGGGGCAAGGGCACTGAATTTCTTACATACCTCAGTTTCCTCATCTGTAAAATGGGAATAATAATAATAATACCTGAAGTACCAGCTTCCCAGGTTTGTTGGGATTCATCATAAAGAATCAGTGCCAGGTAGACAGCAGCCAGAATAACTAGGGAGTGGGGCAGAGAGGCTTCCATTGGTGACCACCATCGTTCAAAGCTCAGTTCCTTCCCTCCCGGGTTTTTCCTTGCTAAGGACACTGGAAATTCCCGGGAGAATTTGTCTGGCTGATTCCTGATTCTTCCAATGGTGACTCATGTATGTTTTTGCTGTAAAAAAAAATCAGCTTCCAAGAACAATGGGTCTGAGTACCTCTCTGTCTCTGGAATAAGATGAGTCCCAGCTCTCAGGTCTCAGCAGTCACAACTTCTGACTCTGCCTGGGGACAGGAAACTTGACCACTCACTCTTTTGGAGACCAAGTTTAAGTTATTGATAGATCCAGCCACCATCAGAGCCTTTAGGACAATACACTGACCTTTTCTTGACTTCAAAAGTGCAGCTAATAGCTTGCATTTATGGAATTCATATATCAACAATGTTTTAAGGCTCACAAAGCTCTTCACAGTTTGCAAAGCTCTTCCCACCCTGCTCCAGGTAGGGCTAACATTAGTAGCCTCCTTTTTACAGCTAAATAATTCACCCATGATCCTACAGGTAGTAAGTGCCTGAATCAGAATTTGAACCCAGGGCTCCTGATTCCAATTCAGTATTCTTTCCACCATGTTCATTTGATTCCCAGAACAATTCTCTGAGTCCAATAATGCAAATAATATTTACCCCTCCTCTGCAGAAAAGGAAACAAAGATTGATAGGAATTGTGCTCATTTCCCTTTTATAAAGGGTTTAGCACAGTGCTTGGTACATAGTAGGTTCTATATAAATGTTAGGTGTTATTATTATTATTATTAGTCAATACACAGCTAGTCAGTGGAAGAAACAGAACTAAAATTCACAGACTTTATGTTGAAGATTTTTTAGCTTTTATGTTATTTAATTTAAACCCTTACCTTCTACCTTAGAATCAATACTAAGTAGCAGTTCCAAGGCAGAAGAGTGGTAAGGGCTAGGCAATGGGGGTTAAGTGACTTACCCAGGGTCACATAGCTAGGAAGTGTCTGAGGCCAAATTTGAACCCAGGACCTTCCATCTCCATACTAGGTCCTCTATCCACTGAGCTGCCCCTTCTTTTATTTTATTTTAAAATTTAAAAGCATTTATTTTTCTTTCTCTCCCACTCATCCTACAACTTAAGGGAAAAGAAAAGAAGAAAAACAAAGCCTTGTAATAAATACACATAATTCTGCAAATCAAACTCCCATATCAACCATGTCCAAAGCTGTCTGTATCCTAAGTCTTCATCATAAATCCAACCCTTCCTTCTCTATCAGCAGGCAGACAACATGGCTCGTCATTCCTCTGAAATCATAGCTGATCGTATTGTTCCGAGTTGTTTGCTTTAAAACGCTGGTTTTTATTATAAGAAACTGATCTGTTAGTTTGCTTACTTTGTTCTGTATTAGTTCACTTAAGTCCTCCAAAATTATTCTTCTCTTCATTCCTCATGGCACAATAGTATTCCAACCTACTATAATTTGCTCCATTTCCCCCCTGATGGGCATCCCTTTAGTTTCCACTTCTTTGCCACTACAAAAAGAGCAGCTATGGATATTTTTGTCCATATGGGTCATCTTCCTCTGGTTTCACACTCTTTGGGATATACGCCTATCTGTTCAGGTCAAAGAGTACACAGTTCAATGCCTTAGTCCCAAACGGCTCTCCAGAATAGCTGATTCAATTCCCAGCAATACCAGGTATGTACATAATATGCCCATTTTTCTGTAGTTCCCCCCATGATTGTTTGCTTGTTTGTTTTTATTAAAACGCTTACCTTCCAGCTTAGAATCAATACTGTGTATTGGTTCCAAGGCAGAAGAGCAAGGAGCTAACTGACTTGCCCAGGGTCACATAGCTAGGAACTGTAAGGATGGGGAGCAGGGAAGATTTGGAGCCCTGACATGAGGACTGAGACAGAACCAGGGCCAGTTGGAGAGCAAAGGCTTCTGGAAAGGAGAAAACGGACCGGAGAGAGTTCTGAGGAGCCACTGGAATTCTGGTCTGGGACTTGGACCTGACAGGACTGGTTCGGGGGCTGAGGTATCACCAAAGCCACCTGAGAGGATCCTGTTTGTACCTTCAAGCCTAAAATTGATCTTCCTTCAAACAAACATCTCCAACCTTCCTCAGTCTGAAGAAAAGCTATCAAAGACCCCTAAGGGGGCACTGTGGACTGTCAGAAAGGAGCACATAGCTCCCTTGATCTTTCCTGCCTTCCTGGACCTATTTCTTTGTAATCTCTTAGGACAAAGGGTTAATTAAGCTTTTAGAGGGATTATTTTAGCTGGGACAGGACAGAGAAATCTGATTGAGCAAGATTACATGCCTTTCAGATCAAGTACCATATAGGAAATAATAAGGCAGCCTGTTCCCTCTTACCCTCACCCAGTTACCTGAGACTCTATTAAACCCTTCTTAAAGCAGTCAGATATTTGTCAAGCCTCTCAATGTTGTGTGAAAGGGTTTACAATACAGAACCAGAGACAAACATCTCAGAGTGCCTGAGATCATCTCCTCAGAGGTAAGGCCCCTTTGCTGGGGTCCACCTCTAGATCCCCTCCAAGAGAGAGGCACTGAGGACATCCACAAGAGTAGCTGATAGGGGAGATTGTCTTCAGATTCCCTTCAGCCATTTCTTCAAGGGAAACAGAGTGATAACTGACAACCTTGTATATCACAAGAGAGAGGGTGGGAGACAACACACTGTTCCTGTTCCTGAAGCCATTTCCTACCCTCACTGATATGCCTTCATTATCAGTGGAGAAGAACATTTATTATAACATCAAGAATATCTATTTTTACAGAACTCTCAGGCTAGATTTGAACCCAGGACCTAGGGCTGGCTCTCAATCCACTGAGCCATCTAGCTATCCCTTGATCCTTTGCCCTTGTAAACAGAGACCAAAAATGGAGAGAAGGGGAAAAGGGAGTTTCTTTCCCTCAATCCCTTGTTTAGAGAATGGCTTTGTGAATTTCCAAAAGTCAGAAGATTTAGACTTCTTGTCTGTCTTATGTTGTTTACTCAATTAGTCTTGTCCTATTCTCCATGACCCCATTTGGAGATGTTGGGGGGCAAAGATTCTAGAGTGCTTCTCCATTTCCTCCTCCAACTCAGTTTACAGATAAGGGAACTGAGGCACTATTAAGTAACTTGTCTGGAGTCATAGCTAGGAAGTATCCGAGATCAGATTTGAACCGAGTCCTCCTGACTCTAGGATCATCCTTCTGTCCACTATCTTCTTATCTTATCCACTATCTTATCTTCTTATCTTAACAGTATCCCAGGACACCAGGGACTGATGGCCCCATCTAAACCTGAGACATTTACCCAAGACAACATAGGCATACCAAGGAAAGGCAGCTTGTGAAGGACCATCCGTACAGGTATCCCTTCCACGGTATGACTTTCCCCATCACAGTTTTAATAAAGCTCAGGTTAGCATCAGAAATTAAATGGGAATTTGGGGGAGTTTTGTGGAAACCTCAAATGACACACAGACCAGCAGATGACAGAGAAAAAGTTTAGAAACTCGGAAATGCATAAAATTTATGTTTAATTTTATAGAATAGCAACATATTTTATACCATCAATCTTACACAATTTCTCTTACTTAGAAATAGCCCTGTAAAAATGGAGATTTGAACCCCAGACTTCAATCCCCAGAAGTCCTTGGCACTTCCCAGAATGCCCTATAATCTCACCTGAGATCCCCACCTGGGCTGAGAACAAATTGGGTATTTAAACTGACTGTATCGTCTACTTGGGCTCTCTGCTTCCGCTTCTAAGCACACACATCTCTCTACCTGGCAGGCAAGATGTAGTGAGTAGGTTGCACCTGCTTTCTTATTCTGTATTTTCTTTATCCTTGATTTCTAATAATCTTTAATAAATCTCTAAAATATAATACTTTTAGTAGAAAAACTAATTTAACTGTTACAGCCCATAAAAGAAAAAGAAAGGCTTTAGACTTCTTCTCTGGAGGAAGAGGAAGCCAAAAGATTTTATAAGGATTTTCCAGACTGAGGGGGCATCGTACCTCTAACCCCTGCAATGGAGAAGGTATACTCATACTAGAGAAACCAGTTCTGGCCTCTGGCGCTACTTCTAGTACCCCAAAGGGGAAAATTAGTCAACCACCATCTGAGGACCCAGCCTGCCAGTCAGAATTGCCTTTGGGAGTTGGGAAGTAGCCCTGGTGGAGGTGCTACATCTTATCTAAGTGGTCATTCAATCTCAGAACAAAATCTCTATGAAGCTGAGGAGACAGTTCCTTATATGACTCTGTTCCCTCATGCTGTGTTTACTTGTTGACTATCCTTTAAGGTGATCCCCTCACTCCATGAAGTCTTCCCTGATATTCAGGTCAGAAATTCTCTTTCCTTCCTTTGTTCCTTGGTTAATATTTGGCTTAGATCTCTCCCATATTTCTAATGGGGCAGCTAGGTGATACAGTAGATAGAAAGCTAGGTTTAAGAGTCTGGAAGATCTGAATTCAAATCCAGGCTCAGACACTTAGCAGCTGTGTGACCCTGAGCAAGTCACTTCACCTTTTTGCCTCAGTTCTTCATCTGTAAAATGAGCGGGAGAAAGAAATGGCAAACCGCTCCAGTATCTTTGCCAAGAAAACCCCAAATCGGGTCATAAAGAGTCAGATTGGGCTAAAACAACTGAGCAACCACCTCTCCAGTATTCTTTACACCTTATTCATTCATACATACACTGCCATCTGGTGACACTGGCCTTCTAGCTGTTCCTCAGACACAACACTCCATCAAGGCAGCTAGATGGCAAGGAGCCAATAAAACCCAATGTCAAGTCCTTCCATAGCCATTTATTAGCTGCGTGATTCTGAACAAGTCATTAAGCTTCTTTTTGCCTCAGTTTCCTCATCTATAAAATGGGAATAGTAATAGCAACTACCTCCCAGGGTTGTTGTGAGGATAAAATGAGATAATATTTGTAAAAACACTTTGCATCTTTCTAGCACTATCTAAATGTTAGCTCTTATTTTTATCTCCTGATTCTGGGCATTTTCACTGACTTTCACTCAAGCCTAGAATTCTCTCCTTCCTCATCTCCACCTTTTAGTTTTGCTTGCTTCCTTCAAGTTCCAACTAAAATAACACCTTCAATTAAAAGGTTTCCCCCAATAACCACCTTTGAAATGTTCTCATTATATTTTTCTTTTCCAGATTACTTGCCAGTACAATTTTTAATTATCATTTTCTGATATTTTGTGATCCACATTCTCTCCCTCCCTCGGATCCCTCCCCACTCCACAAGATGGCAGGCGGTCTACACATGTGCTAACATGCAATAAATATTTCCATGTTCTTCATGTTGTAAAAAAAGGCATAGGTCAATTATTTAAGAAAAAAACTCATGAAGGAAATAAAGGGCAGGATGATGCGCTTCAATGTGCATGCAGATTCATCAGTTTCTTTTAGGGTGGTAGAGACACTTTTCCATCACGAGTCTTTCCAATCCTCCTTAACACAAATGCCTTCCCTCTGAGATTTTTCCCAGTTTGTCCTGTATACACTTTATTTGTACATTTGTTGTTCCATTGTTTCGGTTGTGTCCAATTCTCTGTGACCCCATTTGGAGTAACCTTGGCAAAGATCCCAGAATGATTTGCCATTTCCTTCTCCAGTTCATCTTAAAGATGACGAAACTGAAGCAAACAGATTTAACTGACTTGCCCTGGATCATATAACCAAATGTCTGAGGGTGGATTTGAACTCAGGTCCTCCCAACTCTAGGCTGGGTGCTCTGCCCACTGTGCCACCCAGCTGCCTGGATTAGTATATTTGTACATAGTTGTTTGCATACATTTCCTCATTAGACTTTGAGTTCCTTGAGTGCAGGGACTGTTTTGCCTTTCATAGGTTTGCTTAAATTCTTTTTGCCTCAGTTTCCTCAATTATAAAATGGGATAATAAGAGCACCCACCTCACAGAACTGCAAAAATCAAATAAGATGATATTTATAAAGCACTTAGTACAGCACCTGGTATATCCTAGGTGCTTATTGTTTATTGACTGACCTCTCCTGTGTTCTTTCCTTAATTTATTTTAGGATCCCCAGTGTATAATGCTTAAGAAGGGCTGGTTGATGATTGACTGATAGAGCAGGCTGTTTGTGTCAAAGTGCCTTTTCTGCCAACTAGGAATTCCATGAGAACAAGCCTGGATTATACATCATCTATGTATCCACCCTTTAGTTAGTGTTTAACACAGAAACTTGGGGAATAGCCAGGATTTCATCAGGATGACTTCCTCCTTCTGCTGATGCAAGTCACAACCCTAAAACATTTCATTAATTGCTGTGGGGGGAAAAAAACATCTTTTGGTAGGATTTACAACTCTCACTCAGGGTGCCCCAAAAGTGTTTGGGGGTGCCCTTTATACACTCTGTAGTCAACAAAGTACTTTACTCAACCTGTAAGGGAGAGAGTTCCATTACTATTAATCCTATTTTACAGATGGCAAAACTGAGGCTCAGAGACAAGACTTGCCAAAGATCATATAGCTATTAAAAGTCTGAACCCAGGAATCAGACACTACTTTCTTAACATCGAGTTTAATGTTTGTTTTCTCCCCACTAATCCATACTGGGGGTAGCTAAGTGGCACAGTGGTAGAGCTCTAGGCTAAGAGTCAAGAAGACCCATGTTCAAATCTGGCCTCATACTCATTAGCTGTGACTCTGAGCAGGTCACTTAACCCTGTTGGCCTCAGTTTCCTCATCTATAAATTGAGCTGGAGAAGGAAATGGCAAACCACTCCAGGATCTTTGCCAAGAAATCCCCAATGGGATCATAAAGAGTTGGGCACAACTGAAACAACTGTAAACAACAATTTATGCTATCTCAAGTTAACTGATTAATGCATCAAATGGAAATAAAAAGATGTTCAGAGAGGGAAGGGGTCTTGCCTACAATGACACCATCCCAGAACCAGGAATAGTTAGACAGACAGACAGACAGACAGACAGATAGATAGATAGATAGATAGATAGATAGATAGATAGATAGATAGATAGATAGATAGATAGATGAATGTTTGAATTACTACTATGGAGATTGGCACCATGATATAATGGGGGAAATGTTGGACTTGAGACCTTGGAGACCTTTCTAATTATGCCTCTGATACTTCTGGGTGACTGATATATCCAAATCACTTTAGCCCTTTTGAGCCTCAGATTTCATCTGAAAAAATAAAACCAAGACTAATAATATCTATATTATCTCCTTCAGAGGATTATTTTGAGGAATAAATGCATTTCCATTTGTAAAATGTTGTAGAAATGTCAGCTATTATCATCATCTTCACTTACTTTTCCTAGTAAAAGAGAGATAGGAAAAAAAGTATTAGTTTTGGCATTGGGGGACCTGTGTTCAAATCCTACTTTGCCACTTACTAGTTCTATTCACTGGAGGAAGTGATATCTATAAAATGAAGGGATTGGACAAACTGATCTGGAAGAGGCTCTTCAGCCAAAATCCAGTGAAATGACTACATTTTTCTCATAATAGGGAGAAGGAAAGTCCCTTCGAGTGAAATTTTACCCTCAGGAAGGAAATGTCTGATTCCCTGGGTCAAGATGAAATCTGGAAAGTCTGTTATTAGTTGTGCCATCAGAAGTGGCACAGAAGTAACACAAACAGGAAACAGGAGGAAAAAACCCAACTCTGAAAATTTCCTAAGAAAATTGTGGCTACATTCATCCAGACAAAAGTCCTTTTTGAGTCTGACACCACCTTCCTTCCTCTTACAAAGTACTCCAATCAGATCACTTACAACACAGCTAAATACTGGGAGGTGTGAATTTCAAAACTACTCAACCCTATTCAGACCATTCTTTAGAAGAGAGGATTTAGTTATTTCCTGATCAATAACAATAGAGATACTTGGAATAACAGAATCAGGTCTTGGAAACTACAATCTCCACCCTACTCAGGGTAACAAGGTCAGGAAGGGCTGCAGCAAAACTCAAGATTTAACTATTTGAGAATATGGCCTTCAACAGACATGTGCAAAAAGGACAGACCTCTGGGCGGTCCTAGGTCAAGCTAGAGCCACCATTGGCACATGTGAGAGACAGGAAGAGGTAGAGGACAGCTCAGGAGTTCTGGGGACTTCCTGTGTGGAGGGAAGAAGGTGCTTGGAGCCTGGTGCTTGGAGTGGAGGCCCTCAGACTGTTTCTCCATTTTGGTCACGTGAGTGATAGAGACTGATCTCTTTTCTTTGCCTCAGCTATCCAGGGCCTTGGGCCTTTGGCTCAGCCTAAGCAGAGGGCGGAGTCAAGATGGCAGCTTAGCAAGCAGCAAAAGACCTCGTGGAAGACCCTTCCTTACCAATACAGACTGAATGCTCCAAGGGCACCGAAATCCAAGCTGAACAACAGGACAGAAGCGGGGAACCCTCCTTCTGGACTCAAATCAAAAGGTAGGCCCCCCCCAAAAGCCAGAATCCGAGAATACTCAGGGCTAAGGGGAAGGCAGAGGGTAGGTCCCAGGACCCCTCCCCCACAACCCAGAGCGCTGAGCCCGCTGCGGCAGCATCAGGAACCTCTGAGCAGGCAAAGGTGCTGGTTTAGAGGGTCTACCTTGTGAGCAGCTGGGCTCCGGACTCAGAGCATCCAGCTTAGACAGCGGGGAGGAAGCCAGGGAGAGATGGGGCCATGGCTGGGTCCCTCCATCTGGCTCCAGCCTCACCTTTGCCTCGGGGCACATCCAGATCAATCCAGTTGAACCTAATTTAATCAGAACTCCTCAGAGTTTAGGGAGGCGGGCAAAGGCACTTGCGGACAGCAGAGAAGCAGCTGGAGAGAACTGGAGAGAGCCTTGGCGGCCCAGCCTTCCAGGAGTCTTCAGAGCCTCAGAGTTTCATACCACATACAGCCCAACCCACTTGAACTCAATCCAATCAAAAGCCCCCAGAGGACAGGGAAGCTAACATTCCTCCCCTAGAGACTGTACCAAGAGATCTGACAAAGCTCCAAGAGGGGAGACTGACAGCCCCAAAACCAAAACAAAATGAGAGGAGCAACAGCACAGCCAAATACAGGGAGCAAAGAAGGGATAAACTCGAGCAAACAACAGAAAAAGAAGAAAGAAATTACAATAGACAGCTTCTGCACAGGTAATGAGCAAAGAGTGAATGAAACAGAGGGGGAGGGATCAGCAAAGGAAAAATCAGAAATCCCAGCGAATTGGATACATACAGGTTTTGGAAGAACTCAAAATGCAATTCAAAACACAATTAAGAGAGGCTGAAGACAATTGGGAAAAGAACTTAAAAACTAAGATAAGTCATCTAGAAACAGAAAATAGTGTCTTGAAAGCCAAAATCAACCAGCTGGAAAATGAGGCAAAGGAGATGAAAGATGAGGCAAAGCAGATGAAAGATGAGGTGAAGAAGATGAAAGATGACTTCCAAAGAAAATCCGACCAAAAGGAAAAGGATGACCAAAAAACTAAGGATGAAATCCAGCCTTTAAGAACCAGAATACAACAATTAGAATCGAGCGACCTCACGAGGCAGCAGGACTCTATAAAACAAAACCAAAAGAATGAATAAATTGAGGAAAATATGAAGCATCTCATTCACAAAACAGAGGATTTAGAAAATCGTTCAAGGAGAGACAATTTAAGAATTATTAGCCTACCAGAAGACCATGACAAAAGAAAAAGCCTGGACATTATATTACAGGAAATTATTAAAGAAAACTGCCCTGAAATCCTTGAACAAGAGGGAAAAGTGGAGATTGATAGAATCCACAGATCACCTCCTGTACTTAATCCCCAACTGACAACACCCAGGAATGTTATAGCCAAATTCAGCCTAAGCAGAGTGGGTATTTAAGCCCTATTTCCTTCTCTCCCTTTTCCCTCTCTCTCTCTCTCTCTCTCTTTCTCTCTATCTATCTCTATCTCTAATACTTTTCTTCCTCCTGTTTGTAATTAAAACACCATAAAAAGGTTGACAGCTGACTTGAGTTTTCATTTAGGAATTACATAGCTGAATTCCTTGGCGACCTTAAATTAATATATATCAGTCTTTTAAAGTGATTTCCATATCACAGAGGGGGCTCAGATTCAAGAAAAAATGGGGGCAAAAAGTGGGTCCTGGCATTCCAAATGGAGAAAAATGAGGAGGACAAAAGGAAGAGGCAGATTTGAACACTGAGACTGAGCTCTCACCACTTGTAGGGACTCAAAAGTTTCTCCTTCAAAATAGTGGGAACTTGGTTCAACTATCAGCACAATTCTATCCAGCTTGATATTTTATTAGGTGCCAACTATGTGCAAGGAAGGACAGCTAGGTGTCACAGCAGAGAGAGCACTGGGTTTGGAATCAGGAGGACTCACATTTCTGAGTTCAAATCCAGCCTCATACATGTCCTAGATGTGTGACCTTGGGCAAGTCACTTTACCTGGTTTGCCTCAGTTTCCTCATCTGTAAAATGGGCTGGAGAAGGAAATGGCAAACCATTCCAGGATCTTTGCCAAGAAAACCTCAAATGGGGTCACAAAGAGACATGATTGAAACTATTGACAAACAACAAGAAATATGCAAAAAAAGGAAAGGCCTGTGTTAGGTACTCAATATGCAAAGATTAAAAACAACTCACTCCCTGACTTCAAGAAGCCCACGGTGTAATAGAGGAAGGGGAGACCTTCACAAATAAGCAGCCTAGAGAGTAGAATTAGCTGGGGTCCAAAAGGAGAAGGATAAACAAGGTGCTAGAAGAAATCTGAGATGTTGGAGGTGTTTTTTTGGGGGGGGAACAGTTAGGGATGAGGAGCCAGCTAACTTGAGCTAAGTTTTCTCAACAGATGAAATGTGGCAGAAGGGAGTTCTAAACATAGGGGAACCTCTTGAGTAGATACCAGATAGTGAGAAGGGGCAGGATGAGGTTCCCAGTTTAAGTTCAAGGCTCTGCCACTTCCTAACTGAACTTTAGGAAGCTATTTAGGATGATAGAATCACTGACTTAGATGTGAAAGGGATTTTATAAGCTGTCTAGACCAACTCCCTTATTTTACAGATGAGAAAGAGACCCGGGATGTTAAGTGACTTGTGCAATGACTTGCTTCAGTCGTGTCTGATTCTTTGTTACCCCATTTGGGGTCTTCTTGGCAAAGATCCTGAAATGTATTTGCTATTTCCTTCTCTAGATCATTTTACAGATCAGGAAACTGAGGCAGTATGAAGTGACTTTTCCCAGGTCACATATTTCCTACTCTCTAAATCATTTTACAGATGAGGAAACTGAGGCAAACAGCATGAAATGACTTGTCAAAGGTCACATATTTCTTTCTCTAAATTATTTTACAGATTGGGAAACTGAGACAAATGAGGTGAAATGACCTGCCCAGGTCACACAGCTAGTTAGTATCTGAGACTGGACTTAAATTCAGGAAAAGGAGTGACTTGAGGCCAAGCACTCTGTGCACTATGGCCCTAGCTAGCTGTCCTCTGTCCAAGATTACATAGCTAGTAAATCATGCCCTTACTCTTGTACCCCTAATACTTTGAGGCCCCAGAATAGGCTGTATGTCCTCAGTACCTAGAATGCTCTCCCACCTCCTTCCCTTGCTCCCTTCAAAACCCAACTCCAGAATCACTTCCTATAGAAGGTCTTTCCTCCTTTCCCCCAATGTCAATGCTCTATAAAAATATCAATAGTACAGAGCAGCAAGGTGGCTCAATGGATAGAAAATCAGAACCAGAGATGGAAGATCCTGGGTTCAAATGTGACCTCAGACACTTTCTAGCTGTGTGACCCTGGGCAAGTCACTTAACCCCCATTGCCTAACCCTTGCTGCTCTTCTGTCTTGGAACCAATACATAGTACTGATTCTAAGAAGGAAGATAAGGGTTGAAAGTATGTACAGCATCTTTAACCAAAAACTGGAAATAATCCATAAACCTACCAATGGAAATGGCAGATGTTTCAAAATGGGATACAATGTGATAATATGTGATATGAAAGAGAGAATAATTGATGTATGCAACATTTTGGCCCCAAAAGAAACAATGAACATGAAGAATACAAAGAAATATGGAACAATGTGTACCGAGTGATGAGACTGGACAATTCCAAGGCAGGAAAAATTGAGGCTGACTTCATTCAATATGGCTCTATGTAAATGATAATACCCACTAAATCTGATAATATACAAAAGGGAGCTCAGAAAGGGTAACAGAAACAAACTGAAAGACATTGTTGTTATTCTGCCTGTTCACATGCAGACTTTTAAAAAACAAACTGTAAATGGTTTTGTATTTGATGGTTTCTAGATGATTTCATCAGCTATACTGTCAAGTTTGAACCAGAATATAGAGACGATCTAATCCAACCTCCTGATTTTACAGAAGAACTCAGATCTCACTGAGAATAAAGGACATGAATGAATGAATGGATGGATGGATGGATGGATGGATGGATGAATGAATGAATGAATGAATGAATGAATGAATGAATGAATGAATGAATGAATGAATGAAGAGTGGGGGAAAGGCATTCATTATACTTTTCAATATACAAAGGACTGGGTATATAAGTAGAATGCCCTACAGAAGCTCACACTCCAATGGAGAGACAGCACATATGAAAGGTTTTAGCTTCATTTCCACTGATAAAATCAGATCAGTTTCAGATATTGAACCATCTAACAGTGCCAAGGAATTGGGGGTTTTAAGAACTTTCTTTTCTGGGTCTTCAGTAGCTATGGCTGTGGCACCTGCAGGAGCAGATTCCAGGCTGGCTCTCCACAAAGGAAGATTTGCCCAAGATTACTCAACCAGTACATAGTGGAGGTGGAATGTGAGCTGGGATCTTTCATGAAAAATACCACATTTTCCCACTTAACCACAGACTTGCCTTAGATTACTCAGGGAATAAGTAGCAGAGTTGCAAATTGGTTTAAAATTTTGTTTGTTTGAATGTTTGATTTTATGAATTCTTGCTGTTTATATTTTTAATACATTAACAGAAAAATCTAACATAAACAACTAGTTCATATATCTTCACCTAAAGGGGAGGAGAACGTGGGTGAGGGAAATATAATATAGGAAGAACTGGGAAAAAACCATAGATAAATGCCGCCTCCTCTATAATTAGCTGAGGGCAGTGGTTTTGTGCCCCAAATGCCAAGTAACTAATCAGAATTTTCAAGTAGCCTTCTAGGTTCTGGCAGCCTCACTCTCCTTTTAGCTGATGATACTCTTCTTTTCTTAGAAGATTCTTGGAGATTAGGATCCATTCATAGAAACAGCAAAAGTTCTCTGCCTGGCACTCAAACACGCCCTTAGTAAATGGAACAAAGGGGGATTTTCAGAACAAAATGCAGCCTAATTTGTATCTATCTGAGATTCCCTTATCAGGGAAAAAAAGGAAAAAAAGACACCCACTCTTATCACTACCACAGTAAACAGCACTGTTGCCTGGCACAGTTCCCCCAACCTCCAGGGAAGGAAAAACAGAAACATAGAATCCTGCTTCCTTCCCCAGCTCTTGGGTCTTACTTATAATGTAAAAAGAACATGATTCACCCAAAGGAAGGCAGCATGGTCGTGACCAGTGAAACATCCCTTCTACTTTATGAAATACCCCCAACCTGGGGCACCTTTGGGCACCCATGGAGCAGCAGCACCTGCAGCAGACCAGTGCTCCTGGCTATATACAATGGGTTCTCACCAAACCAGCCTTCTCAGTGTTCTTCTTCATATCATAAGATACCACTTTTTTTTAGTCATTCTGCCAGTGACAGCTGACTGCATTATCTCAAGAGCCTTTGGGTATATTAATTGATAAAAAGCAGTTAGACCAGGTGGTGGATATAGCTCTGGATCAGGAAGATCTGAGTTCAAACCCAGCCTCAGACACTTAGCTGTGTGACCCTGGGCAAGTCACTATAATGTCTGTTTGTCTCAGTTTCCTCAATTATAAAATGGACGTAATAATAGCACCAAAGATTGTTGTACAGTTCAGATGAGATCACAAGCTATTATGATAATGATATCAATTATGTTTCTTTAACATAGATAAGTTGGATCGTTTCTATTCTAAGTCCTGTGAGGCTTGAGATAGCCATAAATGCACTGAGTTCAGAGACAAGCTTAAACACTGATGTGTATTTATGTACTTTAGTATTCAAATAAATACAACAGAGAAAGGGAGGCAACAAGGGTGAAATAACAGTGAAAGAAGGAACTCTGAGAACTTCAAACTCTTCCTCTGTATATGGAAAATAAGGATTCCTGAAGTATTATTACCAGGTTGTCCTGAGGTTCAGATGAGATAATTATCTCCCATATATACTATCTATAGCTTGTTTTGTTGTTATTTTTCCTCAAAATCCTTATATTATATCTTAGTAACAACTTTAAGGCTCAAGGCGAGGGTTAGGCAAATGGGATTGACTTGCCTAGGATCACACCAGTGGGAAATGTTTGAGGCCACATTTGAACCCAGGTCCTCCAGTATTCAGGTTTTGTGCTCTATCCACTGAGACACCTTTTTTACCCCATCTTACTTTCAATTTTATTAATCTCTCCTTTGATTTGGGGGATTTCTAATTTCTAAAGACCAGGGCTTTTTCTGTTCCCTAGACAACAAGAAGGAATGGGTTCTAGAAGACCCATTCAAAAGAAGAATAGGTAAAAAGTTTTCAAATGAAGAATTGAATACTCTCAATAACCATATAAAAGGTTGGCTCATTGGATTGAGATCCAGGCCTGGAATTCATGGGTTCAAATCTGGCCTCAGACACTCCCCAGCTGTGTGACCCTAGGCAAGTCCCTTAACCCCCTTTTGCCCAGCCCTTAATGCTCTTTTGCCAATGCACACTGGTGGGTGTGTGTGGGTGTGGGTGTGTATGTGTATTTTATAACCACATGAAAGATTGTGCCAAATCCCTAATAATGAGACAAATGCAATTTTAAATGACTCTTAAGTTTTCACCTAATGCCCTGAAAATTAGGAAAGATGATCAATGACAGAAACAGTATTAGAGTAATGGTTGGTAGAGCTGAGAATTGGTCTCACCACTCTAGAAAAGATTTGGAATCATACAGCAAAAGTCACAAAACTGTTTATTCCTTTTGACTTGGCTATCCCCAAGTAAGCATATACCTTCAAAAAAGTTTAAAATAGAGAGAAAAGACACCATATACTTAAAACAGAGTAGTCCTAGTAGCACTTTTTATGGTAGCAAAAATCTATAGAAATAAAGCAAGTGGACAAGGAATTAGTAGAATACATTGTGACATGAATACTATTTAATATTATTGCCTTTCAAGAATCTACAAATGTAGGGGCAACTGGGTAGCTCAGTGGATTGAGAGCCAGGTTTAGAGATGGGAGGTCCTGGGTTCAAATCTGACTTCTGTAAAGATTAAAATTTGGGGGAAACTGAGGCAAGATAGAAATTAGTTTCTCTCTGCAAGGAGTATTATATTTTTAGGGATTTATTGAAGATTAAGGATTAAAGAAAATACAGGATAAGAAAGCATGTGTCTAGGCCCAGGGACCTAGACAACCTCACCTACATTATGAAAAGAGCCGCGTCTGCTTGCAAGTGGAAACAGAAAAAAAAGAAACCTGCCATGGGCGGAGAGCCTTTCAATAAAGATTTGCTCTGATTGTAAAAATTGTGACAAATATCCATCAATTCATAGGTTTTAAAAAATGCCATACAGCAACTTATGTGAAATATGATAGTGTGTTTGTTTGCTATTGTAATTAATTGGATTATTGAAAATTTGGGGGATATTGATATCTACATATTTGTACTACTGTTCTTTAACAATGAAAAATGTTACCTTGTTCAATTCATTTGCCTTATACTCACAGTGGAGCATGGCCAGACATGAAGAGGAAATGGATCTCATTTTTGTTGAGAAAGCCTTGTATTCTATATGATTATAAGCCATATTTTTTTATTTTTTAAGACTTTTATTATTATATTTTCTTGCATGTGCAATATACTATTTCAGGTTTTTTCTTCTTTTTCTGTCCCTTTTTATATTTGAAGCACATGTCACCAGCATCAAGATTTTCTTTTAACTTTTTGACTTTTCAGTACTATAAGTTTAAAATAACATTTGCTAATGCATGCGCAAAAAGCTAGAGACTATGAAAATGATGCCACTAATTGTTTAAAATAAGTTATGGGACTTTGCTTAATGATTCTGTCTGATTCCAGGACAAGATATACACACAAGAGCCATTGCACAGAGCCAAAGAAAAGCCAATCCAGGATGGATTGATGCACTTCCAGGCCAATACAAAGGCTTTGAACCTAGTGTGAAGACTGAGGTTACTGTGTTTAACATGTTGTTACGACATAGGCTTTCCTTGTGTCCACACTCACTCTGAAGATACTCACAGACGAGTATCCCTGAAACCTTGGCTCTGATAATCTGGTCCCTTTTCTGCCTTTCATAGTGTGGTACCTTTCTGTAGTCCTGGTTACTGACTGGGTAAATGCATCATTGCTTCGATCATTTTGATTGGACCCTGATTCAAGGGCCTGTTATAGATTTATTTTTCCTTTATATGGAATGTTTACACATAAGACTTTGATAGTCTATATTTTCATTTAGTATTTTCTTTTTTATTTGGATTTTTCTGATGTCTTTTTAATTTCTCTTGCCAATTGATTCATATACCTCATACCTCAGCCATGCATCCCTACATGATCCTGTATTTTTCAATCACCCTCTTAGTGGGGGAATGTAAAAATATCATTATTTAAATTGCAAAGTTTAAATTCCGTTTAGAAGAATTTTAGGTAAAGAAGATGCTACCTCTCTGAATCCAGAAACTGAACTGTTGGAGAAGCCACCATGAAGAAGCCTCCAGTCCACAAGCTGCACAAGAATGAACTTTGGGTGTAGTTGACCATTCATTTGTATGTATACTTTCATGCCAGAAAGAGGACTGCTCCCCTAACTGGCTTTTTGTCAATGCGTCCAGCAGTTATTGGTTTTGTTCTTCTCCTCATCCTCAAATTGTTGTAATGTTTAAGTTGATTGTTTTCATGATCCTTTTTGGAGAAACCTTTCCCAATAAGAATCATACGGGGGAATGAAAAAATGGACTTGAATCCAGGACTTCAATCCCCAGAATTCCTTGCTCCACTTCCCCAGAATGCTTTGTAATATCACTGAATTCTCACCTCGGCTGAGATCGAGAAGGGGTATTTAACCTGATTGGAAAGGCTTTTGCGGGTCTTTCCTGTTTCCGCTTGCAAACAGACATGGCTCTTTTCATAATGTAGGTGAGGTTGTCTAGGCCCCTGGGCCTAGACACGTGCTTTCTTATCCTGTATTTTCTTTAATCCTTAATCTTCAATAAACCTCTAAAAATATAATACTCCTTGCAGAGAGAACTAATTTCTACCTGCTTCAGCTTTCCCCAAATTTTAATCTTTACACCTCAGACACTTCCCAGCTGGGTGACCCTGGGCAAGTCACTTGACCCCCATTGCCTAGCCCTTACCACTCTTCTGCCTTGGAGCCAATACACAGTATTGATTCCAAGATGGAAGGTGAGAGTTTAAAAAAAAGAAAGAAAGAAACTACAAATTTAAGGAATTTAGAGAAGCATAGGAAGGGTATATAAACTCATCCAGGGTGTAGTAAATAGAATCAGAAGAGTGATATACACAAAAATACACAACTATCAGCGTGGAAATGAATAGAATCCAAAAATGCCGATAAGTGAGAAGTCATTATAATAATCATTCATTCCCTCCCATCAGGAAAAGATGAAGAATGATCTCCTAAGGACAGAGGGCTAAGGGTGTTAGATAAGCCCATAATCTAAGCTGATTCTATTTGTTGCAAAGAAAGCTTTGTTTGGGGAGGGAGGCACAGCCACTCTAGCTGTGGCTGCTAGATAGCACAATGGATAGAGCACCAGGTCTGGAATAGGAAGGACCTGAGTTCAAATTTGCACTCAATCATTTCATAGCTGTGAGACACTGGGTAAATCACTTAACCCCAATCACCTATCCCTTACTGCTCTTCTGTCTTAAAATTGTCACTAAAACAGAAGGTAAGAGATTTTTTTAATGCATCAACAAATTATTTTAAGTAATTAATTGCAGACTTGATATGATTTGAAGAATTCTAAGTCATTCTCTCATCCCCGACCCCAAAAAGCTTTCATTCATTAATTTCCATATCTGGAATCTCCACGAAGAGATTCATTCCTTTAGGCTGTTCACTCTTTCTAGAAGATTCATTAATAACAACTCCATCACTTGGCTGAGGTCCGGACCAATGAGCCCAACAGCTATCATTATACATGAGCATCAATCGGAGTACCAGAATGGCGCAATGACAGATGGTCGCGAGGTGGCGGAAATGCTTGTGTTGGGCTGGTTTGGGGAAGGCTATCTCTAAACTGTAAAGAACTCTCTCCAGGTGAACGGTGATGCCGAAGGCGGTCCTGGGTCCCTCACCGTCGAGGGGGACTGATGACAAGAGAGAGAAGACACGCCCCAGCGCCCTTCGCCAAAGCAAGGATAGGGCGCGGCGCCCGTTACTCACAGTCCAGGATGACTTGGGCGGCTCGGTAGAGCTCGAGTCGATACAGGAGGTCCAGGAGCTGCTGCACCGTGGCCTGCCTCATCCCCCACCACCACAGCAGCTCCCGGGTGATGCTGACTCCTTGGATCCTCTCCATGGACTTGATCTTCCTCAGCTGGGTCTGGTCCGTCATCACGTAGGAGGCTAAAGAGCGAACAGAGAGGATTTTCAGTTAGTGGGGCCGCTGGGCAGGGAGAATGTCGGAACGGGGCTGACCGGACCCACAGACCAGCCGGGGAGCTGTCCACGTGGAACGACCAGCGGAGGTGGCCAGGCTCAAGTCAACCACATCAAATCCCTCCTTTCCCCATCCTTCCACCTACTACGGAACCTCTAGGGTACCATTCCGCGTGCATGCCTTGGAGTTCAGCTCCTGGGAGCTTGGAGATAGTTCCTTGGGGAAATACAAATATGTTCTTCCCCCATGGCGAGGGCTTTCCCTCCCAGATTTCCTTCCTTTCGGCCTCTCTATACCTTCTATGCACTCAGCCATTTGCATGGTATCTCCTCTAATAAAATAAAAGATTCTAATAGATGAATTAAAAATAAAAATAAAATAGATCTAAACTAATCTTTAAAATCTAATAGATAAATAGTTAATAAATTTAAATTTTTTTTTAATTCCTAGAGATGTTTTTGCACTCTTTGCATGCCCAAAGCTTAGTGCAGTGCCTTCAGCTCCATTTTAGACTTTTTTTTTTAAACCCTTACTTTCTTTCTTAGTAATAACTCTAAGACAGAACAGTAAGGGCTTTGTAATTGTAATTATGTGACTTGTGCAGGGTCACACAACTAGGAAGTGCCTGAGGCCAGATTTGGGATGTTGTTTTTTAGTTTTATCTTTATTTTACTCCAATAACAAATTTACACATAAGTTTTCCAAAGTTATATGATTCATGTTGCCTCCCTCTCCTCTTCCTCCCACTTCCCAGAGTTGATAAGCAATTCAGTTGGATTATACATGTATTATCACTGAGGTCAGATTTGAACCCAAATCTTCTGGGGTCCAAGCCTAGCTACTCTGTTCCACCAAGTGTCTTTAGATGTAATTTTTTCCTTCATTAAAATGTAAGCTCTGGGGCAATTAGTGGCTCAGTGGATTGACAAAGATTCTAATATGACCTCAAACACTTCCTAACTGTTTGACTCGGGACAAATCACTTAACCCCCCCCCCCCCCATTGCCTAGCCATTACCCATCTTCTAACTTGGAACCAATACATACTATTGATTCTAAGACAAAAGGTAAGGGGTTTTTTGTTGTTTTTGTTTTTTGTTTAAATTTATTTATTTAGAATATTTTTCCATGGTTACATGATTCATATTCTTTTCCTCTCCCCTTCCCTCCCCCCTCCTGTAGCCAATGAGCAATTCAACTGGGTTTTACATGTGTCATTGATCAAGACTTATTTCCATATTATTAATATTTGCACTAGGATGTTCGTTTAGATTCTATATCCCCAATCATATCCCATCAACCCATGTGATCAAGCAGTTGTTTTTCTTGTGTTTCTGCTCCACAGTTCTTCCTCTGAATGTTGATAGCATCTTCCTCATAGATCCCTCAGAATTGTCCTGGATCATTGCATTGCCACTAATAGAGAAGCCCATTATATTTGATTGTACCACAGTATATCCATCTCTGTGTACAATGTTCTCCTGGTTCTGCTTCATTCGCTCTGTATCACTTCCTGGAGGTCGTTCCAGTTCACATGGAATTCCTCCACTTTATTATTCCTTTGAGCACAATAGTATTCCATCACCAACATATATCACAATTTGTTCAGCCATTCCTCAATTGGAGGGCATCCCTTCATTTTCAAATTTTTTACCACCACAAAGAGCACAACTATGAATATTTTGGTATGTCTTTTTCCTTATTATCTCTTTGGGGTACAGACCCAGCAGTGCTATGGCTGGATCAAAGGGCAGACAGTCTTTTAGTGCCCTTTGGGCATAGTTCCAAATTGCCTTCCAGAATGGTTGGATCAATTCACAACTCCACCAGCAGTGCATTAATATCCCGACTTTGCCACATCCCCTCCAGCATTCATTACTTTCCTTTGCTGTCATATTAGCCAACCTTCTAGGTATGAGGTGGTACCTCAGAGTTATTTTGATTTGCATTTCTCTAATTATGAGAGTTTTAGAACACTTATTCATGTGCTTATCGATAGTTTTTATTTCTTTATCTGAAAACTGCCTATCCATGTCCCTTGTCCATTTATCAATTGGGGAATGACTTGATTTTTTTTTTGTACAATTCACTTAGTTCCTTAAAAATTCCTTCGTCAGAAGTTTTTGTTATAAAGATTTTTTCCCCCAATTTGTTGCTTCCCTTCTAATTTTGGTTGCATTGGTTTTGTTTGTACAAAAACTTTTTAGTTTAAGTAATCAAAATTATTCATTTTACATTTTGTGATATTCTCTATTTCTTGTTTGGTCTTAAATTCTTTTCTTTCCCATAGATCTGACAGGTATACTAGTCTATGTTCACCTAACTTATTTACCGTTTCAGAAGGTAAGTATTTTTTTTTAAAGTATAAGCTCCTTCTGGGTAAATAATTTTTTTCTTAAATTTAGCACAATAGTAAACTCTTAATAAATGTGAGTTGGATAATCATAATAGGTCTTGTGTTTCTTGACTTCTCAAATGATGGGTAAGACAGAGGGGGGAGAGAAACAATGCAGAACTGAAAATTAAAATTGCATTTTAAAAGATGTTGGTTGGTTAAATTTACTATATCATCAGAGATTTGCATAGAAATCAATTAATCAATGCTCATCTAATAACATACTGAGCCACTAGGTGATAGATACAATTCCCAGCGTGGAATCCAGAAAACTCATCTTCCTGAGTTCAAATCTGGCCTCAGTTACTTACTAGCCCTGTGATCCTGAGCAAATCACTTCATTCTATTGGCCTCTGTTTCCTCATCTGTAAAATGAGCTCGGGAAGGAAATGGCAAACCATTCCAGTTACCCCTTGGAGGAATTTAATAGTCTTAAATACAGTGGCATTCTAGCATGGATTAAAAATGTCAAATTTGATCTGTCAGCACTTGATAGAGTGAAGAGGATACCAAAGAGGGGTTCTGCCTAGCCTGGGGCCCTGATGCCAACTGTATGCCTTTGGTTAAATTGCTTCCCCTATTGGTGCCAAGGATTCCTTCAATAGAAAATGGAAACAATAATATCTGCCCCACCAGACTCCCTGGGTTAGTGCAAAGTTCAAGTGGAATCCTGGATGTGAAAGTCTTTGGAAAAGCATCACGTGCCATGGAAATTGGAGCAGTCAGTAGAGTGGAAGGGAGCTAGTCCCAAGGAGGAAGGGAGAAAAGGGAGAAAGGCAATTTATTTTGCCTCCCACCAGTTTTGAAGTTTATCTAATCAGTGATTTCATCAGCATCCTGTGGTTTCCTCTTTGTGGGAATTCCCTAAGCCTAACCCAATTATAAATGGTTTTAGAGAGTTGCCTGAGACTCCTAAGTCCTTAGCCAAGTCACAGCTTTGACTGGGCCTTGATTAGGTGTGCCTTGGGGAGAATATTAAAGGGAAACAGAATGAAAATGTTCTCTTTTCTGATTCAGAAGATTGGCTCCACTTGGGAAAAAATCTAGAACTTCCAAGGAATCATTGTCCTCATCCTCATCATCATTTATATAGTGCTTCCAAAAAAAAAATGTTTAGATATATTAGCTCATTGGCATAACATCCCTGAGAAATAAACACTTTTAGGTATGATTATTCCCATTTTACAAATGAAAAAACTGAGGCTAGGAAAGGCTGTGTGGTACCTAATGGAAAAGAAGGAGTCAGAGGTTCTGAGTTCAAATCCTTCCCATGATTCTTACTAAATATGTGGTTTTAATTGGGCAAGTTGCCTCCTCTTTGGACTTAGTTTCATCTCTTTAAGGTGCTAAACTATTCTGCATTTTCAAGAATAAGGACAAGGAGAGGGCAACTAGGTGACTCAGTGGATTGAGAGCCAGGCCTAGAGACGAGAGGTTCTAGGTTCAAATTTGGCCTCAGACACTCCCCAGCTATGTGACCCTGGCCAAGTCACTTAACCCCCATTGCTTAGCCCTTACCACTCTTCTGCCTTAGAACCAATACACAGTATTGATTCTAAAGTGGAAGGTAAGGGTTTAAAAAAAATAGGGCCAAGGAATGTAAAATGATTACTCTGCATTTACAAATAATCTACCAAACTGGGGCAGGTAGGCAGCTCAGTGGATTGAGCACCATGCCCAGAGACAGGAGGTCCTGGGTTCAAATTTGACCTCAGGTATTTCCTACCTGTGCAAGTCTGGGCAAGTCATTTAACCCCCATTGCCTTCACAGCCCTCTAAATCACCAGCTAGATGCCACAGTAGATAGAGAGCTGGATCTGGACCTTAGAATCCTGCCACAGACACTTAAAAATTGTGTGACTCTGGACAAGTCATGGAATCACTATCTGCCTCAGTTTCCTCATTTGTAAAATGGAGATAATAATAGCACCTACCTCCCAGGGGTGTGGAGGACAAAGGAAGATAAAGGGCGATAGCTAACTATTTGGGATAACTGGGTTAACTTTTGGGTTCAGGTATCATATTTTAGGGCCAGTAATCTCGTTTGGGAAGGGTAGACAAGCCCAGAGCAGACCCTGAGCTAATAAACACAGCCCATATATAATCACAGGACAATTTGGGTTTAATAAATAAGGGAAAAGTGGGAAGGGGATTTGGGATTATCTAAACTAAATTTAATCTATCTATCCCCACCAGATCCAATAATCCCTTCACAGGAATTTCTTCTTAAAGGACTTCCTACTCTACTTCTCCCTAACCTCAATCTAGAGTCCCTAATCTTAACTAAAACCCTCCACTATAGCCCCCCCTTCGTTAGAATTAAGGAGAGGGTCTGCCTAAGGCTTTGCTAAGCCCAGGGAAGGTCTTAGATCCAAAAGGATCCAGACTTGATCTCCCAGGCTCTGTAGATGGATCCGCGTAACCAGGAACTGCCTCCAAGGAAAACAGCAAACAGGAATCAGGAAGAGGAGAACCCTGCAACTGACACCTCGTGAGATTCTCCAGAGAGAGCAGCTCGCTCACTGTCTTGGCCTCAGCCTAAACCCCTTCCAAAGCTCCATCCACAGCCTTCCGGCTGGCCTCATGCCACTTTTCTGCAAATGTCACCACTTTCCTTACAACACAAGGGAGGCGAAGCTGGCCAGGCCTAGGTTGCCAATAGCTCTGCAGCTATTCCTACCGCTCCCGCCCAGTTACCCATGAGCCTTGGGAAGCGAATTCAGAGCCCGGGGAGGGGAAGAGACAGGCCAAGAATCCCAGTTTACAGGCTCAACCACCCGAGTCACTGGGAGTCCCCAAACAGAAATCCTGTTCCTGTTTGGGGAATTTCATATCATCGCCGCAGGGCTGGGCAGTCTGCCCTCAATAAAGACAAAGGATCTTAAGAGGAATACCGACTGAACTGCACATGCCCAGAGGCCCCAGGCTTCTTCTAACTCCCCTTCCTCCCCAAGCTAGTGAGAAATGGTGGCATTGGGGAAAGAGCACCAGTCCGGGGAGTCAGAGGACTCTGGGCTTCTGACTGATTCTATTCATTAATATAATATTATATTTACATATATTTATATTTATAATTATATATACAAAATTAATATAACAGGGCCTTGAATGTCACACTGTTTGGGCTCTGAAAAACGGGATCTGGAGGACGCTGGGTTTCTGATTGATTCTATTCATTAATATAATATTATATTTATATATTTATTTTTATTTATATAATTATATTTATATATAATATTAATATAACAGGACCTTGAATGTCCCACTGTTTGGGCTCTGAAAAACAGGGGATCTGGAGGATGCTGGGTTTCTGACTGATTCTATTCATTCATATAATATATTTATTTATATTTCTATATATAATTATATATATATAATTAATATAACAGTGCCTTGAATGTCACACTGTTTGGGCTCTGAAAAACAGGGGATCTGGAGGACGCTGGGTTTCTGATTGATTCTATTAATTAATATAATATGATATTTATATATTTATTTTTATTTATATAATTATATTTATATATAATATTAATATAACAGGACCTTGAATGTCCCACTGTTTGGGCTCTGAAAAACAGGGGATTCAAACCCTAGGGCTTCTGAGGGTTCTTTCAAGAAGGAGGCTGGGATGGGAGAAGTCGCTAAGTCATCCAAAGTAAGTGCTGGAAATCTCAAAAGAGGCTAGAAGTAGAGGAGGGATCCTAATAAGCTCCTTGAGGGTAAAGGACCAAATTGTTTTTGCCTCTCTTTTCGCCCCCAGCACTCGGCACAGTGACAGCTGGCACTTGGTGATGACATCTAGAAAGCTCTCAATACGAGTCTATCGGCACTTCCTAGCTGGTGTCCCTGGCCAAGTCACCTACCTCACTGCCTAGCCCTTGCTGCTCTTCTGTCGGAGAATTGGTGAAGGTAAGAGTTTTATTGGGGGGGGGGGGGGGCGTCCCTCATCTCCAGCCTGTAGGAGGAAATCCAACGTCCCTTCTAGGAAAAGAGTGAGTAGATCGCTAGCTGAGGCTGGGAGCCCAAGGACAGTTTCATTTCACGGAATATCTCTCATCCACAACTATAAAGTGCCCATTCCTAGTCATCAGCAAGGAAGATTTCTTTCCCCTCCGTAAAGTGAATAAATCCTAGCCTGAGACCTGGGGGTCCCTGAGAATCCTTCCCTTCTGCTCCTTGCCTCTCCCAGCAAGGAGGGTTTCAAGCAGTCTGTTTGGGAGCCTGGCAGGATCACTGAGTAGGAGGTTAAAATAAGTTAATTATAGATTTATAGGATGATTTAGAAGCAGAAGAAACCTTAGAAAGCATCTAGTCCAAACGCCTCATTTGACAACTAATGAAAATGTATCAAACGCCATCAACATGGCAGGCATTGATGAGAAAGGCATACTTGGGTGATCTTGGGCAAGTCATGGCACCTCTTCAGCCTTGGTTCCTGGTCTGTAAAATGAAGGGGGTTGAACCAGATGGCCTCCAAGGCCCCTTCTCACTGGGAATCTATGATCCAAGAAGGCCAAAGGCTTATTGACTTGTCCAATATGCCTGGTTAATAAACTAGAGGCTGGACTCCATCCCAGCTCAAAGCAAACCCGAGGCTCTTTCAACGACTCACCAAAAACAGCCCAGAGATGCTCGCTTCTTTGACTGATAAACTCTTTTTACCTCCAGTGGCATAGACGAGCCTCCCAAGGAAGGAACGTGTGAGCAAGAATGAAAGAGAACAAAAGGTGCCCATTTGTAGACTCTTCCTCCCCCACCCCGTCCCAAGCCCTTACAAACAGCCCATTCTAGTTAGTACAAAACAATCTTTCCCAGTGAATGTTCCCACT
This sequence comes from Monodelphis domestica, assembly GCF_027887165.1. Lineage (NCBI taxonomy): Eukaryota > Metazoa > Chordata > Mammalia > Didelphimorphia > Didelphidae > Monodelphis > Monodelphis domestica. Next base: position 52,586,133 of record NC_077233.1, on the reverse strand, counting down.
CTTATCTAACTTAATTCTTTCTTCTTGTTCTTGTTCAGTTGTTCCTGACTCTTCGTGACCCCATTTGAAGCTTTCTTGGTGAAGATACTGGAGTGATTTGCCATTTCCTTCTCCAGCTCATTTTTTACATATTGGGAAACTAAGGCAAATGGGGAGAGGTGACTTGAGGTCACACAGCTACTAAGTGTTGGCGGCCAGATTGAACACAGAAAGATGACTCTTCTTGACTCCAAGCCCAGTGCTCTATCCACTGCATCTAGTCTAGTTGTCCCTCAATTCTCTGGTTAACCTTGTTGATGAATGCATTCCAAAATGTTCCAGAAATATCTGGTAAATTTGGTAGGCTGGGGGGTAGCTGGGTAGCTCAGTGGATTGAGAGCCAGCCCTAGAGACGGGAGGTCCTAGGTTCAAATCTGACCTCAGCCACTTCCCAGCTGTGTGACCCTGAGCAAGTCACTTAACCTTCATTGCCTAGCCCTGACCACTCTTCTGCCTTGGAGCCAATACACAGTATTGATTCTAAGACAGAAGGTGAGGGTTTAAAAAAAAAGAAAAGAAAGAAATATATGGTATGTTTGTTAAGCCAAAAGAAAGGATCTTGGGTCTTTTTTTGGAGGGAATTCGTCAAGTGCTCTCATCTTCACATGGTTTCTTTTCCTGTAAGGCTGAGGTTCACTTCCCCAAAGCTCTCAGACCTAATTCATTTCCCCAGCATTCTGGGGGCACATTTTCCAGTGCCTTCCCCATGCCACAAGAGTAGTATTTTATACACCAACATTTCCGTTCCTTCTGATCACCACCACGATTACTAAGCACAGGCTGACCTCGTAACCAGTTTTTCAATACCAAGCCCTGAGAAGCATGCCTAGGAGCGAACACCGTGGCACCACTGCCATGTAACACGTCTTTTTCTTGATCTGGACCTGAGATTTGGTCAGGCAGGTCATTGCGGGAGGAGGAAATTCCCACTCCCAATGGAGGCTAAGACCATCCCTTCATTAGAGTCTGTGAGAAATTCACAATAATATCAGCTAGCATTCTGGAGCCCTCAAAGGCTTGTAAAGCATTTTACCTCTATTATCTCACTTGATTCTCACACCAGCCCTGTGAAGTAGATGCTATGATTGTCATCTCCATTTTAGAGATGGGAAAACCGAGAAAAGGTCAATGATTTGCGCAAAGGTCATAGGAAGTGTTTACGGTTGGCTGTGAACTCAGGTTTTCTAGAGTTCAGGTCTAATTCTCTCTCCACTATGGCACAGAATACCCTAGGTTCTGAGGCTGGTCCAATTTCTTATAGCCAGCATGTATGAGAGGCAGGACTTGAATCCAGGTTTTTCTGTCCGTAGATCAGCTCTGACATAGCTCTTTGCCTCCATGGATTCGTTCCTCATTTGACAAGTTAACAAATCTCAGAATGTAAGAGATGAGACTCAAGAGACCCTCAAAATGCAGGATCCAGATCTCCTGACTATCATTCTGAAGTTCATTCACTGTTCTGGGTTAGGTGAAGCAAGCTAAAAATAGAGCTCAAAAGCAAAGAGTAGAATAATACTTAAACAAGCTAAAAGAGTTTATAAAGGGAGGTGGTAAATGTTCTGAATCAGAGGACTTGAGTTCAAATCCCAACTCTGCTCTGGACCACCTGTGTGACCTTAAAGTCATTTATCCTCCCTTTAGCCTCAGCTATCCCATTTTCCCTCTGTGAAAGCTTCTACTTTCTTCTCTGTAAAATGAAAAAGTTGGGCTAGATCATCACTAAGGTCCCTTCCAGTTCTAAAGCCTGTGTTCCCTGAGGGAATTAGGTCATACCTTCTTGGATGATCCCTCTCCACCCACCCTCGTGCCCAGTCAGCCTTGCCATTCCCGGGGCTCCCATCTTCCTAAGTCTCCAGCCTTCCCACTGTCCCCAGACCCCCTTGACACCTTTCTCACCAAATTGCATCCAGTCCCATTCACTCAAGCTGTCCATCTTGTGGCAGAAGTCCTCCAGCACCCAAGAAGGGAGCTGATAGATATATTGGGTAGTCCTGGGGCTCCGGAGAGCCGGTGGGGGTGGCAGCAAAGGTGGCTGCAAGGCCATTTTCCCTGCTTCCAGTAGTAGAAAGTATGAAACAGTCAAGACTCTCTTCTCTCCCGGGCCATCAGCTTGCTGGCACCGAAGATCTCTTCACCCCTCCTAGGAGAAGCAGCTGAGCCACACCTAGAGTAACGTGATCCCTCCTTGGGGGGAAGGAACCCAAACAAGGTGTCCCCTTTGTTAACAGCAAAGCATTGGGCTTTTTGCAGTACGTTCTGGGCTCCCACTTGTCAACAGGATGTCTGCTAGGCTGAGTTTCAGCCCAGAATGAGTCAGAAAGTGGCTGGCACCAAGCTTCTTACTCAGGGGAGGAGCCCCAATGGGAAGCACCCTTTGGTAACTAGCTACAATTTTCCAGGAAGTTGGGCTGAGCCAAGCTGGGCTGGAGTGAGGTGGACTGGGCAGCACTGCCACCAAGCTGTATCTAAGAGCCATGACAGGAGAGTTCTAGCCAAGGCTTTACTGCCTCAGGAACCCAAAAGATGGAAGGAAACCTAGAGATGAGGACAGCACCCTGGGTTCTAGTTCTACTTACTAATTAAAGCTACTAATTAGTGGGAGTCATGACTTCTTGGGGCCTCAATTTCCTTTGCTCTCAAACCAGGCTATTCGGCTGCTATCTCCTCTGTATTAAGGAAATGACTGGGATAATGTAAGCAGAAACATTTTTAAAAATAACTATCTAGTCCATACTTTTCATTTCTAGACAATAGATGGACTAAAGAAATTAAGACAAAAGATGGACTAAGGACAAATGAGGACTAAAGAAATTGAGTAATTCTTCCCAAGGACAAAGCTAATTAGTGGAATGCCTGTGGCTGAGAGTCCAATTGAGCAGGGGCTCAGTCTAGCAAACAGATTCAGTATACCCTAAAATGGGATTTATAGAATTGGAAGGAACTTTAGGTATCTTTTAACTAAGACCCTTCATTTTAACCATGATGAACCTGAGGCTAAGGGAAGTTTAGTGACTTACAAGTCAATAGTAGAAAAGCCAGGAATCAAACAGAGGTCATCCGCCCCCCAACCCCGTGCTTATATGCACCAGGCAGGACAGCCTCTGGGACTAAAAAGTCTTTGTTCTCAACTGGAAAGATTTAAGTTCTGTGTTGTGGGAATGTAACTGCTTTACACTGAATAGGCAAGGAGGAAATAAACAGGAAATATAATGGTTGGTTCCTTTTAAGCTGAAAGCAAAGCCTAGAAAGAGAACTGAAGGTAAAAAAGAATGAGGGAAGCTTGGAGTAAATCAAGAGAGTGGCTGATCCTAGAAATCTCTGGTTTGAGCAAATATACAAATTTTGTATATTTTGTATACAATCATGTTCTGACTACTCAACCACTTAGAGGCATTATTCAAATTTATACTGCTGATTTTCATTAGGCTAGAGCTTGGGCAGGTAGGTGGTGCAGTGAAATCAGGAAGACTTCTTGCTGAGTTCAAATCTGGCCCCAGACACTTACTAGCTGTGTGATCCAAGCCCTAGTTCCTCATATGTAAAATGAATTGGAGAAGGAAATGGTAAGCCATTCTTTGCTAAGCAAATCTCAGACAAGGTCATGAAGACCCAAGAACCCAAATCTGTCCTCAGACACTTCCTAGCTGTGTTACCCTGGGCAAGTCCATTACTTATCCCTTACTGCTCTTCTGCGTTAGATCCAATACACAGTATTGATTCTAAGATGGAAGGTAAGGGTTTTTTTTTTTAAGAACCAATTACCATATTTTATATAATAAAATATTTTAAAAATTTCAATACATGGGACTATGTCATAGGAATTATTATCTAAAATTTAACCATAACAAACTATATAATAACAAAATGTACATACATACGATATTCAGAACTATAACAAAATATACAAATATAGCATTATTGCATGGGAACAAAAAATAAAAACTAAACAAAACAAAAACATACTTAGATTGGGGAATAGCTAAACAAATTATGGTTCATGAATGTAATGGAATATCCTTATATACAAGAAACAAAGAATATGGGGCATTTAGGAAAACATGTATGTGTATTGAATGAAATGATGCATCTGCTACTCTCTCTGGTTTCAGCTCCCCTTTTCCTGCCTTCTTTTCTGTCTCATCTCCTTCCATTAGATTGGCAGTTCCTCAAGGGTAAGATTGTTTTTCTTTTTATTAATCATATTCCTGGCAGATATCCTCTTGACAAATCTAGACCATATCACAAAAAGTCCCACAATGCCCTGCTGTTAACAAAGGAGACACCCTGCTTGGGTTCATCCCTCCCAAGGAAGAATCCGGTTACCCCAGAAGCTGTGCAGGGTCTGGCACAGAGTTGGTACTTAATAAATGTTTGTAAAGAAAGCAGAATCCAGAGAACATACAAGTGCAATAATAGAAATAAAAGCCACTCCAAGGGAGCTGAACTCCCACAGTTACGGAAGTGAACAAAATCAGCAATCATGGAAGAGTACTTTGAGGAGATTTCCTTTGGATTTTGCCTCTGAAACTATTCAATGTAACTACTATATGTCTTAGAGGGCACAGCATAGTTTTTTCTAGAGATAATAGGCAGAGTCAATAAACATTTATTCAAGGACCTACCATGTGTGCTCTAAGAACTGACAATATAAATAGAAAAAAAAATAGCTCTCAAGGAGCTTACAATTTAAAGTAGGAAGAGGAAACACAAGAGAAAATGAGGTGAAGGGAGGGAGTAGAGTCCCCTGGCATGAAGGCATGATGGAAAAGGGAAAAAAATTCTAAATAAAAATAGGACAAAATTCTTAATAAAATTCTAATAAAAATGAAATAAATTCTAACTAAGCATAGCCAGAGAAATCATACATACACATAAAAAGCATACATCTACACACACACACACACACATATATGTATATATATACAAACACACATATATATGTATTTACATATCTTTTTATTCATATATATACATTTTTGGACATGGCCAATCAATGTGGGAATTTCTTTTGCTTGACTAAATTTATTACCAGTTTTCTTTCTTTTAGCTGCGAATAAAGGAAGACTGAAGCTAGGGACTGAGTAGCAAAAAACAAAAGAAAGACAAGATCCCTGAAGAACTTTTTTTAATGCACAGGCATCCTCGCTGAGCACGACAGCTTGGAAAGTGAAATGCCAAATGTATTCCACATCTCAAGAGAGAAGCAAGCTGTCCCTAGATTTGTAGCTGAGAGTACAACCTCTTCCTCTGTTCTACTCTGAGTATGGAAATGTGCTCCATTTCTTTGGCATTTGTTAATATTAGAACAAAATAATAAATCTAAAAAAAATTTTTTTGGATGAATTTCCCAGGAGTGGTAAAAACATCTTGCTGTAGCCTTATTAAGTAAATATACTTCCTTAACTATTAGCCAGCCTACAAGGGCCTTGTTTTGATTCTGAATCACTAGAGCCAGAATCAACTCTAGGCTTCCACAGAAAGTGATCCTTTTGCTCTCTGGGGAAAATCCCTACAGAAAACAGTCAACTTTATCTTCTGTTTTGTTTCAATTCTGCTTTTAAAAATATGATCTGGTATGACCCTGGGCAAGTCACTTAACCCCCATTACCTAGGCCTTAAGCTCTTCTGCCTTGGCACCAGTACACAATACTGATTCTAAGACAGAAGGTAAGGCTTAAAAAAAATTTTTTTTTGAAGTTTTAATCCCCTTCCCAACTTGATAGGACCCCAAAAGAACTTCCATAGGATCAGATCATGAGAAGTTCTTTTGGGGTCATATCAAGTTGAGAAGAGGATTAAAACTTCAAAAGGTACAACCTATATTGTATTACCTGCCTTCTCAGGAAGGAAGGAATATGGATTGCAAAATGTCAGATGATTTTTTAAATTCAAAGATATTATATTTTCCCAATTCCATGTAAAAACAATTTTCCACCTGCATTTTCCAGAATTATAAGATCTGAATGGTCTCTCTCCCTCCCTTCCTTCCCCTCTCTCATAGACAGAAAGCAATTTGATCTGGATTATTCACGAATTATCACGCAAAACATATTTCCATATTGGTCATTTTTGTAAGAAAATACTCATAGAAAACCAACCCCCCCAAATAAAACCATAAATAAACGAATGTGAAAGATGGTATGCTTTGATTTACATCTGACTCCTACAGTTTTCTCTGTAGGTGAATAGAATTCTTTGTCATAAGACAAATCATATTGATGTATAATATGGAAAAAATGTAAAACAAAAACAAAAGCATGTCAATAGAGGGGCGCTGAGTCATCAGTTTCCTTTTGAGTTATAGAAGCAGCAGCCTGAGAAAATGGTTAGGAAATCAGCGTTTCCCTCGTGGAGCAGCAGCAGAGCAGAGCCCTTCAAGCCATCTAGTCATCCAGTCAGCTGGGGTCACTTGGCAGGCCACATGCCCATTATAGACGCCCATGAGGGGAGGGTCAAAGCTGCCCCTGTGGCTCCCTCCACTCCCGCTGTGCCTCTTACAGGTGTTCATGGCTCACTGGTCCTGGGTCTGAGGCAGAACGAAGCTGTTTCACAGAGCTTCTGTTTCTGATGTTACTTTGGAGAAAACAACTCATTTCCTTATGAGCAAAGGGTCTCATCCACTTGTCCTCGATTCATGGTATTGGAACAAAACATTTTCCCTGGGTCTTGCAGCAAGGTGGCCCAGGGGACAGAGCCCTGGGCAGGTCACTTCTAACCTTGCTGAGCCTCAAGAATGGCGCCCAGGTGTGAATCTTGAAATTTCTCAGACTTGTGAATGTTAAAAATTTCCCCATCGGGGAATTCTCCATTGGAACAACTCCCTACTGGGAACATTCCCCATTTTGACAGTGAGAACTCTACTTGGATCAGAAGTGGGAGGACCTCTGCTCCACCCGTACTTGGGACTGCTTTGGGGGAGAGAACTCCTTGCTAAACAATGAAAGTACTTAAACCCATACTTATAATGAGGCAAAAAGTTCTTTAAGGGGGCAGCTGGGTAGCTCAGTGGATTGAGAGCCAGTCCTAGAGATGGGAGGTCCTAGGTTCAAATCTGGCCTCAGACACTTCCCAGCTGTGTGACCCTGGGCAAGTCACTTGACCCCCATTGCCTAGCCCTTACCACTCTTCTGCCTTGGAGCCAATACACAGTATTGACTCCAAGATGGAAGGTAAGGGTTTAAAAAAAAAAAAAGTTCTTTAAGCCATGACCATTTTTAGAATTAATACAATGGGGTGCTAAGTACCTATTAAAGGTCAGGCAACTTGTAAACTTGCCAGGAGCAAAGAGGTGAAAACTTATTCAGAAGTTTTTTCTGGTACAAACTTACTAAAGGGATTAGTCGACCCAGCAATGTTTTTAGAATGGATTGTCCTTTGGAAAACGTCTACTGTGATTGGTAGATGTAAGGACTTAGGGGAGATGACATAAGAGAAACCCCCCTATATAAGAAGAAGCAGAATCTCTTATGAAACTAAAGCTTCCTTAGAGGGGAGAGAGAAGCTTTAAGGTAGGAAGATAGAGAAAGGATAGAAGTTTTAGATACCACGAGGGGGATGACGGAGTCAAAGTAGAGATATGAGGTGGCAGGAATGAGTCTTTATTAATTACCAATGAGCCACAGCCAAGCTCTGATCAAAGGACCATTCCAAAGGCTTTTACCAGTCCAGAGATCCCATTTAATACCACACAGGTCGGAGAGATGATAGAGAAAGATTAGAGATGGAGCCTGGCCCAAGGCCAGGCTCCAGCAAGGACAGGCATCAGTGCGAGCTGGAAGGGAGGAAGAGCAGAAGAGAGAGAGATGGAGCTGGCTGGGCCCTATTTATATGTAAATATACCCAGTACATAGGGATGATCATCATTGGTTAATGACAAGGTATAGGTGTGGTTTCTCTCAACCAGGTGAGCACAAAGAAACCTGTGTTCCCGCCTAACCTGGGGGAAGCTGGGGTCAAGGGTCAGAGGCTTTCCCAGCCATGTGCAATACTGAGCATGCTCAAGACTGAGCATCCTCTCTTCTAAGGCAATCTGTACATACCAACTGTTCCCCTTGCCCATAGCTAGGGGTGGACTGCTACAGAAACAATCCTTTTGGAGAATCTTTTGAAGCTCTCTGGAGAAGGGAAGCTCTTGGAGGACAATCTCTAAGGAGGTCTCGCTGGAGCTCCTCTGAGGGGACTCTGTCCCTCTGGAGGCTCTTGAGAGAGGCCCTTTGAAACAGTCTCTGGCTGGAAGGCTCTTTGAGGAGGACTCTGGCTGGAACTCTCTCTGAGGAGACTCTGTCACTAGAATCCTTGCTTAGACAGACCTTGTGGTGAGTGATAAAAGACTGACTGACTGACTGATCTCTCTCTCTCTTAAGACTCAGTTCTAGGCCATGTTGGCTTAAGGCCCTTCATACTTATTTCCTTTTTCTCTTTTTCTCTCTTTTCTTTAATTCCTCATTGTATTATTAATTAAATTCTCTATAAAACCCAGTTGACTTGAGTATATTCTTAATCAGGAATATTTCCCTGGCGACCACCTTATATTTGATTTAAAACCAAGACACTGTAGTGAAACATATTTTCTGCTGTCACAAAATTTACTCACCCACTCTTATATCTACTATAATTTATATCTTCCACTATATTTTACTCACTACAGTTTATGACCCCAACTCTTTTAACTGCCACAGTTTATGGCAGACAACTATTTTAACTATTACAGTTTATGGCATATACTATTTATCTATCACAATTTATATCTTCAACTCTTTTAAATATAACACAGGTAAACAGATATTTGTCCAGCCTCGGTAAAAGATAGCTATCATCTCCCTGCTGCTCTGCTCTGACGTATTTAAACTTCTCATGTCCCTGAAGCACTAGTTCCATGTTGCTCAGTCAGACATCTTGTTGACGTTCTCCTGGGGAAGGAGGGGTTAAGACGGGATCGTTGGGTCTAGAAATAGACAAGGAACAAAATTATTTCCAGGATGGTGAGGACTAAGGATGGAGGGGATTGGGTCAGGCTTTAGCTAGAGCCTCAGAAGTCAGGAAGCCTACTTTCCATGTGCCAGACACCATGCCAAGCAGTTTACATACATGATCCCATCTGATCTTCAACAACACTGGGAGATGCTGCTGCTATTAGTTGAGGACGCTCGAAGGACCCTGGTTCAGTGACTTTCCCTGGGTCACCAGGCTAGGAAGGGTCTGAAGGTTCGATCTTCCTGACTCTGGCTGCCCCAACAACCCTACCTCTACTCAAATGAGTAATGTACGTAAGCTCTAAATACCACCTGAGTATTAGCTCATCACTCAAAGTTTTAGATATCCAACCATACTCTGTCAGGAATATAACCAAAGTTATCTGCTCAATTCAGTCCTTTAATTGCCATAAATGGTCATTTTCTCCATCTGTCCCTGGACTACCATAAGCCACTGCTTCCTAGGCTTCCTCCAGGCACTTCCTCCCTAGGAAGGGGGGCTTCTGTGTTCTTTATCTCTTAGGCTACAAGGTACTGCTTTCCAGTCAAAGTACTGGGGAGACAGAAGCTTCTGTTTGCCTGGGCCCGGGAGTCATGAAAGCTGAATGCAAATTGAACCTTTATTATCCTCTGACTGCACCTACCAGTTCATCCCTAGTCTTCCCCTCATTTCCAAGTCCATTTCTGCACCATTATTGGTCTTCTTCAGCATTTCCTAATCTTTCTCATTCCTAGAGAGGCCTTGCTTTTCTGTGACGTCATATTTGCAGAAATTTGTGGAGAAAGGGCAAGGAGGGGCATGTTAAAGGCTAGTGTCCTAAGATATGAGTGGAATATGACTGAGGAACCAAAGAAAATAGGATTTTTTTTTGTCCTAACAAAGAATAAAATAGTTGGTCATGAATAGATAAAGAATACAGCATGTAGATAGTACTGCTTCTGATAGAATTATGAATATGAAGGATTAAAAGCATGAGAAATAAATATAAACAGGAAAACAATGTACATAATAACTATGACAATTAAGAAAACAGAACAAGAGCCTGTCCATGGACCTAATTCTTTATTCTTCATAAATTAAAATATTAGTACTATTTAATGCCAAACTGTAGTTGAACAAAAAATTGTTTGTTGTTGTTGTTAATGACAAACTATAGCTGAGACAAAAAAGTATAATCTTATTAAAATTGATAAGTCACAGAAATAAGAAACTACTATATGACTAACAGAAGTGCTCCTTAAGACAGTCTATATTGGAAAACAATATTCAAATTGCATGATTTAATGAGAAAAAAAAACCCATCATGAAGGACTAGAAAGGCTTTAAGAAAATAGCAGGGAGGGGGATTGATTGGGGACAGAACCTACAACTTCCATGATGAGACAGGTTTTCATCAGAGTATCAGCCTTCTCTCCCACTGTTGTAGTTACCCAGGGCACTGAGCACTCTAAGGGACTTGCCTAGGGCCTGTCTGTGTCCTGATCCCATGATGCCATACTGTCTGAAAAAGGAAACTAAGAATAAACTCAGTGACTCTGGTTCGGACTCCCCTAAATTCCCTCTCTCTTTCAATATGAATATCTGTCTTTCCACTAGCACTCCAAAATTCTCTGTAAAATCTATGGAGTTCTTTTATCTTCCCAACACAAGAGCTATATGGCAAGTGAGGGGGAGGGGGGGGACGGGGACGGGACACAATTAAACCTGTCATGAAATAAGAAGTTGGGAAACACTAGAGACAAATTGCTCTAGCACTTAAAAAAGAAAGGAAAGAAAGTAGAATTTTTAACTCGACATTGTGGTGGAATGATTGCTCATTATTTCATTTAGCCTCCAAGTCCAGGTCAAGTCAGAGCATAAGAATTGAGTCTAAAGGTCAGTATTTGGTAACTCATTACCATAGGAAAAGGAAAATAAGGAAAAATCCAACACCAACCTTTAAGGATTGTCCCTTAGAGGATGTGTAATTAATGACATTGAGTCAAAGCCAGAACAAAGAAGTTAAGTTTATAAGGAATAAACCATTTCCGGCTTTGAAGTTAACTCACCATATTCCTATACATATACACATATATACATAGTACTTTAAAATACATAGTAGAGTAAAAATAGAAATACAAAAACATTTCCTCAGGTAGAAAAATTACAGTGGATGATTAAAAAATTGTGCTTTATGAAATATGATGGCATAAATGAATAAGTCATTAGATATATAAAAAAGAGAACAACAAAAACAATAACATTTACAGTACTATGAAGTTCTTGCCTTTGTAGTCATTTCTTCAGGCTAGGCTGAAATACAAATATTGATAATGCACCTTATTCACTGTGTAGAAACCAAGACAGTCACAGCTTAGAAATCCTTAGAATAGTACTGAAAAAATAGAACTTAAAAATTACCAAAAAAGTCCTCCACAAATGACTGCCCAACAAAATGAATAATCACCTTAATTTTTACAAGCCCCACCCACAATAAGCTTCCCAGACACTTCTGAATAACTTGTTCTTAAGCCTGGTGCTAGTATTCTCACAAGTAAAATGATATACTTTGTGTTGAGCATTCTGCTTTTCTGCAACAAAACAGCCTTGCACTACAAACAATCCTGAATCACTAGGAGTCACTTTTTCATCTCTCATAAGCATTATTCTTGATTTTTTCACATATATGTCTTTAAATTCTGTAATTGGGATTAATTACAACCTGACTAGATAAATTCTTATTTTCCATAAAGGTAAACAAATAGATTAATAATACTGTCTTACAGATTAAGAACCAGCCTAAATTGAGCCAAAGCCCCCTGTAAAGCTGGCCACAGTTCTAACTTCATAAATCATAATAGATCATATAGTTAAGAGTTGGAAGCTACTGGTCTGGGGTTTGGGGGTATCCCTATCCAAGGTAAGTTTGCATCCTATTAGTCAGAGGACCGAGACTCCCAAACAGCAGCCAACTCACTGAAGGTAGATGATATTCCCAAAGAGGACACTCATTAAAATGCATTTTGTGATCATAACTCCTAAACATCACAAAGTCCAATGAATCCAGTTACAGTTAACATCTCAGTTACAGACTTAAAATGTTAATGTTCTAATTCCTGAAGCAACCATTGCCATTAGAATATTTTACTTCTTGAGCACAAGATACTCTGAACTTGACAGTAAACAACAGAACCATGGTTAGATAAAATTACTCAAGGGCTTCCCCAGTAAAGCCTCAGAAGCAGTCTCTTAATCTTTATTCACTTGATTTTCAAGGTACTCCAATGAAAGCCTCCTAAGGTCCTTCTGGATATCAGGGTGGTCTTCAAGATCATCATACAATGACCTCACGATGTCCAGTTTCCTGTAGTCCTCAGGCTTGACCAGACAACGAACAACTTGAAGACATCTCTCTTTCAGTGTATAAACTGCAGGGGAACAAAACCTCAGTAACCACTCTGTAAGGGATTCATTCATTTGACTGTTTGATTTAAATCTAGCTTGCAAAGAGAAGTGCTTCTCTACAGCTGCCAGAAAATGGAATTTTTGTACAACAAATCATCCCTTTCTAACGTCTTAGACAGTTCTATTTAAGAAAATTGTTTCACATATTTGGCACTGCCCCATGCCATACATTAACAGTTTGATTGATGAACACAATAGAAAAAGGAATTTGTGTGCAGAAACTTTGCAGATAAAATGTAGAGTGAGACCATTGAGAGGGCAAGGTTAAAAACCACCACTCAGATATACTAACTGAGAGGACCTGTTTAAAGGCAAAAAATGACTGAGGCTGGTATTGTGGTATCTCAGCTCATTTGCATCTGACTATTTTTAGAGGTGGGAATGGATAAAACTCACAAAATGATGAAATAGAAAGAAAAAAAGACTGGGCACGTAGCAATAACCACTATTGGATTTATACAAGGATATTAAAGAAAAGTCTCCCCAAAGTATTTCTAGTTCTTTTTGTGGTAGCAAGAGATACTCCATCTATTATAAAAGAAGAGAATAAGCATTTATAGAGCACCTACTATATTCCAGGCCCCATAGCCCCAGGCCAATGCTCTAGCCACCTAGCTGCCTATCAATACACACAAGATATAAAAAGGTAAAAGGATATTATTGCTTATATGAAAAACCTGGGCAGACTCATGCAAACTGATGGGCAGTGGGCAGAACCAGAACAATTTATCCCATGACACATATTCATTCTAACTCATCTGCCTGCCTCTTGACTAAGACGTAGAACATGAACCACATTTTCAGACAGTCAATGTGAGAAATTATGTCATAAGGTAGGTGCTATTATACTCATTTTACCATTGAGGAAAATAAGGCTAAAATTATGTAACTTGCTCAGCACCGCTCATTGAGGAAGTGTCTGAGGCCAGATTAAAACTCTCATCTTCCTCACTGCAAGTCCAGAAATTGAACACGCAACTTTCAGAGTTATCCTACTTCTTTCTCCCCATAGTCCTTCTGGCATTTCTTATGTTTGGTTATCAAAAAAATGAGGGGAGAATGGAACAGGGTTATAATGCATCTTTTTTTTTAAAATGCTGTGAACATAAAGAATCAAGAAGAGACAAGCCACAAGTTTTTAAAGTTACAGGATGAAATTATGAATTTAATAAGAAAAGCAAGCTGCATATACTAAAGAACTGAAATTTCATGTGCAATCCTTTTTCAGTTCTATATGGAAATGTCCATTTTATTTGGTGTTATGGTCAAATAAAATAAGAGGGAAGAAAAAGCCCTAATAGAGTCTTGGAAAATGCCTTGTGAGCCAGATCAAGGTCAATGATTCAGGCTATTAATTGGGACATAATTAAATAGCTGTAGATTATAAATGTAATAAAAACAAATTTGCTTAACACCAGAAATGTAAAAAGATGAAAGTAATAAAATAGACACCGCTCACTTCTACTTCAGCATTTACCATGACAGCAACTCTGGAGATATGTAATAGGGAGGGTATTAGGAATTCACATAAACTTCAGATGCTCTAGGTCCCAACAGACTGGGTTTTTAATACCTCAGGCAACAAGAAAGCAATGTCAGGGGTCCAAAGCTCCCAGATCAGATAAAGTTTGAAAAGAGCACCTGTATATAGCTCCTTAAAAGAAAATCATCCATCAGCTCTGTGACCATGGATAAGTCACTTAACCCCAACTGCTTAGCCTTTACTGCTCTTCTGCCTTGACAGAAGGTAAAGGTCTAAAAAGAAAAAGAAAAAATATCTATGTCTATCTAAAGCAGATTCCCACCATACTGACTGAGTAGAGAGTAATATGTGTTCCAGAAAGGAAGACTAGCCAAAGGAGAGAATGTTGACAATGTCCAAAAAAAAGACAAAAAAGCAATGTGAAGACTGAGAAAAGTCATAACGGGAAGTACTGAAAGTGGACAATGCTGTCCAGGAGTTTGGTGATTAAGAGAAAAGCTATAGGATGCTGCCACTCTGAAGGGATGATGTTCTTTTGTTTTTGTTTTTTTAAAGGACGGCAACTATGTAGAAGAGTTTATGATGGTGGGGAAAGAGCTTTAAATAAAGGCATGTTCCATCTTACCTGGGAGTGTGATGTTGGCAAAAACAGGCTGCCCATTTTCATTTAGAGTCGGCACAAATAGTTCGGTCTGGTTAACAAGAAGTCCGTCCCCTGTGTTTGCATCTCTGAATAACCAAAAATGGCCTGTTGTAAAATAAGGAATTGCTGGTTAAGTTCCTTATACCTAATTATGAAGACACTAGTTTTCCCTCTCAACAATTTTAAGCTCAGTGCCTCAGAGGATACTTTCAAAGGCTTAAGTTAAAGGTGAGGAGAAATGCAAGGACATTTCCATTTTAGAGGCCAAGAAGCTAAGGCTCAGAACCAAGGCAATCAACAGCAAAGGTAAGAGGCCCAAAGCCTTGTGCTTCCTCTCACTTGGGGCTTCTTCACTTACCTCATGCACCACCTAAACTAACCCTGAAAACAATTATCTAGCAAACAGGGGATTCTAATGTCTCCTCAAATGATAGTGGAATGAGCATTTAACTTGGATTTAACTTGGAGCCTTAGTTTCAATCTTCAACACTTCTGAACTATTCTGGGAAGTTCCTTTTAACTCCTGAGCCCATTGCTTCATCTATAAAACGAGAGTCAATATTTGCACCACTCACCCCTTGAGATGGTTGGGAGAATGGAAAGCACTTTGTAATCATTAGATACTCCATTATGCCTGAGATGCTTAAATCTATCAGTGCCAGTAATATATACAAGGGAAGCTGCTACCCTTATTCTTATAAAGAATAGGAATATAGAATATTTAAGCATACAACCTAGTGGAAAAAGGACAAGTACCAATTCCCTTTAAGGGCGAATCATGTTGTTTGAGGAATAACATCGAGGAGTAAAGGCCAAATAAGAGAAGAAAAAGAAACTGAAGAAGTTAAAGCAGGCAAAGAGGAAACTAAACTATCACTCTTTGTGGATGATAGGATGGTATACTTTGAAAATCCTAGAGAATCAACTAAAAATAAGAGTAAAAAGGGGCATGAGAGGATGTAATCTAGACAGACCAGGTGAAAGGACCACCCTGAAGCCCATTTAAAAAGAAAAGCAGAACATTTAAATGTAAAAAAGTCAGTGAATGAGAGGAAAATAGCCATGCTTTAAAAAGGAACTTCCCAGTGTAATGAATCAACAAGATGGTGACTGTCTTCAGGAAAAAGTTAGAGCTAAAACAAAAATTAAAAAAAAAAACTACTACTCTCCCCTTATAGAAAACCAAGTTATAGCCAGACCTAGAATGCTCTAGTTCTGATCACTGGACTCTGAGATGTGCCAAACATTGGAGATTAGAGTACAGACTCAATGGCTCCTTTCTCAGACCACTATCCTAAGAAATCTTCATTTGAACCCTATCTCTCTTCTTACATCAGACTCCTAGAAAAAGCTATCTGGGGTAGCTAGGTAGCTCAGTGGATTGAAAGCCAGGCCTGGAATCAAGAGGTTCTGGGTTCAAATCTGTCCTGATACTTCCTAATTGTGTGACTAAGCAAATCACTTAACCCCCATTGTTTAGTCCTTACCACTCTTCTGCCTTGGAGTTGATACTTAGGGTTGATTCTAAGGTAAGGGTTTAAGAAAAAAAAGAAAGAAAAGAAAAAAGCAGTCTATACTCCTGGCTTCCATTTCTATTGGCCTGCTCATTTTTCAATCTCTTCTAATCTGGTTGCTGCCTGCTACCCTCAGTCAACTCAATTGCTCTGAATTTACCAATAACATAACTGCCAAATGCAATGGCCTGACTTCCTAGCCTTCTCCACCTCTCAAAAGCATCTGGCGTTGCTGACCACCCCTACCTCCACCTCCCGTCTCCTAGACACACTTTGCTCCCTGGGTTTTTTGACACTGTGTTCCTGTCTGGCCATTTCTTCCTCTCCTTTGCTGGATCATCAATCATATCCCTCTATTCAATGGATTCATTCCCTTCTGTCCTGGCCTCTATGGGCTCAATTATTATCCTCTATGTAGGTCTATGTGACCCAGTTAATAGAGTGCTAGGCCTAGAGTCATAAAGACATCTTTCTGAGTTTAAATCTGGCCTCAAACACTTATATCATTTGACTCTGAACACTTAATCCTATTTGCCTCAGTTTCCTGGGGTTTAAAATAAACTGGAGAAGAAAATGGCAAACAACTCTAGTATCTCTGCCAAGAAAACTCCAAAAAGGGGTCACAGGAAAATCTGACACATCTGAAAACTGAACAAGATGCAGTAGTTTCTGGGATTCCTTTTCCAACTGGATGTCCTAATAATCTAAAACTCATCATTTCCAAAACCAAATTCTTTCCACATGATCTCCCCTCTATCCCCTCCACTTACTTCCTTATTTTTATTTAGGGTATTTCCAGCCAGTCACTCAGGCCCCAAATCTAGCATAGGTCAGATTCTTCTACCCTCCCTCACCCAATCTAATTATTGCCAGGGTCTCAGATTCTACCTCCCCAATATCTCCCTTTGTCCCAGCCTAATTACCTTTCCCCTACACTATTGCAAAAACATCCTCCTACCATGCCCAACAGATATCCTCTCCCTCCCCCCCCCCCCAATTTCTTATAAATTCAATATATTTGCCATTTCTCTTACAAGAGACTCCATTGGGATAGCTAGTGGCTCAGTCCTTAGCCAGGCCTTAGATGGTCCTGAATTCAAATTTTACCTCAGACACTTCCTAGCTGGGTGACCATGGGCAAGTCACTTAACCCCAAAGACCAAAGGTAAGGGTTAAAAAACAACAACAACAACAAAAAAACAAGAGCACTTCTCCAGAGCTCTCCCATCTTCCCTTCCAAAATTACTGCATCTATTCGATTTCATATTTATAAAAAATAAAAATGACTTAACAGCATTATTAACACTGATTGCTGTGGGCTCCCACTAATTCTTTTTTTTTTTAACCCCTACTTTCTGTCTTCAAGGCTTTAGAGTGGTAAAAACTAAGTAGAGGTTAAGTGACGTAAAAGTGTCTGAGGTCAAATCTGAACCCAGGACCTCCAACCTCCTTGCCGGGCTCTCTATCCACTGAGCCATGTAGGACATGCTTCAATTAAAAAAAAAATGTTTTAGGCAAATAGAGTTAAGTGATTTGCGCAGGGTCACAGAGCTTAGGAAGTGTCTGAGGACACAGTTGAATCCCCGTCCTTCCGATTCCAGGCCGGCCCATCCACTGAGTTCCGCCCCTCCCCCCTCCATTAACTCTAAGAATCTCGAGGGGACTAGGGGCCCCCTTCTTTTCTATTTGTATCCCCAGCCAGGTGCCTGGCGCCTGGCAAGTGCTGCCTGGTACGTTTCCTGCCACAGAGCCTTATACTGTGCCGATGTCCCATTTTCTCTTGGTGTCGGGGTTGGAGGGCCTCCGGGAGAGCACAATTCCCCAATCAGGTCCCAGGTGGGGGAGGGAGTGACAGCTCGAGGACAAAAAGGATGGAGGAACCAAGCCCTCCGCGGCGGGGGGCGGGGCTCCAACACCAACCGCGGCCCGCGGCCCCCGTCCCCGCCCCGCCCGCACCGAGGTAGCTGCTCATCCTGCGGCCGGTGCCGGGCAGCAGCATCCGGTAGGGTGTCGGGTGCCCCTCGAAGTTGACCCAGAAGGGGAGCACCCGGCGGCAAGTACGGTTACAGAAGATCACGGATGACGGCTCCCGACTGTTCACGGAGCGGAGCCGGGGCGGCTCCCGCGGCATCCTCGGATCCCGCACGGCGGAGCCAGAGAAGAGGGAATGCACAGGGAGCGCACCTCATGGGCCCCAGACTCCCAAGCCCCCAGCTTCCTTCAGGGCGTGCAGCAGCGACGTGCCTGACGTGCTCCGACGCAGGGGCGGGGGCCTGCGCTGAGAGAGCGCTTGTGCGCACGCGTGGGGCGGAGCTAGCGGGAGTTGGGCCACCTGGAGGCTGAGCAACTCTACCATCCTGGACGTCTTCTGCTTCTCCCTGGGTGGCCGTGACTAACCCTCAGTGTCGGACAACTCAAGGGTCAAATCAAGTCCAAAAGCCCAATAAATGAGTAACAAAAATAACCATTCCACGTGTTTGGAGTGCTTTAAGGTTTATCAATAGTAGTGATGACAATTGAGAATTTCCCAGTAGTCCCTGTTATATCAAGCCAATTTTGGATGCTCAGGAGCAGAGATCTTCTCTGTGCCAGAGTCGACAAGCATTTATTAAGCGACAATTTTGCCAAACGCTGAGGACACAGAGAAACGGGATGGGGTGGGGGGAATGGGAGAGACAACAATCAATTAGCCTTTATTAAGTGGGAGCAAAAATACAAACAAAAATAGAATCCCTTCTCTCAAGGAGCTTACACTCTAATAGGCAAAGGTATCAAGAGGAGGAAAAAGAGGAACGTCAGAACTAGTACTCATTGTTTTCTTGTAGTAGTCCATGAAAAAAAATCCCTAAATCATTTTTGGGATTTGTTTGAGGATTTTTGGTCCTGATTTGTGATAACATCAGCATAGGTGTGGAAATTCCTTCCATCAAAACAAATTTTATATATATATTGGGGGGGGGGGAGCCACCTTTGATTGGCTTCCTAGCCTAAAGATTCAACCCCAGTTTGAATGAAACCCAGACACACACATATATATGCTGAGAGGGCTCAGCCTAGAGACTGGGAGACATGAGTTCAAATGTGGCCTCAGGCACTAGCTGTGTGATTTTAGGCAAATCACTTAACCTCTATTTGCCTAGGAGGCAGCAAAGTGGCTCAGTGATTAGAAAAACAAATACAAATATAATATATATAATATATACACATATATACACATATATATAAATTGTACACACATACATATATATGAGTGTCTGAATATGTGTATGTGTATGCCCACTGATACCTTTGTTTTTTGAAACCCCAAATTGACTCTTGTCTCTGACAACCTGGCCTTCTTACCTAATACCTATAATCCCTTCCAGCTCTAAATCTATTATTTTATTCATTTAGCAGGAAGAAGGAAGGGAGGGAGGGAGGGAGGGAGGGAGGGAGGGAGGGAGGGAGGAAGGAAGGAAGGAAGGAAGGAAGGAAGGAAGGAAGGAAGGAAGGAAGGAAGGAAGGAAGGAAGGAAGGAAGGAAGGAAGGAAGGAAGGAAGGAAGGAAGGAAGGAAGGAAGGAAGGAAGGAAGGAAGGAAGGAAGGAAGGAAGGAAGGAAGGAAGGAAGGAAGGAAGGAAGGAAGGAAGGAAGGAAGGGAAAAAAAGAAAAAAGGAAAGGAAGAGTAGAAAAAATAGGAGAGATTAGTGTCCAGAGTTTTTCCCTAAATTAATTTTATTTCTTAAACATCAACCTTCTTTGATGCTGAATGTCTATGAACCATAGAATGCTGTAATCTTTAAGGAATTAAATTTGTGCATTTCCCAAAGAGCAATGGATAGGTTCATGGTGGATATAAGCAAGCTACAGTTTGTTACCAACAAAGATTGTATATGAATTATATGCAATATATCATCAAAGAGCTTTATAATAAGAAAAGAAGATGAACTGGACAAGGGTAAGGCTTGTATCATGTATCAATAAACAGTCCATGAGCTCCATTGGTACCCACAAAATGTCAGGAGATATAAAAGAAAACCCCATTACATTGGATAGACATCCCATGGAGTACATATGGGAGGACACAAACCAGAAGCACTCATGTCCACATAATTATGGATTCATCAATGTTTTGAAGTAAGTGGTAAAATCTTACACTTGAGTTAAAAAATTAGATTCACAAATCCAAGATGGAGGCATGGGCCAACGGTCTGAGGAAGGGAGATCCATGCCTTTTAGTGTCCTTTAAGCTCAATATGATTCAATGGTATGAACTGGCAACCAAAACTGCTAATATCATTAGCTACTACATTAAAATTAGTAGACTAATTAGACTACATTAAAAGAGGCTTCGTATCCACAAGGAGAGAGATGAGGAGCCCAGCCTGAACTGTGTCCTTGCTCAGACCATGCCAGGTGCTTGGTGCAGTATGAGAAATACTTTATCTATTTAGACAGCTCTCTTAGCAAGAAATGGCTTGTATATTACATTAATGTTAAATTAATTTTTTGATATCAGGAACCATAAATTAAATAGTAACACTTTTAATTAGGACAGAAGAGCAAAGTAAAATAAAAAGGGGGAAATTCTTTGTTCCTCCATGTTCCCTATTTCACTGATAGTAGAGAAGATTCTAAGACAGTCTGCTTTCCTAGGATTGCAACGTTACTGAAAAATGTCTTAGAACTCCAGCTCCCAGCAAGCAGATTAGTAGACCTCCCTGCCCTATTCTGCCTCTAAAGCTGCCTTCCAGGGGCAGCTGGGTAGCTCAGTGGGTTGAGAGCCAGGCCTAGAGAAGGGAAGTCCTGGGTTCAAATCCAACCTCAGATGCTTTGTTCTTAGAATTTTGATTCTAGGGCAGAAGAGCAATAAAAACAAAGCAATGAGGTGTAAGTGACTTTCCCAGGGTCACATAGTTAGGAAGTATCTGAGGTCAGATCTGAACCCCAAACCTCCTATCCCTAGGCCTGGCTTCTATCCACTGAGCAACCTAGCTGTCCTCTGTAAAGAGTATTCTTGTTCAGATAAAGGTTGGTTTTGATTTCTTCTAAGGTCTCCTCCAACTCTGATATTCTATGACTTCCACAGATTCAACATTTCAGAATTAATAATGTTTCAGATGGTCTACGCTGGGAATTTTTAACCTTCTTTTGTGCCATTGACCCCTTGAACAAGCCTAAGAGCCCCTTCTCTTAGAAGAAGAAGACTATTTCATTTTATTTATTTTTTATAAATTTATATATTTTTATAATCTTAATATGTTATATTATTAATTTAAATTTTTTTACAAATATTGTTCCATGATTCCATGATTCATGTTGCCTCCCTAACCTCTTTCCTTCTGCCTCCCAGAGCTGACAAGCAATTCCACTGGGTTAAAAAAAATGTATTATCACTCAAAAGCTATTTCCATATCATTCAGAATAAAATTTTAAATGTATAGGGTTTGGGGGCAGCAAAGTAGCACAGTAGATAAAGCACCAGGCCTGGAGTCAGGAGGATCTGGGTTCAAATCTGCTCAAACTGATACTAAGAACTGATACTAAGACCAAGGTAAGGGTTTTTTTTTTAAATGTATAGCAAAGGAAACCAAAGGTTAATGAAAATAAAGTATTTTTTTTCTCATCAAAGTATCCTGGAAATTTCCTCTGAAATTTATCTGTGGAACCCTTGCAGTCCAGACTAATATCTCATATCCTCCTACTGCATTTTACAAGCAAAGAAACTAAAGACTTCAAAAGCACCTCCCATTGAAAGCCATGAGAGGGTGCAGCCCAATTTTGTTTGGTTCAATCATTAACATGTAAATTGTTAATTTACATGTTAAAATTTTTAAAAATTAAAATGTAATTTAATTAAATTTAAACAATTTAAAATTTTAATTTAAAATTTTAATTTTAAAAATTTAAATTAAAAAAATTTTTAATTAAAAAAATAAAAAAAAAACTTTACATTAACATGTAAAGTGCCTACTAAGTGCTGATTACAGCAGACACAAGAAGTCAAGTTCTCTAGGTAGCCCAATTCTACCTGCCCAGAAAAATGAGATGATGTGCTTACATGCATCCTCTTAAAACATAAGCATCAAGATTCCAGAACCTCTGTACTTTCACAGAAACAGCTTTAGGTCAGATGTGCAAATGCTAAAAGATTTTCAGTCTCAGTCTCTATAGCAACTTCCTTTGCCTGACTTGACCCATTTAAAATTTTCTCCACGTCCTGTCCAGGAAGTGTTTGAGTAAACAGGGAACTGATGTCATCTTTTCACCACAAACCACCTAGTGGAAAGAGTCTAATTTTAAAATGAGTGTATGTATCTATTAGGATAAAGCCATATATATATATATTTTTTTTTAAATAAATGAACCCTTACTTTTGGTCTTAAAATCAATACTAGTATCAGTTCCAAGGCAGAAGAGCTAAGCATTATGCTATGCCCTGTAGGGAGCACATGAGACGGATTATAAGGAGTTTGTAACTCACTGACATGAGTAAGAAACATGAATGATGCTGGATTAGGAAATGGAGGCATGGAGGAAAGTCAAGAAGGCTGAGAATCAAAGAGAATCTCTCAAAATCCCCAAGCCAAATGCCCTTCTCTGCTCCCAGAAGCCAGATGGTCCACTGCCACCCTGGAGGCTTCAGATCTATTTTAGGCTGTGCCCTGAAATCCAACAGAATCAGCCCATTCACAGGTAACTGATCTAGATTTCCAGAGTAAGAGAATAAGACCTCATCCTGCCCTGCGGCCTTCCCAAGGGCTCATGGTTGCAACAGGACTTCAGGAAAATGGAAGCTCTTTGGAGGCAGGGATTTCCTTTTGTTTGTTTGTTTGCACTGCCTTGAACCTACCTGAAACGTCCTATGTTTACTGGATCCTTTCTGGGCTAGGAAAATGGAAGATCAGCAGGCCAGGCAAGTCTGTGAACTAAGAGATGATAGGAAACTAGTGACTCACAGAACGGCTTTTGGCAAGTTATCACCTTTTTCCTCCAATAATCAAGGGGATGGCAGATGAGAAAAGGGGCAGGGGGAGGGGGGAATAAGGGGGATTTTCTTTGTCTCTTATTTCTTAAAGCTTTGCAGCTTAATCAGTGCCTTATATCTATGATCTCACACAATTGGGAGGGAGGGAGGTATCAGAATTACCCTTCAGCTGTGACAGCCAAAGACAGCCCAAAAAGGGAAGGTGAAGAAAGGTTGTCTTTTTTTTAACCTTTACCTTCTTATTATTAATTCTAAGACAGAAGAGAGACAAGAGCTAGGCAATTAGAGTTAAGTGACTTGCCTAGGGTCACATAGCTAGGAAGTGTATGAGGCTAAATTTGAACCCAGGTCCTCTTAACTTCAAGCCTGGAGTTTTATCCACTGTGCTTCTCAGCTACCCAGAAAGATGAGTCTTGATCAAAGTCACATGGCAACAGTGGAGATGTGAATTGGACCAAAATGCCTTTTTTTTAACCTATAAAATCAGAGGAGTCAAACAAAATTGTGGGAAATTTTTTTGTAGCTCTTTTGAGGAAAACTGTTAAAACTTGTATTTAATCTTTGTATCTTGCTCCCACCACCACCCTTTTAGTACCTAAACATTAAAGCTGAAAAATACAATAGATATGAGCTTAAACTCCTGCTTGATGGAGCTAAAAGGTGTCCTCCACAAAAACCAAAAGGAAAAAGTAGGGAGAAATTGGGGCAGAGGTGGCCAAGATTTCTGAGTTCTGCCAGTGCCAAATGGGTGACAACCAATGTAAAAAATGCTCTGTGCAAAGGTGTCTGATGAGACAGGAGAGGAGTGAATAAAAGATAGTAATAACGTACAGGCGTGAATAGGTTCATGTGCATCACAGATCTCTTAGAAGACCAAAGGAAGAAATGACAATATCGAGGAAATGGCTAACTAGCACCTAGCATTGTGCCTGGTACACATGAGCATAACAAATGCTTGAAGAAAGGCTGATATTCCAAGATCAACAACCCTGACCCAGGACTAAAGGGAGATACTTGAAAGCTCCCTAAGTATCCCTGTCTACAAGTATGGAAAAGGGGGTAAATTAAAGAGGAAACAGGAAAAAGCCTGCAGAAGGGGGACAATCAGGATACAATGGACTGGGGAATGCACCCACTTCATTATGAAAGCTTCTGGCCAAGCATGTCAGATTAAGAAACCTGCTTGACTCGGTTTGGAATTCAAAATCACATAGCTTGTACAAATAAAGTAAGTTGATATTCTGGTTTCTAAATCAAGGGAGTTTAAGCTGATGTGGGCTAATTACAGCATAATAACCTAAGTGAAAAGACCTGTAGTGATCTCTCTAATGTAGTGAAGTTAACACTGAGGATGCTGCCAACTAGCCTGATCTATTCAGTAATTGGGAAATGATCTATTGCACTGAATTGGGACTCTCAGAAGCTCAAGATGCAGAGAAATCCCCCGACTTTTCATACCTATCAGGAAAATACCCACAATAATTAGCACCCCCAAGTTTGGGCATGTCCTAAAGGGCCACAGACTCTCCTGTTTCTTTGTTCCAATTCTTGACATCAAAAGGTTTGGAGAAGAAAGGCAAAAATGGATGAGATGACTGGCCCTGATAGATGATAAATAGATTTGTGTAGAAAATACCAACCAAACTATGGCTGGAGGTATTAAAAGAAAACTGGGGCCACGAGGTGGCTCAGGGATGAAGAGCCAGGTCTAGAGTTAGGAGGTCCTGGTCTAGCTGTGTGATCCTGGACAAGCCACTTAACCCCCACTGCCTACCCCTTACCACTCTTCTACCTTGGAACCAATACACACTATTGACTCTAAGATGGAAGGTACAGGTTTTTGTTTTTTTTTTTAATGTAGCCTCAAATTCCATGTGAACTGGAACAACCTCCAGGAATTAATGCAGAGTGAAAGGAGCGGGTCCAGGAGAACCTTGTCCATACACTGTGGTACAATCGAATGTAATGGACTTCTCTCCTAGCAGCAATGCAATGAATGATCAAGGACAATTCAGAGGGACTTATGAGAAAGAACACTATCCACATTCAGAGGAAGAACTGTGGGGCAGAAATGCAGAAGAAAAACAACTGCTTGATCACATGGGTCAACGGGGATATGATTAGGGATGAAGATTCTAAACAATCATCCTAGTGCAAATATTAATTTGGAAATAGATCTTGGATCAGTGATACACATAAAAATCCAGTGGAATTGCTCATTGGAGGGGGGAGAAGGGGAGAGAAAGGACATGAATCAGATAACCATGGAAAAATATTCTAAATTAATTAAATAAACTTTAAGAAATGTGGCCCTCAGACTTTCCTGTATAACTCTGGGCAATCACTTAACCCCCACTGCATTGCCCTTAACATTCTTCCCTCTTGGAATTAATGCACAGCATTAATCCTAAAATAGAAGGGAAGGGTTTAAAAAAACAAAACTAGCTAGACTGGGTCAGAGGAGGTGAGAGAAAAGGAGGGTAGACACCTACTCCACCCTGGAATCTGGGTGTATCTTAGAAAAAGGAGTCACAGGCTGACAACAGGAAATGTTTGTGGTCCCCTCAGAGAAGACTTCCCTCGGGGAACAAAAGGCTTCACTTAGCAAAGAACAGACTATCCTCTTATAATTCTCCAGGAAGACAGGATAAGATAGTGCCTTTCCAGGTCTTTGGAAATAACAGATTATCAGAGTGCCAAGAAGAAGATAAGAATGCCAAAAGGAATTTTTATGGAATAGTCAGAGATAGGCCTGCCATTTCATAGCTGTGATCTTGACAATCACTTTTGGCCCTAAAATTCTGAATCTGTTTATTGGGGGCTTTTCAGAGCTGGTCCTAACCTGATGACAACTTGCAGCTGTATTCTGTTGCTTTCTCTAGAAAAGATAAAGTTAAGTTTATTTGGTTATCTTATTGTATGATTTTAAAAGGGGAGGCACTTGAATCCGCCACTAGCTTTTAGATTGCCAAGCTTTTGGATTTCCAGAATCATATTATCAACAGGCCAAAGATACAGGCAATGGGAACAAATGTCTTGAGGGGCATCTGTGTGAAACCAAAAGCAATTTCTAAAGAGGTCTCTGAGACAGAACATTGGATTTAGCATCTTATTTTTTTTACTTTCTGTAAAAGTTCAGAGGCCAGCGTAAACAACATGGTTGAGAAGGTCATTACGTAGGAAACTGGGTAACCATTCGACTTCTTCCAGTGCCTGCCTGTAGGTTTGGCTCAAACCAGATTTGGAAAACATAGCAGGCCAAAGAGGTCCTTTCATCTGCAAAGGGGATTTTGAAAACTATCCAGGCAAAGGAACTCTGTATTCCAAACCTCTCAAAGAATAGAGCATTCATTCAAGTGTAAGGAACAGAGAAGTATGCTCTGAAGGTTCCTAGTATACATAATAGGCGGGCAAAAAAGAATTTTTTGGACTTTATATATTCATTTGTCACTTTCATAGGTATATGACTTGGTAAAAGTCCAAGTGGAATACAATCATTTGTTGGCTGCTCCTCTGGGGAAAAAAAGGAAAAAAACAGTATTTTGGAAGGAAAATTAATTTAGCACAATACTAGTTGATCAGGCTGCTTTGGACACGTCAGTACATTTAAACAAGCATTTCTATTACCCAGACCAAGCTGGGACTTTGTTCCAGGAACACATTCAGGTCAGAAAAAGCTGGCCTGAATGAAGGAGTACACAGAGCAGAGACAAGTCTTTTGGAAAGCCAATTTAAAGGGCATACACTTCAAGGGAATTAAAAAATTGCAGTAAGACCTTTGAAAAGCGCTATATCTGGGGTGGCAAGGTAGTTCAGTGACTAGAGGATAGGGCCTGGAGTCAGGAGAACCTGGGTTCAAACCTGCCCTCAGTCACTTCCTAGTTGTGCAACCCTGGGCAAGTCACCATTCCAACTGTTCAGCCCTTGCCCTTCTTGGTTAACATTAAGGCAGAAAGTAAGGGTTTTTTTTTTAAAAAAAGTCCTCTGGTGAGGGCTGCCAATAAGTAAAACCAAGTAGCAGAAATGAAAAATGCAGATGCCTATTATGAAGAAACCCCTAAACTTTCTTGAAAATGAAAATAGGGAGCGTCATAAAGCCATGTTATGCCCCAAGTCACTTGCACAAAGAGTCATTTGAATGGAATGAATGAAAAGGCATTTATTAAATGTGCTTAAATTGTGCCAAACACCAAGCTAAGCTGTGGAGATACAAATTCAGTCCCCAAGAAGCTCAGTTCTAAAGTGGAAGATAAGCCAAAGAAGGTCCAGCTAAGATATTTTACTTTGAAAAATTCTAAGGCAAATGAGTGGAACCCTTAGAGAAGTAAGCAGACTGACAGTG
Organism: Monodelphis domestica; assembly: GCF_027887165.1. NCBI lineage: Eukaryota > Metazoa > Chordata > Mammalia > Didelphimorphia > Didelphidae > Monodelphis > Monodelphis domestica. Next base: position 52,558,730 of record NC_077233.1, on the reverse strand, counting down.
TGTCATAAAAACATTATGTCCAGAGGCAGCTAGGTGGCTTAGTGGACAGAGTGCCAGCCTTGGAGGCAAGAGGTCCTGGGTTCCAATCTATTCTCAGACACTTCTTAACTGTGTGACCCTGGACAAGTCCCTTAACCTCAATTGCCTTTTCTGCCTTGGAACTAATATGCTGTATCAATTCTTTCGAAAGGTAAAGGTTTTTTTTAAAAAATATTATGTCCAGAGAAAAAGGACCAGGTGCTACTACAGGTTACACTGTTGATAGTCAAATTAATTACTACCAGCAACGGACTACATCAGGTCACTCCATGGCTCCCTGGAAACAAATTTAAAACCTGATGCTTTTCTAAATAACACGGCAACAGGAAATTAAAATGGGCAGTCATGCATATGGAAAGTACTTGACCTGCTAGATAAATTGTTTCACTGCCACTCTGGCCTTGGGCTGGCTGACTCAGAGTTAGGGGCATGAGAAACACCCATATCCTTGTCTCCAAGAACATTGGAGTTGGGAATAATGAACCCAAATGATTGTAGAGTGCTTATTTATGCACTTCTAGGAATATTCAAAAAGCAATGCCTGTGACTAATCCAAATTTAGGAAGAGGGGCTTGGACCTGGGATCTCACGGATGTAGAGAACTCTGGGATGAAGAAATGCCTTCTAAAAAGGAGAAGTGAAATACTCAAGATCATATGGCTAGTCTGTCAGAGGTAGGGCTTCCTGGCTCTAAGGTCATGTTGCCTCTTGAATAAGGACAACAGTAAAATAGAACATGTTTAAGATAGTAAGCTGAGTTGTGTCTACACTGAACTATGCTTATTTCCAAATTTAATAAAAATCTCTTAAATAATTTTGGCAGTGGTCTCAAAGAGGGAGAGGGGTCAGAGGGCCTTTCTTCAGACAATGGGGATTTGTTATATTTTGGCAGGATTTTCTGGGTTGGATGATCACTAACATTTGGAAGGGGTCATCTAATCCAACCCCTGCATTTTGAAAATTAGGAAACTTGAGGTCCAGGAAGGAGAGAGATGGTTTGTCAAAGGTCACACAGGGAGAAAGTATCAGTCAAAAAAATAATAGAAAGTGTCAGCATTTGAATCTAGCTCCTCAGACACCACATTTAGAGTTTGTTCCATTGTATAATGGGTGGAACATTTACGCAGCTATCCAAGTGCTGACATCATTGTGGGAATGAGTGGAGACACATAGAAAGTCCCACATCTGAGAATCCTCAGCAACCTAGCAGGCCACCAGGGGGGCAGGCTCTTCACCCTACTTCAATCACATCAATCAGATAAAGTTGAGAAGTTTATTGGGAAAACATGACAGGCAGAGACATCTCACATGACAAAAATGAAACAGACTTTGAAAATGGCCCCTCCAGCCATGTGAGAGCCCAGCCCCATCTCCCTTCAAAGGACAGAACACCGGCAGGTTAGTAAGAACAACATTCTATGGCAGCCATTGAGCCTGGTGGAGGGCGCCAGTCTGAACAAACCTGACACCGCTCCCCCTCACAATGGAGTTCAGCACCCCCACTAACAATCAGCAGTGAACACAGAGCCCTTCCAGAAACGACAGCGTGGGTTTGATGGGAACGCTCTTCAAATGTGAGAAGCTGCAGGGGGGCAGGGACTGAAGAAGAGGAGGACGAGGGCATCATAAGGGTCCCAGACTTTCAGCTTTTTAGCCACTTTGATAAATATCTCCAAGTAAAAAAATGTCACTTAAGTGAAATGCCCAATGTTGGTTTTCTGAGAGTTCCCCCTGGCCTTCTCCCCCACTCCACATACCCACAGATGCATATGGTAGAGCCCAAAGGCCACATTTTTCAAAACAGAAAAGCAAGAACAAGCCCTGGAGCTCTGTAAGGAGTCAGGAAGGAGCTGGAGTCTGCTGGTGCCTCTCCCACACAGGCGACTGTCCAGCAGCTGTAGAGTACTGGTCTAGGTAAGGGTCTCACCCTTTGTTACCTGTCAAAGAGAAAGGGACACAACTCAGTTGACAAGGATTAGAAGTAGCCAGCCTAGTCTCCTCAGAAAGGATTCCCAGATGAGTGCTTCCCTTAGGCATCTAGGTCCTGCCTTGAGATCAAGTATCTCCCGAGTCTTGCTTACCCTTGCTTCAATGTACTCAATTCTCCGTTCCAGGGCTGTCAGTTTCTCATTGAGTGTCGCAAGCCTTGAACGACAGGACATATCTAATAAAAGGATATAGAAGACTCAGAGTCAACATCACAACATACAGACATAAGGACTGGAATCATTCCCCCAAAACACAAAGAATTGAGACCTCATTTAGAAAATGTTTAAAGCAAAACCTAGAGGCAGACATCTTAAAACAGCTCAGTACAGATGATCATCTGTTCATGACATCTTTTTTCAACAAAGTTCCAAAACTGCTCCAAAGGGTTTAGGATGAAAGAACTGACAGAATCTGAATGCAGATTGAAGCATGTGCTTTTTAAACTTTATTTTTGTCTTTTTTTTGGGGGGGGGGGGGTTCTTTTCTTTCACAACATACTAATATGGAAATATGCTTTGCATGACTGCACATCCACAACCTATATCAAATTGCTTGCCTTCTCAATGTGGGAGAAAAGAGAATTTGGAAATCAAAATTTAAAAAAAGATTACAAAACATTGTTTTCACATGTAATTGGAATAAAAGAAAATATTTGATTAAAGAAGCACACATAGTTCAGTGCACTCAACAAGGCTGGGGCAATGAAATTTCTACCCAATAATCTTGCAAGAGTAATGAACATTCAAGAGAGGAAAAGCCTTACAAGGAAGTTAATGATTTCAATCAAATGGGGCTAAAGAAGGACAGGGCAGGGTAGTACAAGGAGTGGGAGGGGCGGCATATTTTTAAAACTCATGATAATAAAGCTCAAATAATTTCTAGGACAAAGGGACCTGAAAAACAATGCTAATAAATTTTCATTGAAGAATCAATGATGAAAAGATCATATTTAGAACAGGAAGAACCATAGCTCATCTACTCTAGCTCCCTCATTTTGCCTTCAAGGGAATTAAGATGCAGAAAGATGAAATTAGGAAGCAAGAAAAAAGGAAGCTGTCCACAGAACCTGATGTATCTATAAGTCATCAACCAACACTGATTTTTAGCAGACATGGGTAACAACCAAAATATTAAGGGTCACACTACAAAAACATTAGGAGAGAATCAGATCAAATACCTTTCACTTATTGCAAGGGGCAGAGTTCTTACAAATGAAAGAGAGGTGATAGCAAAAGGCAAAATAGATGATTTCAATTATATAAATGTAGAAAGCCATTGCAGGACAAGAGTCAATATAACCAGTTTAAGGAAAGTTGTTGACTGCAGGGAAAAAACATTAAATATGTTTGATTAAAATCTATATAGGAAGGAACTAAGTAAGCATTTATTAAGCATGTATTAAGTGCCAGGCACTATGTTAAGTGCTTTACAAATATCATTTCATTTTATCCTCACAACAACCTTGGGAGGTAGGTACTATTATCCCCATTTTATGGTTGAGGAATCTTGCAGTAGTTAAGCAATTTGCCCACAGCTACACAGCTAGTAAAATATATGACTATGTTGGCAAACCTATGGCACACTTGTTGGAGAGGGCTGCTCTCTTCCCCCTCTCCACGCATGCCTTTGGACATTTCTTACATAACCCACCCCTCTGCCCAGAAGCCCAATGGGAGTGCTTTCTTCCTCCCCTGTTTGGGGTAAGGAGGTAGTTCACATGAGGCATGAGGACTGCAGTTTGGACATTCGGTCACTAAAAGATTTGCCATTACTGATAGATGAGGTTACATTTGAACTCAAGATTTCCTGACTGAACAGTGCTCTATTATTGCACCATTGGCATACATATGAGACTATGAGCCTTTACCAAATGAATAAGTATTCAAAAACTAAAAGCAATTCTCAGAAGAATATTTTAAACCATTACACTATTAAAAACCAAATAAAAGACTGCTCTACGACATCTCTAGTAAATGAAAGAATCAAAAATCCAAACAACCATGAGGTTTCTACCTCACTCCACAAACTGGCAAATATTACAAAAGATGGAGAAAAAGATGGATTAGAGATGTGGGAAAGTAGGCAAACTAATATACTGTTGGTGTAACTGTGAACTGGACAGCAAGCTCAGAGACACCATCATGGTACTAAAGTCAAACATACTAATCCATTTAGGTTATGTTAGAAGTGGCACAGTGAAGAGGACAAGAGAACTCTAGTCTGCTCTAGTCAGTCCCAACCTAGAGCACTGTGGTGAGCTCAGGGTACATTTTATTTACTGTTTTTGTTTTTTATTTACTTATTTTTATTTTAATTTATTTAAAAATTTTTTTCATGGTTACATGATCCATGTTTTCTCCCTCTCCCTTCCTGGAGTTGACAAGCAATTTCACTGGGATGGATATATATATATATATATATACATGTTAAAAAATTCACTTGAACCCATTTCCACATTATTCATTTCTGTAAGAGTAATCCTTTAAAAACCCAAATCAACTACCCAATATAAACAAGGGATAAATCACATGTTTTCTTCTGTGTTTCTACACCCACAGTTCTTTCTCTGGATGTAGATAGTGTTCTTTCTCATAGGTCTCTCAGAATTGTCCTGGATCATTGCATTGTTATTAGTAACAAAGTCCAGGGTACATTTCAGAATTAGAAAAGACACTAAGGATAAACATTTTAGAATAAGAAAAGCCACTGTTAAGTTAGAATATGTCCAGAGGAACCAGGAAGATGATAAGCATTTAGAACATGTCATTCTTGGAACTTTAGAAACTTCTGTGTGATTCAGTGGGAAGGAAAGAGTATTATTGGATGTCATGCTAAGAGTTTGAATGTCACCATTTACAAACTAAATGAGTTTAGTCCTCTAATCTCACAGTCTCAGTTTCTCTATTGTTTTACTTTACAGGGTTGTTATAAGGGAAACACTGTGTAAATCTCAAGCACACATAAATACAGCATCCTAACTCTAGGACATGGTAGTTATATAGTCCCCAGAATCTATTTCAAAAAGAAGGAATTGTGCAGAATTTATGGCTTTACTCCTAAACTCACTACATATTTCTTCTAATATATCCTCTAACCCACAGAAGGAGCACAGCTCAGAAAGCCAAGAATTAGCCTGAAAAATTGGTTTCTATTTCAAAGCAAAAGACCCTAACAATGTCCATTCTGGGGAGGGTAGTGATTCCCTGTTACACATCTCAATGTGATGGGGCCCCCCTATTGCTTCCCTGTATCACCTGTCACAACAAATCACCAAAATCCACATTTCATCAAGCTTGCAAGCACACACACACTAGGCCCAACCAAAGAGTCATGCCACCTCAGAGGGCTAAGGATTAGAACAAAATATATTTTTATGGTTAAAGTCATTAAAATCCCAAGTCCAGCAAGCACATTAAGTATAAAAGAAACAAAGTCAAAGAAAATATATTAAGCAATTACTTATATGGATTTTTCAAAACATGTTTCCAGTGTAAATGCTAGGTCCAAACTATAAAAGCCTGCATTTTTCTTTCAGTTATATTTGAACGTAATACTCTTTGATTCTGAATTCAGCAAGTATGATGTCATTTCAACTAAGAATAAAATGGCTTAGATTTGGGCATTTAATCAGGGCAGAAATACTGTCACCACATCTGATTCTAATTTTCAGAGCAGGCCTGCCAAACAAAATGTGGCAGAGAGCAGTGTCAGGTTTTTTATTAAATGCTAGAAAATGTGTCTCTTGATTTATATGAAAGGTTCTCACATGAGAGAGCCACCAGGTTTAATCTCTTGCTTGGAAGCACAATAATGTGTACACACCATAACTTAAAAGAAACAATCTTCTATACCTCCCCCTACTATTAAGCAAAAGAATTACACATCCTAAGAGCAGAGCTCTGATTTTTCACTTCCAATATCATTAACTGCCATATTCAGATTAAGACAAAAAATCCCTCATCCTCTCACTTTCCCCCACCTCCCAACAGATAACTTGGAAGTCTTTCAGCCTTTAAGTTAAGAAATTATAATGACTTAAAGAATCGTGTGAGGAAATGGTTTAGTTTCTCTCAGAGACACAGGAAGGAAAAGATGTCAGTCACTAACATTAAAAGTCGGAAAGCCCTCCACACTGGAGATTTCAAAGGAGGATCACTAGCTAGCTCTCTGATTTAAACTTAGCTCTACTGGGTAGAGGTATTTTTAATTTTTTTTTTCCAGTTCAGAGAATCCTGGAATATTAGAAGTGACCTTTTCAATTGTTTAATCCAATGCCCACATTTTACACATAAGGAAACTAAGACCCAAAGGAGGCATATAACTTGCCTAAGGTCCTGACAGCCACCTACTGGTCAATATAGGATTAGAGGCACCCAAAGCTTTTGACTTGGAGTGCAGGGCTTTCTACCAGCATTCTAAGAAAGCAGCATAAACTTTTGGATTTTCTCCCAACCTGACCCCATCCCCAGGGCCACAACCCTGACAACGCTTCCTCTTCTTTCGATTACCAATCAATCAGCAAACATTTAAGTACTTCACAAATGGAATAGTTACAAAGTTTAGCTAAGACAAGATCCTGCCCAGAAGTAGTCTACTAGACACAGGACAAGAGCACAGGGAACTACACAAAGTATTACCTGTGTCACTGGAGCCAAGGACCTCAGCTTCAATTATAGCCTTGGATACTTACTATCTGTGTGACTTTGATCAAGTCACTGAACTTCTCTACACCTCATCTTGCCTCAAGTTCCTTCCAACATTTTTTAGGTCTATGATTCATTCTCTAGAGAAAGTATTATGTGATCAAAAGCTTCCTGAATGAAGTGGTGTCTGAGTTATCATAACTGTCTTGACATTCCATTCCTCACTCTCCCCCAAAGTAATTTAGTTCATTGAGCCACAGCTCCAAATTCTCTCCTCCTCACCTTTCCTACCATAAGAAAGCAAGAAAAACAAAACTCATTACAAACACACAGAGTCATTGGCCATGTTCCCCACCCTCTCCTAAAAAAGCCTTGACTCTGCACCTTGAGTCCTTCACCTCCTTATCTGAAGATGTATAGATGCTTTACCATGAGACCTCTGGAACTGGTTGGTTTTTGTATTATCTTTCAAAACTGCCTTTTCAATATTGCTACTTACTATATACATTGTTCTCTTGGTTCCAGTCACTTCACTTTTGATTAGTCCATACAAGTCTTCCTAGGTTTCTCTGAAAACATCTCCTTGATCATCAGCTTCTTAAAGCACAAACAGTATTCTACCTTGTCAGGCACCCTTTCAATTTCCAATTCTTTGACAAAATGAAACAGGCTACCAATGCTCAACCCTGGACCATCACCCAACATCTACCTGCCTTTTGTCTGTACTGAGGAGCTAAAAGACATTGAAGGGAAGCCATTAAGTGTGTGGACTGACACCACTACAAATTCCATTATTTAACTCCATTTAGACCCTCACAGCCACATGGCAATTCTTTTAGTCTTCTGATTGACTCTTACTTCCAAACTTTTTCCTTTAAACTGAATACATATACCCCCATCCCATCTCTCAGTTGACAGCCTTGCTTTCTACCTTCCTGAGAAAATAGAGACCATTGGTCATGAGTTCCTTCACCTTCCTATTCAATTGGAAACCTCTCTCTGTCTCCCCCAGACCTCTTTCTCCTCTAGAACTAGTCACTGAGGAAAAGGAGACCCTTCTCCTTACCAAGGATACTAGAGCCCTCCTGACTAGTCCCCTCTTATTTCTTTCTAGGATATGTGCCCTATCAATCATTCTCTTGCTCATCTTCAATCTCTCCCTAACTACTAGCTCCTTCCCTATTGCCTTCCACTATTCCCAGGTATCCACCACCCTTAAAAAACCCCTACTTAATCCTGCTATTTTCTCAAGTTACTATTTTATATTCCTAAAGGCTTTCTCTGCCAAATCCCTATAAAGAATCTTGTGCTGCCCCCCATCTCACCACCCACTCATTCCTCAACTCTTTGAAATCTGCCTCAACACTCAAATGAAGCTACTTCCTATAAAGCTACCAAGATACCAAGAAAGTTATCTCCCAGGTGCTAAATACCAGGGTTTTTTCCTGTCCTCTTTCTCATCTTTTTTTATTTAAGACACTGATAATCAACCACTCACTCCCTCTAACTGGAAAATCACTTCTCCCTTGCTTCTACCTCTCTGGCTATTTCTCAATGTCCTCTACTGAACCAGTTCATTTCCCACTTCTCCAAAAGTAGGTTCTCCTATTCTTATCTTTCTGTACTTTCTCCCTTGATGATCTCATTGGCTCTCGTGAATCCAATTACTTTTGCTCAGATGATAAATCTATATATCCAGTACAAATCTTTCCATAATATTTGGATATTGTTAACAAAGCAAATCAAACATGTTCAAAATAGAATTTATTGTCTTACCTTATTCCTTCAATTTTCCCTATTTCTGCTGAAGACACACATAGCTTATGCCCTCAGAATCATCCTTAAGTCATTTTTCTACATTATCCCCCATATTCTCATCCATTGTCAAGTCAGGTGTATTCTATCCCCACTGCAGCTCCAATTAATTCTCTTCAGTACCATGGCCACCAACCTAGCTTATTATGCCTTTCTCACTTGTCATAAGTATTTTTAATTGGTTTTTCTGTTTCCAGTCATTCTGATTTCCAATCACATAAGCTGCCCAAAAAATCTCAAGGTATGTCTAATCATATTATTCTCCTGATCAAAATTAGCTTCAGTGGTTCTCTATTACCTTTTGGCTCAAATATCAATTCCTTGGCCTGGCATTTAAGCTACCACATAAGCTGGATCCAGCCCACTTTCCAGATTTAGTTATCCACTCTTCCATGTACACTATATCCTGGCCTGTTGGCTGTTCCTCAAATGTGTAGTTTTATTTTCAGTCTGAATATAATTTACACAATCTTTCTCTCATGTCCACAACATCTTCATCCTCATTTCTAACCCTCAGAAACTTTATGTTCCTTCCAGGTTCAGCTCAAGGCCTTCTTCCTTAGTGAAACCTACCTTGGTCCTCTCAACCATCAGTACTTTCTCCCTTCTCAGACTACCTTTTATTTATGTTCTATTCTCCTAATATAGTGTAAGCTCCTTGAGGACATAGCATCCCCCAGAATGGCATGATGTCTTACAGAGTAAGTCATATGCTGAATTGAACTGCTGAAGTCTAATTCCTATTCCATAAGTAAATATAGCTAAATTTCTCCCTTAAGAGTTTCCTTTTCTGGCAATCTGTACTCCACTCCCATTACTTAGCTATCATTCAAGACAGACAGCTACATTTCTCAATTCTCCTATTAACCTACACATTATCTGAGGACAAGTTCCTGAATTCACCTTTATATATTCTCCTCTAAAGTATCTAGGCCTCCTGATGCGCATGACATATTGCAGCATTCAATAAATACTTACTGAAGGAATAAATAGAGCTAGAGAAATGGATGAAAACAAATAGATTTTGGTGACTTTCATTAGGAGGAGAAAGAGCCCTGGATGTGGAATCTGAGGGCTTTAATTTAGTGTTTGTTTTAAATAACCCTTCCCTTCACTCTTAGAATCAATACTGTGTCTCGGTTCCAAGGCAGAGTGGTAAGGGCTAAGCAATGGGTGTTAAGTGATTCACCCAGGTTCACAGTGTTAGAAGTGTCTGAGGCCACATTTGAATCCAAGCCCTGCCATCTCTAGGCCTGGATCTCAATCCACTGAGCCAACTAGCTATAATCCCTTACTTAGTTTCTGTGGAAATGACATTAAAAAACCAGCTTTACTGCTGTACCCTAAGAAATATCTGCTCCTTCCATCCATTTGAGGCTGTGATCTCGAGTGTCTTCCCATTAGAATGTGAACTCCTTGGCAGTAAGGGCCATCTTACATTTCTTTTTGTAATCCCAGGGTTTTGCACCTAGTAGGCTTAATAAATGCCCACCCCATTCATTCAAGTCCTGGTTCTGCCACTTATTAGCTGAGTGACTTCCTCCTCTAAAATATGAGGTCGATCTCCCTCCCCCTCTTAGCTTCTTCCTTCAAGACTCGGCTCCAAGCCCGCCCTAGGGAGGTAGGAGGCCTTTCCCGTTCCCCTCATCCGAACTTCTCCGAGGACCTTAGCCTGCACTCGAGTAGGAGCTCCTAGGGGCAGGAGCAACGCTCTGACTCCCGATCTTGCCCACCAGATGGATGACCTCTGCACTTTCCAGCCTAGGGGTGACGGATGGATTCTCTCTCCCTTCCCCACGGAAGTGCTCGGAAGGGGTGAGGGGATGGTCTCCTGCGGATCCAGCTGACAGAGGGCGCCCCCCACTCCTTTGACGGTGGGGGGGAGGGTCAGGAGTCACGGTCAGAGGCCCGGCGTAGGGGCGAGATAAGGGCGGGGGAGGGGTGCAAATGGGAAGGGGGGCGCCCTCATCGACCCCTCCCAGCCCCAGGCCCCCTTCCTGGGCGCTCACCGAACGAGTTAAGGAAGTCCGTGATTTTCTTTATGCTGCTGGTGATGACCTCGATGTACTCGCGGTTCGCCCAGTCCTGATGGATCTCCCGCTGCACCGGATCCTCCTGCCCCGCCATGGCCCCCGCCCGACCCAGCGCGCTTGCGCCGCCCACGCCGGAAGCGCGCTCCAGGCTCGAGCCCCGCCAGCTCCCGGAAGGCGGAGGAGCCGGCAGCGATGCGCGTGCGCACTCAAGGACAGCCGCCCCCCCGCCCGACTCTGCAGAGAACCTCCAAAGGAGGAGCGCCGCGCGTGCGCCTTGAGCCCAGCGGAGGAGGGGAGCAGTGCCCAGTGGTTGAAGGCCGTTAGGGGGCGCGCGAGTGCGCCGGCCCAACACAGCAACCTCCCAGGTCTCAGTCTAAGTGACGTCTGTAGAGAGGGCTAAAAGGGAGAGCCAGCTTTTGTGCGCCCAGCCCTTGTGCTAATTTTTTTTTTAACTTTTGCCTTCTGTCTTAGAATCGATACTAAATATCAGTTCCAAGGCAGAAGAGCTGTAAAGGGTTGGGCGATGGGGGTAAATTGACTTGCCCAAGATCACACAGCTAGGAAGTGTCTGAGACTGGATTTGAACCCAGGTCCAGAAGTCTATCCACTGAGCCACCTAGTTTCCCCACGCCACCCCCTTAGCTGATTTTCAAAGTGCCTTTCGAATGGGGCAAGGTGGTGCATCAGTTTGATTCCTGGAGCCTATGGTTCAAGCTGCCTCTGCCAGAGTCTGGCTGTGTGATCCTGGGCAAGTCACCTAAGCTCTGTGCATCAAGTGACTTCACTAAAACCCAGGGCAGTGTCTGTCTGTTCTGCATCACTAGAAGGAGGAGAGTCCTAAGTTCTGTCTCCCAAAAGTGCCATCCAAGTCACCACTTGGGTTGGGGAAGGAGAAAAAGGAATCATAACCGTAGCTGACATTTAATCAACATTGATTAAGTACCTACTATGTGCCATGCAGTGTGCTAAGTGGTATGTGATACAAGAAGAGGCACTAGTCCCTGCCATCAAGGAGCTGGCTATCTAATGGGCAAGGCAAGCTGCGACCCAATGCTCGCAAAGCCGGCTGCGCTAAAGGGTGGTTGTGCTTAGCAGGAAGTCGAAGGGGGTCTGGTGTCTCAGGGGACTTTGTCTCAGATCTGCCGAGACGTCTGTCTGAGTCTGTTTCTCCATTTGTAGAATTCAGGCGGCTGGACTACATGCAGCTAAGGTCCCTCCAAACTGAACATTTCTGATCCGGGGTAATTTTCCCAGCGCAGGAGGCTAAATCTGCCTCTAGGCATCTCCTCCCCATTGGTCGCTTCTTCTGCCCTCCAGCCAGCCAAAAGGAGCCTAATCTCTGGTCTAAATGGCAGCCCTTCAAATATGGGAAGACAACTACAGCATCCCCTCTTCTCTAGGCTTCTCTAGGCTAAATAGGTCCTTCAAAGGATCAACAGGTAGCTCGGACTTCAAAAGACCAGGAGGGAGGCAGAGCAGGTCGTTTTATCTCCTTTTATAGAGGACTAACTTGGCCAAAATCATTGGAAGTGTCAGAAACAGATTTCGAAACATCAGTTGTTCCGAATTTAGTAACTGGTTGCCTAGTAACAAGAGATGACAACATAGCGGAGGAGACCTTATCCTGAAAGCAGACTGGTTTAGGGAGAGACAAGACGAGTGATTCATCCTCATCATTCCATGAGAAAGCAGTTCTCCCGAATGAAAATGGACCTTAGAGGTCATCTCGTCCAACCTCTTCCATTTACAGAGGGGATCCCAGGGTAAGGGACTTATCCAAGGTCTCAAAGCTGTTCAACAAGAGAGCCAGGACTTCTGTCAAGCCTATGCTCTTTCCCATCCCTGGAGAATTCAGCCAGACCAAAAACAAAAACAAAAACGGAGAGCCGCCTGGATTATAAAAAGTTTACATTTTATTCCAGTGCTGCTGGTCTCCTTTGCTGGCTACCTTAGTTTTTCTAGAGCTTGTTACCAGGGTGAGATAAAGGAACCAGATGCCTGTCATTCAAAGCCAAGGAGTATACACAAAATAGAAAATGTATATCTCCTATCCCAACAAGGCCACGTGAAATTTGATATTATCTTGGTGGCTTAGTGGAAAGATCAGGAAAACCAGAATTCAAAGTGGGCTTCACTTACTAGCTGGGTAACCCAGGACAAATCATTTAACCTCTGTCTGCCTCGGTTTCCTTAATTGTAAAATGAGGGTTATCATGGCCGAGGCTGTTGTGAAGATAAAATGACAGAATATTAGTAAAGCATTGAACATAATTCCTGGCACATAATAGGTACTTAGAAAACGGTTGTTTCCTTCTTTGCCTCCAATACAAATATTGTTAGAGGCAGTGCTGTGTTCCACTACCCTCTCTGTGCTGTCCTGTTTGGTCCCTGGAAGCTTATAGACAACCACAGGCATGTTGGCATAGTCAAAAAAGCAGGGCTTCAGAAGATCTAAACTGGGGAGGTCTGGCTCTGTGACTCACCAGCCTCGTGACTTTGAACTCAGTTTCTTCATGCAGTTTGATGAAGATTTATAAAGTGTTGGACAGCTGGATGGCTCAGTGGATAGAGAGTCAGGCCCAAAGACTGGAGGTTCTGGGTTCAAATCTAGTTTTGTGACCCCGGGCAAGTCATTTATCCTCAATTGCCTAGCCCTTACCACTCTTCTGCCTTGGAACCAATACACAGTACTGATTCTAAGATGGAAGATAAGGGTTTAGGAAGAAAAAAAGATTTATAAAGTGTCAACTGCAAGTGACACCCATAGGACAGACAGCCTTGGGTTCAAGTCCCAGTTGTCTGTATGACCCTAGTCAAGTTGTTTAATACCTTGAAGCCCTAGGAGGCTTTGACAATGTTGTAAAACTCAGATAGAAAGTGACAATTAAATCATCCATACTGATCCCTGTTGGGCCTCCCATTGACTTAGAAAACTACATATTAACATTATCTATGTTCTATTGTATTTTTAATTAAATATTTCCCAGGTACAATTTAATCTGGTTCAGCCTGCCATGGAGAGTGCTAGGGTGCCAGATGGATGTTTGGTCCCTCTTCCCAAGACCTCAAATTGCAGAGCAGGTGTAGATTTCTACTGGTCAAAGTTTCCTTATCTAACAATTCCTTATTCCTATAAAATCCAGGGCCAGTCCCTATCATAACTTCTTAAATTATTTACCTTCTCTCTTAGAATTAATAACAAGCATATGTTCAGAGGCAGAAGAGTGGTAAGGGCTCAGCAATGGGGGTTATGTGACTTACCCAGGATCACACAGCTAGGAAGTGTCTGAAGTCCGATTTGAACCCAGGACCTCTTGTCTCCAAACCTGGCTCTCTATCCACTGAGCCACCTGACCAACCATGGTCCTTATATCTAACATAGACGGCAAAAAAATGTTCCTACATGTAACTGAAAATAAATTTTTTTTTAACATAGAAGGCACTTGTCGGACCCTAAGAAGAACCAAAATGCTGTCACACACCTTCTGTTCTCTGGAGGGAAGACAGCTTGTACACTGAGAAACAAGGTGTAAGGGAAATGGGGAAGGAGTCAAAGAGAAGCAGCTAATGGGACATCTGAAAATGGGAGGCGAGTGAGATGGCAGCTTGAGCTAAGGGAATCAGGGAAGGGTTTCTGGAGGAGGCGAAGGCTGAGCTGAGCTTTGGGGGCACAGAAAGACTATGCCACCGAGCTGGAAGAGGGCGGCGTAAGATCAAGCAGCCCTGGAGGACAAGAGAATGAGATGAGGCTGCACATACTCTGCTCAGTGGACTTCTCTGGCCCCAAACACGCATTTTATTTCATTTGCTGTCTCCGTGGTTTTGTTCCTACTGCTCCTGGAATAGCCACCACCTTCTCAGGCTCCCTCGTTGGGTGAATTCTTACTCCTCCTTCAATCCTCCCCAGCTGTTGAGGAGAAACGGATAGCCTTTCCACTGAATCCCAACAAGAGCAATTGGGGTTGAATAGTGACTCACACACGACCGCTTGCGTGATCCTGCTGTTATTGTTCAGTCGGTTTGGACTCTGAGATCTCATTTGGGGTTTTCTTGGCAAAGATCCTGAAGCAGTTTGCCACTTCCTTTTCTAGCCCATTTTCTTTTTTAAAGGAAAACTCTTCCATTCCACCTTAAAATCAATATTGTATATGGGTTCCAAGACAGAAGAGTAGTAAGGGTGAGGCATGGGGGTTAAGTGACTTGTCCAAGGTCACACAGTGAGGAAGTATCTGAGATCACATTTGAACCCAGTAAGATGAATCTTCCTGACTTCAGGCCTGGCTTTCTATCCATTGACCACAAAGCTGCGCCCCTACTCATTTTACAGATGAGGAAACTAAGGCAAATAGGGTTAAGTGACTTGCCCAAGGTCACACAGCTAAGAAGTGTCTGGGGTCACATTTGACCCCAGGAAAATGAGTCTTCCTAACTCCAGGCCTGGCTTTCAATCTCTTGAGTCACATAGCTGCTCCCTCCAGCTCATTTTACAGATGAGGAAACTAAGGCAAACAGGGTCAAGTGACTTGCCCAGGATCACATAGCTAGAAAGTATCTGAAGCTGAATTGAACTCAGGAAGATGAGTCTTCCTGACTATAAACCTAAGGATCTATCCACTGTGCCACTTAGGATTCTGTAGAAAGTTCCTAAAGCTCTCTGAGCCCATTTCCTCACCCATGAAGCAGGAATGATAATCCCTGGAGCACTTACAGAGTTATCACAGAGCTCAAATGGAGAACAATAAAGCACTTTAAAACTCAAAGCACCATATAAATGTCAGTTATTATAATTATTAAAGTACTGTAAAGACTTGTATTTCTACTGACTCAGCCCACCAGATCCTCCACAGTCTGGTAACAAGTCTCTCCAAAATTAGCTGGACTGGTCCTCAGACAGAGGTCGAGCCCATCACTGGGCCCTTATTTGAAGCTTGTCCCGTTTGGCATTGCCTGACAGGATGTTTCCTCTACTGCAAAGCCTTCAACAAGTCAAAGTCCAAGCTTGGTCCAGAAGAAAAATTATGAGCAGGCACCTCCTTCCTCCCTTCCTTGCAGAGGTGCAGAACTAGGGAAGTGAAATACTGCATTTGTTGTGGGACTTAGATGATGTACAATTTCTGGTCTTGGCTGAAGGAAAATGCTAAAACTTTTTGGGTCCTCTCTTAAATTATTTATTAAAAGGGATAGTCCTCGAGGCAGCTAGGTGTTCAGTAGACAGAGAGCCTAGGCCTGGGCGAGGGAAGTCCTGGGTTCTAATCAGATATTTCCTAGCTGTATGACCCTGGACAAGTCACTTAACTCCAATTGCCTAGCCCTTACCACTCTTCTGCCTTGGAACTAATACTTGACTTCAATTCTAAGTCAGAAGATAAAGATTAAAAAGAGAGTCAGGAATAGCTCTGCATGGAAAAGGGAAAAAGGGATGTAACAAAATATTAAAAATGAGGAGGGGGAAAAAGCAAGGTCACTTCCATGTCACGGTGAGATATCAGGCATATTTGTTTACTTTCAAAGAGATGACACCTTTTAAAGCCTAGCTCAAATGCCACCACTTCTGTGAAGTCTTTCCTGATTTCTCCTATAATGATCTTCCTCCCTCAGACTTTATGTAATACTTTGTTCTATACTTTTCTAAAGCACTTGACACATAATAATTAATCCATTTGTTTCTTAATCTCCTACCATACTTTTCTTTTTTCTTTTTAATATATTTATTCTGGATTTAGAACACTAAGAAAAAATTCCATATACAAAATAGAGCACAAAATTTTTCAATGTAAAACTGTGAATCTCAATTTCACACCACTTGCTTTTTTAAAAATACATCCTTAAGGGGGCAGCTGGGTGGTTCAGTGGATTGAGAGTCAGACCTAGAGATGGGAGGTCCTAGGTTCAAATCTGGCCTCAGACACTTCCCAGCTGTGTGACCCTGGGCAAGTCACTTGACCCCATTGCCTAGCCCTTACCACTCTTCTACCTTGGAGCCAATACACAGTATTGACTCTAAGATGGAAGGTAAGGGTTAAAAAAAAATACTCAATTCTACATTACTTTCAAAACTATCCTGTTTGTTGGTTCTTCCTTCTGAACTTCCTCTTGTTCTTTTCTGACCGTTTTATTTATTTTTAATTTTTTAAAACCCTTACCTTCTGTCTTAGAATTGATAACAAAAGTATCACTTGCAAGGCAGAAGAATGGTGAGGGCTAGGCAATGGGGGTCAAGTGACTTGCCCAGGGTCACACTGCTAGGAAGTATCTGAGGCCATATTTAAACCTGGGTCTTCACATCTTGTTCTCTATCCAGTGAACCACCTAGCTTTCCCTTTTCCATTGTTAGATTTAGATTTATGATTTAAGACTGATTATATTCATTTTATTTTGGTCGTCAAGGATTTCACTTATAAAAATCCTAAATGAAACACTCAAGTCAGTATGGAGTTTTATGGTGATTTAATTACAGCAGGAGGGAAAGATTATTAGAGGGAGAGAGGAAGAGGGAGAGAAGGAAAGAGGTTAACTCTACCACTGTGGCTCAGACTGAGCCAAACAGGAGCTCAAGGTCTTGGAGAGCCAAGGCAAAGAAGGGAGTTAGTCCTTATCACTCACGTGACTGATCTGAAGGAAAGCTGTCTGCCAGCCTCCTCCCAGCTCGAGCTGCAGGATCGAATTGGTGCCTAGCCCTCTCCACAGGAAGTCAGCAAACCCCAGAGGCTGTTCTCTACCTCACTTCCTGGGTCTTACAAGTGCCAATGATGGCTCAAGCTTGGCTTAGGACAGCCCAAGGGGGCAGTTAGATGTTTCTGATTTGTCATTAGCTAGCACATGCCCGTGTAGTGTGGGTGTGCCCATTCTTGGGTGCTAGACCAAACAAGATGGAAGAAATTTAAAAATCACAATCCCCCCTGATGATGATTGGGGGACTAATCTCCCCAATTGATCACTAAACATAAGCGTCCTGCACCCCAAAAATTTCTGACTGCAGGTATATACAAAATTTTACCCTCTAAGAGGAAAACTACAATAGTTATAGATAAGGGGGAAATAGAGGAGAGAGAGAAACAGCAAAACCAATGTTTTTGTTTAAAAATCACACTATGCATTTAAAAAACAGCCCCCCCCCCTTTTTTTGGTATCATTATTACTAACTCCCTCTGCTTTTCCTCACACACATTAAAATGAGAGAAAGAAAAAAATCTATAATAACTATAGTCAAGCAAAATGAATCCACACAATGATCGTGCCCATCTCTATTTCTTGTGTCCATCACTTCTCTGTCAGGAGGTGGGTAACAGCTTCCTAAAAGGTCTTTCATAGACATAACTAATTATTGGATTGATCCGAATTCTCAAGTCGTCCAAAGCTGTTTTGCATTATGGTATCACTATATTTGAATAAATTGTTTTCCTAGTTCTGCTCACTATTAATTTATACTTCCCAGGATTCTCTGAAATCATCTTTCATAATTTCTCATAACACAACAATATTCCATTATATTCACATACCACAATTTGTTCAGCCATTCCCTAACCATCTAAGAGGCAACCTAAAACACTCCTTTAAATTTTAGTTCTTGTTTTCTTTTTTCCCTTTCAATTCTCCCTTCGGGAGGTTGGCCTCAGACACTTAGTTGTAGGGTACCAATTGGTTGTAGACAAATCACTTAATCTCTCTGTAGTTCAATTTCATCATCTGTAAAATGGGAATAATAATAGTATCTATACCCCAGGGTTGTTGGGAGGATGAAATGTGATATATGTGTGTTCTACCCTAATGTACTTCTCTAGTCAAACCACTTCTAGGAACACTGGGGCCAGGATGTTACACCTTCTACCTTTCTACTAAAGAACTGCTCTACACCTATGTACACAGTCTAGACTGGATTCGGTCCTTGGGTAGCCTGGTCTTTAATGACAGCTCTTTTGTAGCTTGATAATTAACTTGTCCTTTTACCATTTGGTAATGAGTGACACTTGAGCATTTGATAAGAGTCTGCAGGGGCAGCATTGGCAAAGGTTTTCAAGTTTGCGTGCCCAAATGGCAACTTCAAGCTTCTGGGGAGCCCCAAACAGTACTTCAAAGAGCAGAAGGGGGACGTGTTTGTTTTGGGTGGCTGGACAGAGGGGTGGGACATGTGAAAAATATCCTCAGGTGCTGGGAAGAGGGGGAACAGAACAGCACATACACATACACTTTGCCAGATGGGTACACATGCCAATATTTCACCAACACTGATTTAGTGGATTGAAAGCTAGGCCTGGAGATGGGAGCTTTGGGGTTCAAATCTGGCTTCCAACACTTCCTGGCTATGTGACCCTCGGCAAGTCATTTAACCCCAATTGCCTAGACCTTACCAATCTTCTGCCTTGGAACCAATACATGGTATTGATTCTAAGAAAGAAAGCAAGGAATTTCTTTTAAAAAAGTCAAACAGAAAAGCAGAGAAACAATGTTCCTTCCTGGAGCTTCCCTCCCTCCTAGGTTTCTGAACTGGTCCTCCTAATCCTAGTAACACTCCAGCTTCAGAATCACACTTTCAGAAGGACCTCAGTGGCCATCCAATCCAGCCTGTGACTCAATGAGAATCTCCTCTCCAAAATGACATCCATCTTCTGCTTACTCTTTCTCAAAGGAGACAGAAACTACCATTTCTTTGGGAAGACTCTCATTGTGGGGGAAATGCATTCTCTAAAAACACCCAAGTCCCTCTCTTCCCCTTGAGCCCTTGAAGCTATTTTCCTTACCTCTGATTCTTAGAATTCCTAACTTTCTTCAAACCTCAGTTCAAGAACCAGTTCCTATATTAGGCTTATCCGGAATGCCCTCTTTCCTTTCCTGTGATTATTTTGAACTTATTTTGTATATTTTTTGTATCTTTATGTGTACGTACAGGTCCTTCCCTTCCCAGGAGAATGCCAGCATCTCTATTGTGGCGACTGTTTCATTTTTCTTTGTATCCAAAGCACTACACACAGTTACCTTCCATTTACCCTTCATGTATCATTTATATACTCCTTGATATAAATGTTGCCTCCCCTGCTAGAATATAAACTCCTTGAGGGCAGGGACTGTTTTTGCTCTTTCTTCATACCTCCAGTGCTTAGCATAATGTCTGGCTTAATAAACACCCATGGAATGATTTAAGAGATTTCCCCCAGAACTTTGGATGGGGCATTACAATCTAGAGAGGATGGGGAAAAGCCCTAGATCCACCCCCACCCCCATCCACTTTGGGAGAATGAATCTGGACTCTAAATAAGTCCAAGTGCTTTATGTGAAGGGGCTCTGTGGCCCACTGGTAACATTCTCATTTTACAGATGAGAAAACTGAGGTTCAGAGAGCTTGGAAATGTCAGAGCTGGGAACTGAATTCTGAGTTTCTTAGCTTCAAGTTCAACATTGGTTCTGGTTCATATTAGTTCAGTAGTTGCTAGTAGACAGAGCACTGGATCTAGAGCTAGGAAGCTTTGAGTTCAAATTCAGCCTCATACAAGTTCATCCATAGTAGAAGAGGACCAAAATGACATCACTACATGGGGGTCAATGTACAGGGTGCCTGACCGTGGCTGATCAGCAGCATATGAGCTCAGAAGGCTCTCCTGTAAATATCTTGAACATTTAGGATGGAGATGTCTCTAAATGGGCATGTCTCCCATTTCTTTTGAGCTCCTGCAATTCTGCTTGGCTCATAGAACTCCAGAGCATTTTCTCTGATGAGAGCACGCCGCCATGCAGGAAGGTCCTGTGCCACTGCCGCCTCCGTCTCACAATGGATGCCTTAGTTCTTCAGAGACCTTGAGAGCATCCTTCTCTTGCTTCGTCTGATCTCCACGTGAGGCGTTTGCCTTGGGTGAGCTCTCCAGAAACTAGTCTTTTAGGCAAATGTGGGTTTGATATTGAGACAACATGGCCAGCCCATGAGAGTTGTGCTCTCTGCAGAGGAGTCGGAGTGCGTGGCAGTTCAGCTCAGTGTCTGGTACCTTCCCTTGCCAGATGATCATCAAAGTCTTCCCAAGACAATTCCAACGGAAGCAAGCCAGTTTTCTGTCATGGTACTGGTAGACTATCCAGGTTTCACAGGCTTACAACAATGGCGTCAGCACGATGGCTCTGTAGACCTTCAGTTTGGTAGGCAGCCCAATCTCTCTTCTCTCCCAAACACTGAGCTAGTTCTGACAATGTGTAGGTCAACCTCATCCTCTATGGAAATATACTGCTCACACAATTTACTAGCCCTGTGACCCCGGCCAAGTCACTTAACTTCTACCTTAGTTTCCTATCTATAAGATGGAGATAATAGCATCTATATCTCAAGAAACTGTTGTGAGGATAAAATATTTGTAAAGCTCTTTGGAAACCTGGCTATATAAATGCTACCTCTCATCATCATCATTACATGATACCTGATAAGAGGGATTTTGTTCAGTCACATCCAACTCTTTGTGACCCCATTTTAGGGTTTTCTTGGCAAAGACACTGGAGTATTTTGCCATTTCCTTCTCTGGTTCATTTTATAGATGAGGAAACTAAGGTCAAGTGACTTGCCCAGGGTCACACAGATAGTAAATGTCTGAAGCCAGCTTTAAACTAGGAAGACCTCAGGCTCAGTGATCTATGCACTAGACATAGATCTAGCTGTCTAAATCGGCTCAGGAGCAGGAGACCTATATTCAAATCCTACTTCCTACCTGGGTGAATATGGGCCAGGCACATCAACTCTCTGAGCATTTTTTCCTCATCTGCAAAATGGGGTAATCCTGGCATTAATGACTAGTGGATAGAAAGCTAGCCTTAAAGCCAGGAAGACCTGGATTTTAGTTCTATCTCTGACACTGCTTGTGTTGTCAAATAAACTAGTTAATTTTAGGATTCAAGGTAAAAGACTTTAGGATGACTACAGATTGCAGAGTTCCTTGGACTGATGAGGTCACAGATTCTTTTCCTACCCCTAGCTTATGTATTCTCTCATGGGTTTGTTGTGACAATCACAGATCACAGGTTTAGTTCTGGAGGGGCCCTTAGGGGTCACTTAGTTCAAATGCTCTCAATTTATAGACGAGAAAACGGCAAGAACCTTAAGGTGATTGGCTCAGCCATACAAATATTAAAGTTGCAGAAACAGAATTTGAACTCAGGTCCTCTTGTTGTGGGGGGCTGGAGATTAATGCTTGGTTTGGGGAGGGTACCCTTTCAAGAACAACAGATTCCCCTTTAAAGATAGATCTATTTAGATTGAATGGTTGGGAGGCAGCATGCAGGACTACTAACTGCCTCCCTGAAGAGAGAAAAGTTCAAGATTTTTATATCCTAAAGGGATGGGGTTTAGGTGACTTGGAAGGGAAGGATGGGGAGGGGGATGAACAGTGGGAACCAACAAGTGGAGCAAACAGGGGAGAATAGGTAACAGAATATGTGTCTATGGGTCTGGGGGCTTAAACATAAGCACACATCATTTATGACATTCTGATCATAGACGTGGGTCTGGGGGCATAGGACAAGTACACATCCTTTATGGCATCCTGATCGTGTTACCCATCTTGAGAAACCTGGGGAATGTTTGGGATCCTAAGTGATGTTTGAGATGTGGGGATCATGAAGGTAGGTAAGTTATTTGGAGAAACCTAGTGTGTTTGAGATGTAAACAAGAGCTCTCCCTTGTACTCAGGCCCTTATCATAAGGCTTGTGTAAATACATCCAAAGCTTAGAGGTGTAAACATTAAAATTTGTCTCAATAATAAAAGTATATTTTAGGAGGTTTATTAATGAGCATTAGAAATCAAGGAATAAAGAGGATACAAAATAAAGACCATGTGCAATAGATGATTAGCCCATTTCAAAATCCCCATCCTTAGCCTACCACCGCCACCATGCTGGCTGCAAGTCCAAGAAATAGTCCAAGAGGACCGCACACTCACTAATATCCTCTGTCTACAGGAAGTATGCAACAACAGGAAGTCAGTGGGCTCATGGGAAGTGTAGTTCTTTTTTTTAGGGTAACAGATTTTCAATTATACAGGGGTAAAAGATTCTATCTATGTTTGTTCAGCTTCTACTCCTACAAGATGGATTCCTCATGTAAACTTTGACCTGTGGTGTCTTTAGGAATTTGGGGTGTAGTGGGGGACCGTGCCCACCACATCTTCTCCCTCTTGAATTGCTAAGGGAAAGAGGGTGAGGGTCAGTCTTCTGTAATGTCTTCAAGGCTGGCAAGGGATATAGAGCTGGCCCTTCCTCCTAAGGAGGGAGGGAGAAAAGTGAGGTCCAGGTTATAGAGGTCATAAGGGTTGCAGTGGCATTGTGGTGGCTTCCATGAAAGCTTTTACTCTAGAAGCAACTAGAGAGATGACAAGTGTTAGAGACACAGGAGCCACATATCAGACACCTGGGACTATCAGGATGATAGGAATGAAAGGGCTAAGCAGGGCATATAACCATGAAATCCAGGAGGAGGAGGAACCAGAGAATAGTTGGCTCAGGGTGTCTGCTGTCCAAGTAAACACCTCATGTATATAAATACACCAGGGGTCAAGGACACCCAGAGTACATTCTCCAGAGTTAATGTAGGGGCTGAGACAGGTAAGACTCTTCAGGTGACCACCCCAGGGCATAAGAGATTCCAGAGGTGACATGTAGTGGCCCCAAATAAATCTGTATCCTGAAGGGGAACAAATGGATCTTTCTGTAGATTTCAACATTTGAGTAGCCTTGATTCCCCATTCAGGGGAATCACTACAAGATGAAAGCCTACCCAGTTTAAGGTCAGCCTGGGTTAGAGGGTCCAGTGTAGACCATGAGCCTAGGGGTTGAGGAGGGGTTGTCAAGTTAGAAAAGTTCTTAAAACTATTTCCTGGGTTTTGGATGGTTAGGAAATATAAAAATTAAAATTAATGTCAATAATAAAAATATTATATTTTAAGAGATTTATTAATGATCATTAGAAGTAAAGGAATAAAAAAGTAACAAAATAAAAAACCACGTGCCCATGACTAATCAGCCTGTTCAAAATCCCCGCTTACCACCACAGTCACCAACAGGAAACAAAAGAGGCCAGGACCCCACTGCCTAATATCCCTTGTCTACAGGAAGTACATAACAACAGGAAGTCAGTGGGTCCTGGGAAATGTAATTTTTAGGGTAACAGATTTCCAATTACACAGACACCAATATGTGCGAATGGAGGAATATGCAGTCTTTCCATTACTGAAAATGGCAGGATTCTCAGTATAATTTCTATACAGTGTGTGAGTCATATTAAAGGGAAAAGGATCAGTGTTTCAACCATCATATGGAAGGGGCCATGGTCCTCGACTGAGCACTACCTTGGTGTACTGGACCTGTTTGCATTCCATGAGAGTGAAAGGCTGTCCTGTGAGAAAGTAAGGGACAGGGAGGTAGCCAGAACAGGAGTAGATGGATGCAGATCTAGAAAGTTCAGGCATCAGGTGGGGCTTTTAGGCATAGAGACCATGGGCCAGAGGCTAGGGATTCTCTTCACTCTGTGGGTGTCTCTTGCATACCTGACAATTAGAAGGACCTGCTTTGGCTACCACCTCCCCAAGATGAATTAAGGAATTATCTGTCCAGGAAGCTGAGTACATAGCTTAAAACCCAGGAGAAGGCCCAGAATTTGGGGAAGGGGGTGACCATCTAGCTGGTAGTGAAGGATCAAAGTAACCGGTAACAACAGGAGGGATGAGAGAAAGAGAGAGACAGAGACAGAGACAGAGACAGAGACAGAGACAGAGACAGAGACAGAGACAGAGACAGAGACACACAAAGAGAAAGAGAAAGAAAGAGAAAGAGAGAAAGACAGGGAGAGTCGGTCTCTAAGGCAAAAGTGTAGAAACTAGGACTGGGACAAAGACTGGAGCATATAAACAGAGGAAACTAGTACAATAGCAATTGATAGCATAGATTAAACATTAGACTTTCCCACATTTGAGTGACTTATCCCCATATCGAACAAGGTCCATCTTCAGAAATCTTCTGACCCCAATGGGTCCCCTCAGGAAATTGCCTCCTAAGATGCTTGGATAGATGCTTATGAAGTTGCAGCTAAAATCTAAAGCAAAGATTAATCCAGCTTCTATAAACACCAAAGTAACAATACTTTACAGATAGGATTCTGGAGGAATCACAGTACAGTTGTCTTAAACATTAGCTAGTGGTGGGTGGATTCTGATCTCATGGCTGATACTGGCCAATAGCTTGCCCCTTCTTCTGTAGTGAGGGAATGAATTGTAGTAATTCTTGAATTCTAATGAGAAAACAATAACATTCTCCTTTCCCTTGAGCCAAATTAGGGGGAATAAATTTGCAGGCAGTTTTAACTTCTTAGTGGTGCATCTCAACTCTGTCTTTCATATCCCAGTTGTTTGCAGGACTGGGAAAATGAGGAAAATAATCTTGGTTCTTTCCCCTACAAACCCTCTGCTTAGAGCTGAATCCAACTTTCTTTAAGCTTCCCTATTTCATAATTCCTCTCCAAATGGACTTTGATTAAAGTCCCTTCCACCTTTTTCTTTCATATTCAAAACCAAACATTCGTCTCACCATCTTAGACTTTACTTTTTACCACCATAAATTGGAATAAACTTCATTCCATTAGGAATCACTTCAATTGCTAATCAATAACCCCAAAGAATCCTGATTTAAAAGGATTGTACCATTTAAAAGCTAGATCTTTATCCAATTCACCTCATACATTAATTGTAGTCCATAGTACAAGTTGATAAACTGAGATAACTACTCGGGATGAAATAAAATATGGGGTACAGGCAGATTGCACCAAGCACATGTTTACATTCAAACAATAAAATAATTCTTATTTAAAATTACATATTTAGTAGCAACCCATAGTACTAGCCACGTTTTACAATACATTAGTCCTAGATCACTTCTGTTTTGCTATTTAGCCATTTGTTGGCCTAAGGCTGTGCTAACTGCTTAAAAGAAGTCGTCCTTCTCATACTGAATCATAATCTTAAAATCAGAATGAAATTTCACTGAGTCCAACAAGCACAGTTAAGAAGTAGGGTGTTAACAACATGGACATAGGTTTTGATCAAGGACACAAGTAAAACCCAATGAAATTGCGGTCAGCTGCGGAAAGGGTGGGTAGAGGGGAGGGAGGGAAATAAAGTGATCATTGTAACAAAAAAAATTAATTAATTTTTAAAAAGAATTAGGGTGTTACAGAAGAAAAACAACTGCCTGGTCACATGGGTCGATGGGGATAGGATTGGAGATGCAGACTCTAAATGATCACCCTAGTGCAAATAGTAATAATATGGAAATAGGTCTTTTTTAATTGAAATTTTTAATTTGATTAATTAATTTAGAATATTTTTCCACCATTACATGATTCACGTTCTTTCCCTTCCCTCCTCCCACTCCCGGAGGGAGAACGTGATTCATGTAACCATGGAAAAGTTTTAATTAATCAATTAAATAAAATTTAAAAAGATGAGGGTGTTACTTTCCAAATCACATGTATCCCCAGCCTGACTTTGAAATGGACATCATTTAGGCTCTGGCCAGCAGAGGGGCGGGGCGGGGCGGGGCGGAGTTGGCAGGCGAGCGAAGAATTCCTTTCCATTTTGTCACGCTAGCTTCCAACTCCCGTGTACGTTTTTCTTCCTCTTTCTTTTTCATACTGCTGGTAGCTTGTGAGCCCTTTTCCCAGCCTGGGATGGTTCAAAGCTTAAGCCTTAGAACTGCAGTATTTTCTCCCAGATTTTTAAAGGGATCTTCGAGAAAGCTTGCAGAGGGTTAGCCATGCGCAGCCTGGGAGGGAGTGGCTGAGATGAGGGAGAACTGACAGCCTACTTTCCTTAAAAATGAAAGGGTTAAAAAGAATGTACTGGAATCGTTTGTCTCTGCGGGCACAAATTAGGGGCGAAACTTCCCTAGACTTGATTTCCCACCTATTCCAATTCCCTGTTGCCAAGGTGGAACCACAACGGGAGAAAGGAATAAAGAAGCTTGCTCTTACCTCCTGCCTTGCTTGATTTCTAAACTCCCTAAGTCTAATCCAAGCTGGGGTCCTGGCCAGGCCCTGCTGTGGCCCCAGGAAAAGGATAGGAGCATTGGGAGTGAGCAGGGAAACCGAGGAGAGCCTCGGGAGCACTGTAACCTCAGGTTCTGGCTGAGAGGTATTAAAACTAAATTATGGGGAGGCACTGAGTAGCTCAGTGGATTGAGAGCCAGGCTTAGAGATGGGAGGTCCTGGGTTCAAATCTAGCCTCAGCTAGATCCTAGCTGTGTGACCCTGGGCAGGTCACTTAACCCCCATTGCCTAGCCCTTACTGCTCTTCTGCCTTGATTTGACTGTGTATTGACTCCAAGATGGGAGGTAAGGATTTTTTAAAAATAACTATGGGGGCCTCCAGTCCATATGCCCTCTTCCTGCCAAATACATCCGATTGCCACATGGCATTCTAATTTAATGTGTCATCCAAAAGCCAATTTCCTCGTTTTTCTAGAATATTGCTCAGCCATTCAACCTTACAAAAACAAATCTTTTTTTCAAGCTTTCTTCAGTTGTTAGAGATTCCAGTGGTGAATCTTGGGGGATATTCCCTTTCTGTCCCATGATGAAAGATAAGGGATGACTACTCCCTTATGGGGTTCACCAACCTTGCATCCAAGGAGGGTGCCCAACAGCCAATCTCTTAGGTCAGACCCATTTCTGAACCTAAGAGATGCTTCCCTAAATCAGAACGTCTTCCCAGAGAAGTAGTTGTCTTAGAAGCATCTGGGGCATGGCACCAAAATGTTGTGGGAGGCTAGAGATTAACCCTTGGTCTGGGGAGGGTGCCCTTTCAAGAATGACAGACTTCAGGGAGCAGCTGGGTAGCTCAGTGGATTGAGAGCCAGGCCTAGAGGCAGGAGGTCCTAGGTTCAAATCTGGCCTCAGATATTTCCTAGCTGTGTGACCCTGGGCAAGTCACTTAACCCCACTGCCTAGCCATTACCACTCTTCTGCCTTGGAATCAATACTGTGTATTGGTTCCAAGACAGAAAATAAGAGTTTAAATAAAAAAAAATTTTTTTAAATTAAAAAAAAAAAAGAATGACAGACCAGTGGAAACCCTTTAAAGACAGATTTATTTAGTTTGAATGGCCAGGAGGCAGTGTGCACTGCCTCTCTGAACAAAGAAACGGTTCAGCACTTTTATATCCTAAAGGGATGGTGTGTAGGTGATTTGGAAGGTAAGAATGGGGAGGGGGGTGAACAGTGGGAACCAACAAGTGGGGCAATAAGTAACAGAATAGGTGCCTTTTGGTCTGGGAGCTTAAACATAAGCACACATCGTTTATGACATCCTCATCTTAAAGGTGGCTAAGTGATCCATCTTGAGAAACCTGGAGATGTTTGGGATCCTAAGTGATGTTTGAGATGTAGGGATCATAAAGGTGGGTAAGTTGAGATGTAAACAAGAGCTCTCCCTGGTGCTCAGACCCTTATCTTAAGGCTTGTGTAAATACATCCAAAGCTTAGAGGTAGAGGGTCCTATCTGTGTTTGTTCAGCTTCCAGCCCTACAAGGTGGATTCCTTTGTAATCTTTGACCTGTCTCTAGGAATTTGGGGTATACTGGAGGACCCTCATGCCCACCACAATACAAATATTAAAGTGGCAGAGACAGAATTTGAACTCGGATCCTCTGACTCCAAAAGCTGTAGGGAAAGCACAGTTTCCATTTTAAAGCCCATGCAAATATGGATTGCAGTTATTGTGACCTAATTAAACACTATGTGTCTCTTCAGCATCATGCTCACTCTATTGGTTCTCACAACTTACTCTCACTGCTATAGCTGGGGGCTCTGGCCAGTATTCCCTTTAACCTGCAGATCTGCTGATTGCTTACTTATCCCGACCATCCTAGGCCAATCCCTCCTCCTCCTCCTCTTCCTTCTTTTTTCAGATGAAGTGACTTTCCCAGGGTCACACGAGAACTTGAAACCTGGTCTTCTGCCCCTTCAGAACCAGGATCTCCTACTTACTGTGTGACCTTGGACAAGTACCTTTCCTACGACGATCTCCGGTTTCTCACAGCCCTGTTCCCACGCCGTAACCTCTCCTTCTGGCTCCCTTAAAGCTACGAGCGATGGGAGAAGGCGGAGGACGCCCCCGAATAGGGAAGAAAAGCCAGGAGCGGACCCGACGGCAATGGAAAACGCGCTCTCAATAAGCCCACCCCAGGCACAGAGGATGAAGGAATGAATGACTCAGCCGAAAGTCCAGTTCAGGGAGTTAGGAAAGGGTCGAGGCTTAGAGGGTAGCGGGCAGAGGAAGCCCTCTGGGAGAACCGCCCCTCGCGGAAGCCCCCTGGCCTCACGCCCCTGCCCTCCCCCCAGTCCCATCCACGGGCTCTCCCCGCGGCGCCTGGGTCACAAAGGCCGTTGCCAAGCACCCGGCAGAGGAAAGATGCGGCCCCGGGAACAGCGGCCGCCACTCGGGAGCGTGCGACCCGCGGAGCCCAGCAGGTGAGCTCCCCATCCCGTCCAGCTCCCGCCCCGGCAGCTAGGACTAGAGCCGGCCTGCGGCTCCGGCTCCGGCCAGCCTCACCTTGTCCCCACCCTGGGCGAGGTCCCCTTTCCTCCACCACCCTCGGGCTAAGACGGAGACAATTCCTTTCTGTCCGGCTAGGAGGCGGCGGATCTACCTCCACAGCCACCCGGGGGGCTCCAGCCACTCGAAATACCACCCTCGGCCTCGGAGGTGACACACAGCTCAGCTGCGGTTCTGCATCCTTATTTTCCAGGTGGAGAAGTTGAGGTACAGAGCTATGCCTACGGCTCGTCTGAATATCGGGGGAGCCGCCTATTTCATCTCTCTCCTCCTCCTCCGACTCTACAGTTAGGGGTTTTGGGGAGAGCACTCTAGCCTGCCCCACGGCTTCGTCTGGGGCCCTAAGATCGATGCCTCGGAAAGAGCTGGGTCTCCTGAGGAGATCAGCGGAGTGAAAGCAGATAGGGGTTCTAATCCTGCTCTGCTAGGAGCTCCGACTTTGAGCAGCCGCTTTCTAGGCCTCAGTTTCCTCATTTATAAAATGGAATGGGAAGAGATGTTTTCCTAGATCCTCTAAGGCTATAGTTCTGAGGCTCCATGTCACTCACTTCTCAGGAGACTGATCTTGCAATTACAATTTGTTTTGGTGCATCCCAATGAGC
The DNA here is from genome assembly GCF_027887165.1 of Monodelphis domestica. NCBI lineage: Eukaryota > Metazoa > Chordata > Mammalia > Didelphimorphia > Didelphidae > Monodelphis > Monodelphis domestica. The sequence goes on along the minus strand of NC_077233.1, from coordinate 52,529,039 downwards.
AAAGTATAAATGAAGCTGGGAGGTGAGGAGGAGAGATCATTTTTGTTCTTTCCCAGTTAGCTCCCTAAAATTGCAAGGGAAACGATGCACTCCATTTGAATGGTATGAACAAAAAAAAAAGAATGTTTGGGTGGGGTGTTTAGGATGGGGAATGACTCCTTTACTTCTTGGGAGTTCCTTTCCAGAGATCAGCTCCTAGATTTACTTCTAAGAACTAGATTTACTTCTAAGAACGAGATTTCCACACTGGTTCATGGTCAACATTTGAACACAGAGCTTGTGCAAAGAACCCCTTTAGGTCCTGCTTAGGAGAATTCTGGGGAAAATATTGCAAATTGATCTGGAAACTGCCTTAACTATTCCTCTTCACACTCCACAAAAAGCAAAACCATCTTCCAAACCAATTCTCAGTGACGGCTGGAATGAGTCCATCTAATTCACTGTCACATACATAAGGTGATGTGAATCTAGCATTTTCAGGACTAAAATTGAATGAGATCTCCCAGGCTTTTGTAGGTGAAGAAAGAAGGGTCAGAGAAAGGCCCATTTGTCTAGGAAGAGGAATCTTTCTTACCCTGGGCACTTTGAAATGTAAAAATGGAGAATTCACATGTAATCCTAAACACAGAAGCAAAACCTGGTTTAGCCAAGTTGAGTTGGGGAGGGGGGGGAAAAGTGAGATTTCAAATACAAAGTAAAAGTTTTAGCTCTTGATATAACAGGTATTCTACTGAATAGTGATTGGCCCACCCAGAACCGGAAGCTGGCTTTTAATTAGAAATAGTTGAGATTTGGGGATCTTTCTTTACTAGAGTAGAAGAAAAATGTGATTTGTAATGGATGAGACTTTTTGAAAGCCCTTTTGACCCTTCCTGAAGAGAGGTTCCATGTTTTAATTGCTCTCCTCTAGGTGTAACAATGGCAGGATATCAGCTCTGGTCACCATGGACCCCACTGGATGAGAGTTTCCAGTGGTTACGACATACAACACCTACTCCTTCTTCCAAGCACCCCTTTAGGGCTTCTCACTGCTTCCCACATACCCCTTCAGACCTGGAAGTGCAGCTTTGCTTCCAGGAGGTTACCCTCGTCCTAGACAGCCCATTTCTGGAGACTGGGGTGAGTCCCAAGTTGCCCTGCCACACGTCGGAGCTTCGAACAATGAACAATAAGAAAGGTCTTGTCCGGAAGCCTCAGCCTGTCCGCCTCAGTGGAGTGGACTCTGTCTTTGGCAGGATCATCACAGCTCAGCCCCCAAAGTGGACCGGGACATTTAGAGTTTCTGACAAATCAGCCTTTTGCAAAATCATCAGCCGGGAGCATCAGTGGCCCACTGGACTGAAGGAGCCTCAAATTCAAATGACAGTGACTATGTGTAAGCAGATGCTGCGGTCTATTCTATTACTGTATGCAACGTACAAGAAGTGCACTTTTGCCTTACAGCACTCCAAGTAAAACCCCTACCTGGTTTGCAGTCACACTCACACCATGTCCTTTGGTAAGTGTCTGGAGTTTACAGAAACTCATGTAAAGCAAATTGCAACATCATTGGAGCTGTCTTACCTCTTCTGTCAAGACAAGACAATGCAGGAGTCCCCCCCACCAATAAGGGCCGGTGACACAGAGCAAGAGAGAACGTCTTTCACTTGTAAAATTAAACCACTTTAAAAATGAGGCAAACTAGCACATGTACACGCGATAACGAAGAGCATTAAACAAACAGTAGATACCAAAGAACACAGGAGCTGGCTTGTCATTTCTTTCAAATTTATGGTGACAAATGATTGCAGTTTTTAAACAGTGGGGGTATATGGTGGATGGTCTGCTGTGTGAACAGGATTGAAGGCAAAGGCATCAAATCCAACACTATTAGTTTGGTTGATAAGTAAAAAAAGAAAAACCTGACCGAAAAAACCCCCAGGACTCCTGGAGAGAGAAGGAAGAGAATCCAAATGGGTAGAAATACACTAGATTAAATAAATTCTGACCTGACAGGGACTCGTGAGAGAGAAGGGGAGTAGGGTGGGGGTGGGGAGTGGAGGGATGGGGTGGGCTGGGCTGGAGGCAGAACAGGGTCCAGGCTCTGGGAGGAAGGAAGACATTTGATTTCCTGTTTTTGGCTGAAGTGCACAATCCACATCTCTCACTTGCTGTGGTAACTCAAACAAATTGCCAATGATTTTTTAAAGCAGTCTGTAACTGAGTTATCAAGTATAACTCATACAACATAATAGGAATTGAGAATAAACCTTATGTGCAAATCAAACCCAGCTCTGTCCTGCCTCTTTTACACACACTGCTGTAGAATAGACTACTGCTGAAGAGCTCAGTATAAAGACCCACTTGAACGTCTAGATAGGAGAGGAGAGCCATGAGTGCTGCTGCTCCCTCCTTTCTCCTAGAAAGGCTGAAAGAGCAGGCAGGCTCTTAATCTCCAAGCAATACCCGAGGGGGAGTGACATTTGGGATCCCAGCAGGAAGTCTGATGACATGGATACTGCCAGATGATTTGATTTCTTGGTATCAGTTTCGTTCATTCCTCCCTTTGCAAAGACCACAACATTGCATCCATTACCCCAAACAATTAAGGAAATATAGGAAGCCCACTGAGGGGAAGGGAATTTCTCCAAAAGATGAGATGGGAGAAGTCTAATCCTCAGAGCCATGTAAAGTGCTTGTGTTTATGACTAGCTCCTTAGACCTGAAATCATATCATAGTCTTCACAGCGATCTCACAAACCAAAAGGGAAATGAATTAGAAATGTCATTAAAGAATGTCACTTCCCAAAACAGCAGGCCAGCTAAAACTCATGGCAGGGTGACACCATAAAGATTCCTCATCTTCACACATAGATGTTTTTAACGAGACTGGCTGCTGGCTGGAAGCTGGGAAGAGTGAGCTTCTGAGAAGAGGGAGTAGCTTCTCCCACTTCTAATCAGCCATCACTCTCATCATCATTTCCACCAACGCTTGCTTCATCTGCACTTTCCTGAAGAAAAGAACAATCAGATTGACAAGTTCAGTATTGTAGGCTTTATGGACCTTCCTAAAGCCTTCTGAGGGAATGCTGCAGTGAGGGAATGAGCTCCATGAGCTTTAATCTGGCCAGGTGTAGACTCCCCACTCCTGAGGGAAGTGCCTGCATTGTTTCCAAGCATTCAATAGACAAACCAGCATCCTCCCCAATTCCATAACTTTTTAGAATGTAGGCCACAAACAGCACAAAGTAGATGAATTTTAGTCTCAAAGAATTAAGGCTCTCCAACAAGCCTGAACCCTAACTTAACCACTACATGTGGAGTTTGGTGGAACTTGAAACCTGTGAACATGACCAAGGAGGGTTAGTTATAGGAACAACCAGAAAAGGACCTTGGGCACAGTTTCACTGTGAAATGATACAGCCCCAGCCATGGGTTGAGAGAACATTATGCGGAGGCATTACTACATATCTCTGATGGATTAAATGTTCAAAATGGGACCTTTGAATTTTTTCCTTACAGATATTTGCAGGTTGGTAGTAGGCCTTAAACATGCCAGCTCACTGTGATCTGTGAGCACTGGGCTCACAGTGTTATGTGTATATGTGTCTGTGCTGCCTCCCATTTTCAACCCTACAACTCCGAAGCACTAGAATTGATGGTTTTTGAAAACAGTTTCTTCTTTTGAAAAAAACCCAAACCAAAAAAAGCCCCATGCCTTTTGCTTTGAAAAGATACTCAAGTATCAGTTCCAAGGCAGAAGAATGGGAAGGGCTGGGCAACTGGGGTTAAATGAGTTGCCCAAGATCATATAGTTATGAAGTATCTGAGGCCAGATTTGAACCCAGGTCCTCTAGATTTCAGCCTTGCTTTCTATCCACTGAGTCACCTCACTGCCTAAAGAACAGTTTCTTCTCTGAGACTTTGGAAAGATCTAGGTACCTTATTGTAAACATAATACCAATTTGGGACAAGTATACATTTTTCCTGAAAGTATAAACAAAAGAATTAATTTAACTCAAGACTTTCCTCCAAAATACATGTTCTGCAAGAAAAAAGTAAGCACGATCCCATTCAAGAAAAGTTTTCAGATATGAGCCTTATAAATAAAAAGCTATAAGGAAAACTGGCACAGAAGCCCAAATGTAAGATATTTAGGAATAACTACAGGTAAACCAGTGAGCTGCATAGAAAGAATAGAACTACTTCCATTGCAAAAAAATTTACAGGCAAGATAATTTTTCTTCTCTGCTTCAAAGACCTCTGAGAATAAGGACTATTTGGCTACAAATACATGTAAGACAGACAGAAAAAAAGGGAAAGAGAAAGGGTAAGAGTTTGTGTTCTATACTGTAAAGTGTTCTAAAATTTAACTAATAAAACCCAACCACTATGGCAACAGCAATACCTCCTCAGTTTCCTGCTTGGAGATTTGAGAGCTCACTTCCTGGTTCTCATCCACTGAGCTTTCCTGAGATTGCTGGGATAGAATCTCTTCACCCTATTTGGTAGAACAGTATGTTAATAAAAGAGATGTTAAGAAAAACTCCAGTATGTTTCGTATTTCTTTAAATAATCTTCAGATGTATGAGCAGAATGACTTAACATACCCAATAGAAATGGTCATTTGAGAAGCTGAAGGCCAAGTGAATGCTGAAAGTGATAAGCTAGAGACAGTTTCCATTGGTTTAGAAGACCTTGGCCTCTCTTCCCACTAGCTCCTATCTACAACTTTCATTGGACATTGAACAGGCTCCAAGTCACCATGTTCTCTGACCCATAAGTGGAGATGAATACTACATATCCCAGGCTGCATCCCAGGACTTCTGAGTGTCTATGCTGTCTCCCATTTTCAACCCTAGAACAACTCTGAAAATGGGTTATCTGTAAGTATGTTGAACTTTTAGGAGGAAAGGCCTGAAAGAAATTCTAACTGTCACTGCAATGAACCTTTGTTGCCTTTACTACAACACTGTACCAAATAGGCACAGGGCACACATTCTGTGTGGTATCAACGCACCTTGGGAAAATAACAAAACCCATTTCTGAAGAAGAAAAATAACCACTCCATAAACAAAAGTGACCCTACCAGCTCAAACGCAGTAGGGAATGAATACAATGAGATGTTTTTCCAGGATTTGCTCCAACTCATAAGGTTTTTCACTCTCCCTTATGATCTAAGACATGCAGTTATGAGATGGCTGGCCATGCCTGGGAAAAGTGTGTGATACTGGAACAGAATGACCCATAGGAAGAATTAACTGAAATTTGATTCTCACTAAAACTGTCCTTTTAACCCACCAAGCTAGCCAGGGATAGGTAACCAAAAAAGTCTAAATGGATCTTTTTAAGAACAGGGTTTAAAGCAACAGTAAGAAATAATAGGGGTTAAGTGACTTGCCTGGGGTCACACAGCTAGATTTGAGGCTAGATTTGAACCCAGGACCTCCCCTCTCCAGCCCTGGTTCTCAATCTGCTGAGCCACCTAGCTGCCCCAGGTTCCCCCAGTTCTAACAAAATATACTTTCACTTGACCTTTCTACCCTATGTAGCCATTTTTTCCTTTCTATCACTGACAAATTTCTTGGGAATGGTAAAAAAAAAAAAGAACAGGGTTTAAAGGAGTGAGTTATAGCCATCACTTGCTTTGCTTTCTAGATGCTTTTATCTTCCCATTCTTCCCTGAAGTGAACCTCCTGTTCTAAATAAACCTGGCTCAGTTTTACTTGCTGGCCCCAAGCTTACCTGCAGGTCCCTGTTTTTGAGATTGCCCAGCCAGAAAGCTTCCTGGCAATTGTTGAGGATCAGCATGGCTTTTACCCGATACACAAACAGTTCCAGGGTTTTCTTCAACAAAGGCACATGGTTGGTAAGGCTCATATCTTGGTGAATCTGAAAGGGGAACCAAATATACCTGAGCTACTCACTATCTACTTTTCATTGGGTTACCCTGAGGATTGTTATCACTTCCTTGTACTTCTCAAACAGTCAATGAGAACTTATGAAGCGCCTACTACAATGCTAGGTGCTGGGGATAAATACACAAAGGTGAGGCAGCTGGCACTTAGACTCCTATTTCTCCAACAGAAAGGTCAGTTGATCATTAACAGTTGGATTTTCAAGAACTCAGATTCACAGAATCCCAGAATTACAAATTACAAAGGGCCTCTAGTTTAACCCATACACCAAAGGGAACCTCACTATAAATATCATGCTCCAAAAGTGGCAACCCAGGCATCCTTTGAAGACCAATTTGGAAAGGGTGCCTATCACCTCTTGAGTCAGTTCAGTCCCTTCTGGGATAGCTTTAATTGTTACTTTTTCTTGACATCAAATCTAAATTGCTCTTGTTCTACTCTATGGGACCAAGCAGAACAAATTTAATCCTTCCACATGAAATTATTCAGATATTTGAATATAACTATCATGCCATCCCTTGCGCCTTCTTTTTTCTAGGCTAAGTCCTCATATATCATCTCAAGGTCCTTTACTCTCCTGGACATTCTCCAATTTAGCAATGTCCTTAGTCACTTAAACCCCAGGAGTCCTGCAGAACCCACTCTGACAGGGGAAGAAAACACGATATATTCAGTTGAAGTGCATACTACTTGCCTTCCATGTCAGGTTCAAAATAGACATCATGGATATCTCAAATAACACTTTATGCTATTAAGGGGCTATTAAGTCCTTTAGGAATTTATTCATGTTAATAACAAATAAGAGAGACTGGCTCTAATTGGCTGAAATGTTATTTGAATCTTTTCTGATCACACCTTCTAAAAATGGACCTTCAAGGGCACAATAACTAGTGGAAGGACCTAGGTAGGAGATCCAAATCATCTGCTAAATTGCCTTTGAGTTCTGTAGTGCTTTGATCCTTTGGATTAAGGAAGACACAGCCTGTCAGAATTTGACACTGACATCTAGCAAGAAAAAAAATTTTTTTTTCTTGTACTTTTTTGGTACCTAAGGTGTCATCAGAAGCAAGAGACCTGATTCTGCCAGGCAGATTATAAATGCAAGCAAGGCTCCAACAGCTGGCTTCCTGTCACCAATAGGGATTCACTACTTATATAATATATCCACAGGCATTCTGTCTCTCTCTCCTAACACCTTCTGGAGGATATAGGGTGTGAACTCATTTCACATGCTGAAATTCATCTTGGACCTGGCTGTTCTCCCTCAGCTCCCTAAAGTCTTTACATCACTGCAAATAAATGACTTCAGAGAGGGCATCAGTTTGATAAAAAGTTAGAAAATCCAAGCCTATGAAACAATATCGTGCCTGCAGATTTGAAACAGATATAAGGGCTGGGACACGTCCCATTATCCTTCTTACCTTTGAATGCCCACACATGTGATGAAGTTGTCTGGTGCTCAGCTGGAAGGTTTTCAGCAAACTCAAAACATCTTCCTGAAACCATCAGATCCCAGAAAGGTTGGTTATGTAAAAATTGTTGTCCCTAGCAAGTTGTCAACTAAGGCTAAAAAAAGATTTTCCTTTTTTTCTGCAATCAGAGCTCTCATTTCAATACAAATGCAAAAAATAAGATAAGCCCACCACAAAGGGTCCTGGCTACATAGCTATGTCATCTATACTTGAGCCTTGTATACAAGGAGCAGTAATGGAGTACAAAGATGTCTTCCTTAGTTCTGGCATCTTCTGTCACCTAGCAGACAGTATAATTCATTGGAAAGAAATGAGAGCCAAGAGTCTCAAGACTTGGATACTTGTTAGTTCTCATCTAGGACTTTAGCTCTTGGGTCTTGTTTCCTTCTTGCTAAGTGAAACCTGAGAATTAACAAGAGAATCAAATGCGATTATTTTGTAAGGCTTTTAAAAGCATGAGCCAAGGGCTCAGCCTCTATTCCCTCCTCAACACTGTGCAACTTTGCCAGTGTGTCCTCATGACTTAGCCAGCGGGCTTACTGCTAGGACCTCCAGCTTGATGATAAACTATGCTCTACCGGACCTAGCTCTCTAGTCACTTCTCTTGGGTCCTGGGAATTGGGATCCCATTGACTAATCTCCCAAGGCTAATAGCAGGAATGACTTGACTTAAGGCAGAGTATTAAATATCAAGAACCTGAGAATGATCTGGTGTTTTCAAAAGGAAAACCATTCAGTCTCAAGCTATAACCTCAGTTTCATTCTTGAGAATAGGATGACTCTGCTAAGCAACAGGAAGTAAGAGGACTGAATGGCTGTCCTCCATGCAAAGTCCCTACAGAATCCCCTTTCTGGAAAGTCAATGTTAATATCAATTCCAGGACCAGGATTAAAAAAGAATGGAATGTTGGCTCTGAGGCCTAGACAAAAACATGGACACGATGCAACAGCAAGGTAAGAGGCCATCAATTCGCCATCTTAGGGGTAGACCTAGGAATATAGGTTGAAACTAAGTTTGGCCTCTCTTGGGTTTAGTTTCCTTTGGGGCAGGTTCTTTTGTTCCCAGCCTGGAATGGACCCAAATCCAAGGGAGGTCCTGAAGCTCAGCATTCAGGACCACCATACTCTGAGTATTTGTTGTCCATGGATTTGGTTACTCTTACCCGATGTTTTCTGAAACTGAAGTCCAGGAGCGGCATGCACTGCTTCAGAAAGGTTTCCACAAAGAGACGTCCATACTAAAGGGAAGGAAGGCAGATATCATAATTGATGATCTTTAGAAACATCACTGGGCTATAGCCAATTGCATACAACTGTCCATGTTCAGAAGGAAGAGATTAAAGAATTCCTTTCCTTCTCTCCTTTCTCCCACCTGCCCAGAGATCTTGGGGAAGACAGTCATTGTTATACTGGTCTCCCACCTAGCACTCCTACTCATTCCTAGGGCATCTGTACCCCTCTTCTCCCCTTATCTTGATCGCTTGGCCTCTAATCAGGGGTTTCTCCAACCATTCGCTCATTCCCAAATTTCCTCCCAAAATACCATCTGGAAAGTATTAATTCCTGAGATTTGGACCTCTGAGGAAGAGACCCAGGCCAAAACTCTCTCAGCTAAAGCCTTTTCCTAGAGCAATGGAGACTTTTTGATTGGAAGGAAAATCCAATACAAGAAGGGTCTTAGTGGAGCAGCAAAGTGTCCCTTACCTTAAGACAAACATTTAAGACTGGCCGACTATCAAATACCTGAGAGGGAAGAAAAACAAGCAAAAGCTTAGGTGTATTTCTTACACTGGTAGATAAATAATACTATTGTCTCCACAATTCATACTTTAGTATTTTAAGAATCATAAAGATTTTCTCACTATAACCTTGTATAGTTTGGACTACAAGTATTTTTACACCCACTTTACAGATGTGAATACCAAGGTTCAGAGAGGGTAAGCAATTACCCATTGTTTCACAGCAAATGTGCATCAGAGCTGAAACATGACCTCCAAGGATACACTTTTCCCACTGGATAACACGGTCTCCACAGCTCTTTATTCAAAGCCTTGGGAGGCAGGGTTCTAGCCACTAATCAGTAGGCAGGACATTAGTTGGAATTCCACTGTGATGGTAATCACATAGCAATATTATCACTGAGTTGTTTATGAGATGATAGATGGGAGCCAAAATCCTGATCCGATGTGCTAAGAAAATATATAGGAACATGCCAAAGGAGAGATGACGTCCACACACAGTATTCTGCACATCTGAGGAAAGTGACAAAGAGAAGCTGGCATGGCATATGGGGATAACAGATTGATCCAGGGGCAGAGGCAGTGAAGACTAGCATCTACACATATGATTCTGGCAGGAAGGAGAAACATTAGGGGGCACTGCTCAAAGGGAAAGGAAAAGAAGGCATTTCTGTGTTTCATCTATGGATTTGTTCCCAAGTTTCCCCATCTCAAAATAGCCCTTTATGAGGGGACACAGGATAGGGAAAGTATTGGGCTTTGATTTCCTCACAAACTTTATAGGGAAGAAAGAAGGTATTATCTGGGTGGTGGGAGGAGAGGTTAGTTCTCACCCAGGGAGAGTTGGGAAAATAATGCAGAAGGATGATGGATGGATTTCCCCGGAATGGTTCACTGCTTCTTAAAGAGAATATAGAATTCGGAGAGATGGAGCAAGTCTCAAGTACTCACCTTGACTAGGTTGATAAGGATATTGAAATCTCGGACAGCCATGCTCCAATAGAGAAGCTTCTCCTCATGCACCTAGCAGTAGTCATAGAAACAGGCATTGCATAATCAGAGGCAAATTCTAACATTCTAGTTCAAGCAAACAAAACCTTAAATTGTATGGAGATTCAAAGATTGAAACCATAAGAAACACAGCAACATATCCTTAAAGTGGTTACAAGTACTACATATACAAAAGTCTTTGGCACTGTCAAATTGTTCAACACCAGAAACTGATATGGTCAATGAAAATGACATTAAAAAGGATGCTATTATACCCTAACGACTATGGATCCTTTCTAAATGATTGGTAGCTGAAACTTTACATATATGTTATTTCTACTATCAGAATGGGAGTTCACTGAAGGCAGGATCTGTATTACTTTTCTATTTGTGTCTCCAGAGCTTAGCAAAGTGCTTTGCATGTGGTGTTTAATAAATGCTCAGTCATTCATCCATACATTCACATGCCAAGCCAAAACATGTGTAAGAAACAAGAGTTTCTCCCTTCGTATTATATGGATAGACTCTGGTTTCCAAGCAGATCTTGACCTCAAGGTGACTAATAGCCATGAGACTCTGAGGCTCCTTCACACACAACTGTAGGGTCCCTCGTGATCAGCTAGCTATATAGCTATATCCTATCTTGGCTCCCAAGAAGCAAACATCTTAAGTCAGCTGACCACCAGGGCATGGCAGGGACCAGAGATGGTTTTTCAGGGTTGGGTTCATAAGAGAAAGATCATGCCTCAACCATTAGGAAACATACTTAGGGCCAAAGTTATCCAGTGAGTGAATGATGGTCCAATCTCCAGGAAAACAAAAGAACAGATCAGGGGATGAGGAGATTATAGGAGCTAGAAATGTTGGGACAAGATTTTGGGGGTCAGCTGACAGGGAGTAAGGAAAGGGGACTAGGTATGGCAGAAGAACCTTCTGAAGAATCCCAGGGGAGCAACTGACTTAGGAAATATGTGGTACTTGTGTGAGTGTAGGTGTCTGGAGAACCCAGAGTTCCCTTACAAGGACAGACTCTGACTGTGACTCTCTCACGTCACTAGATAAGAGTGAACAGAGCTGGATGAGACTACGTGTGGTGGAGGTAGTTTTAAATCATGCCTCAGTTATTATTCAATATTAGGGTCTCACCTTGGGCAAGTCTGCAGCAGTACCAGCCTGAAGGCTCCTCACTGATTTCTCTAGCTCAGCCATCATCACTCGAAAGAAAACTACAAATGTCTGCCTAGAAAAAGGGAAGATTTGTAAATTCCTGGTCTATAATGCAGCAGCTGGGAGTATGCTAGCACTGGCATTTATTCTGTGAAGAAACCAAAAGCCATTCCTTCCCAATTCCTCCAGCAGCCTTGCACTGGGATCCATTAAAGCATAAGGGACACTAAGGGGCAAGGACACTGAAGAAACCTACAAAATAATGATAACCCAATGAATCCAACGGGCCAGGGAGGAAAACATAAGAGGATGGACATAGGTCTCTCATTCAGTCATTTTTTCCCCCTATTTTTAATCTTTTAAAAATGAAATAACTAGAGGGGGCAGCTGGGTAGCTCAGTGGATTGAGAGCCAGGTCTAGAGACGGGAGGTCCTAGGTTCAAATCTGGCCTCAGACACTTCCCAGCTGTGGGACCCTGGGCAAGTCACTTGACCCCCATTGCCTAGCCCTTACCACTCTTCTGCCTTGGAGCCAATACACAGTATTGACTCCAAGACGGAAAGTAAGGGTTTAAAAAAAATGAAGTAACTAGAATATGGAGTAGAGCAGTGATAGCGAATGCTGGGTATGCCACCCCTCCCCTTCACCCCACACAGAGGTAGGAGAAAGCGCTTCCATTGGGCTGCTGGATAAAGGGAAGGATGAAGTAAGGAATATCTTCAGCAAGTATAGAGAGGGGGAGGGGGAGTGGTCCAAGCGCTCTACTCCCTTCTAGCTCTGCCGCCTGTAAGCCGCTCACCTTCCCCTCTATGTGTTTTCATTGGGCTGTTGGGCAGAGGAACAGGGGATATGAAAACATGTCATCAGGCATAGTGAAGAGGAGGATAGGAACAGCTCCACCTGAGGCCCTCTGCCTTTCTAGTAACAAATGCAGGGGATGGAGGTGGGTGGCCAAGTGCCCACAGAGAGTGCTCTGCATGCCATCTTTGGCATCCATGCCATAGGTTTGCCATCACTGGGCTAGAGGTTCTCAAAGTTAAATGATAAAGTGAATGGCTTTGAAAAAAGGGCATTGCATGGCTAGATTGCCCCCCACCCTAAGCATCTCACTAGCTTTAAGAATCCTGATCTTCTAAGTAAGATTTTTTCATATCTGAATCATACTAGCTGAGAACAAGTCATTATTTGTTATCTGTCACAGAGACTCCACCAATATCTCCTAAGAAACACTAAGGTCAGACATAGAACACAGGAATCACTAAAACATTAGAAAAATGTCTAACAGTTTGACAGTAATGATACAAGGAGTAAGGTGCTTTATTAAGTCCCTATTTAAGTACTTCTGAAGTAAAACAAAACATCTTCAGGAAAAAACAAAACAGGGAAAAGGTGAGAAGTGGAAGCCTTTCTTGTGACTATCTCCACAGAACCAACAATCTAAGACTTACCTGGTCAGTGTCGGGAAAGAGGAAGAAGAAGCATCTTTGGAAGATTGGATTAGTTCTGGGACCCCAGTACCAGAGATCTCCTCTATAAACTTGAGGACATTGTCTGCTCGCTCCAGGTAAATACTGCACTAAGAGAGCCATGCAACTGATTAGGAACAGAATGACTAAAGGCTTTAAAAGAGACTAAACACTACTTTCTTAGAGACTCAGGAGAACACTTATTTATTTGCAAAATAAAATCTCATTCCTTCCCTAAACTTTCTCAAGGTGAGATGAAATGTCTAATAGATAGAAGTAGAAATTGAAACTAATGGAATCAATTATGAAATGCTGTCCTTTGGAGTTTCTCTTCCCAAACCTATGGACAGAATACATTTAGGAGCTACAGATGAACTTACACTTCATACAAAGAGCTCCTCTGTCCATAGCTCCATATGTTTCTTTTGGATCAACCAAGGAGGGTGATATCATAGATTGAAGGATTTTGTGTGTCCTAAATTATTTTGTTCCACCAAAAGAGCTAATGTGGCAATTTAACACAGAAGGGAAGGTTCACAGACTCGACTAGTCTCAAGTTAGGCTCATTTCAAGCCTATGGCTAAGACATACTCCAGACTTTTATAAACACTATTTTGTCACTGTTCAGACTCTTCATGGCTCTATGGATCAACTGTTCATGGGTTTTTCTTGGCAAAGATACTGCAGTGGTTTGCCATTTCCTTCTCTGGTTTTAAGCAGGCAGTGGTTAAGTGACTTGTCCAAGGTCAGAGAGCTGGTAAGTATCTGAGGTCAAATTTGACCTCTGGACTTTCTAATTCCAAGCCTAGTGCTCTATTTATGGCACTGTCTACTATTATGAAATTCTCTTTATAGAAATTAAAGGAAGGCTTATATAGCTGAAGAGAGAATCGTTGTGAATGGAAATATTTCACCAATATAATAAAAATGAAAATAATGTCTAAATTTATTTACAGATGAATGCTGTAAGAATCATTTCAAGCTGACTTGGTCACTCTCTCTCTTTTCTTCTAATATTCACTCTACATTTCTGAGTGTCTTGTCAGGTGAAGGGCCCTACAAATAGCAAAATGGAAAAACCATATTTGATTGTCTTGGCAAATGCCAACACTCTCACCAGAGCAAAGTGTGCAGTTGGTCGTTAAAGCTGCTGCCTTTCTCTCTCTCTCCATTAGGCTGCACCCAGACCTGACAGAGGAACTGCCTCGCCAGGGAAGCTGTTAGAAAGAAGATAATGATAAAGACTGGCTTGGAAGGAACCTCCCTTGTTTTTTAACCTTGAAAGTATAACTGTAAAGCATCATTCTTCAAAAAGGCAATTCCTCATGATGCCATCTCCCAACAGAAAGCTTTTTAAAAAGCTAATGTTGATGTATCTTCCCTACACCTGCCCTGACACCTTTAATAACGCTTAGGATCCCCATATTTATCAAGCAAACTTCCAATGGTAATCTGGCTTCCCATAGTTTTTCTTACTAGGAAGAGTATGCTCAAATAGTCAATAAGTTTTCTTTTGAGATTAAGCCAACAAGTACTTTGTTTCTTGTGGAATTAAACAATCTTAGCTGACATTTTGGATATCATTATGTTTTTATTATTATTAACAAGTTAGCCATCACATTTGAGATTTGTTTCTTATGAGTTTGCTTAGTCTGAATGTTTCCTAGTGCTTAAACACCCCTAGGTGAATCAATAAAACTGAAATTCTAAACCTTTAAAGTTCAGAACAAGATTCTGGCTGGTAGTGACTGTCTCAATTAATCGGTAAAGATTTATTAAATACCTACTCTTTGCTAAGCACTGTGCTAAGTGCTGGGAATACAAAAAGAAGCATAGAAGACAGTTCCTGCCCTTAAGGGGCTTCCAGGCAGTTCTCTGAGCTCAACCTTACTCATCACAACTATAGTTTATTCCTGAAGGTTTAGGGTTCACAATATGGCTTAGCTTTAGTTTCTACACTCCTATTACAGGGGCTAAGTCAGAGTGGTAAAGGCTAACTCTAGATAATGTCAAAAGCTTTGTTAAGCAAACTCTTTTTCCCAAGGAGCTTTCCTGGCATCTACTTATTAATTTAGATTTGGGGCAGGAAGCAGCTGCCTGCATGATATGACTAATAATACCTGCTACACTAGACCCTCGAATAAACTTCCCATTTTGTAGGTAAAGAAATTGAAAAAACAGAGAATTAAACAAGTGTTATCTTTTACCTACAAAAGTGATGCCACTAAGTTATCATCATTAGAACCTAGGCTTTTAATTTGATTTTCTTATAGATTTTGAAGATGCCTCTTTCCCAAATATTAGCTGTGGAATAAAGTGAAGTTCACTGTTCTAGAAAGGAATTAACCTTCACTCCTGATTTTATAAGTCGAATTAAGTTAATTAACCACAGACTGGGCATTTTTTTTTTGAGAATCCAAGTTATAGCTCCATATTCCTGATCAAATAAGAACTGTCTAGATGACCTCTGAGGTTCCTTCCAATTCTGATAGTCTATGATTCTTTAAAGATTCCAATTATCCTGCTATTGATAACAACAGAAATACACTAGATAAAAGTCTTATTACGACCCCGCTTTGGTGCCTCAGCTTTTTAAAATCATTACTACATAGAATATGGTAATAATACCCGTTTGCTACTTTAATTAGTAATGGGGTTTATAAGGCCAAATTCATAAGGTACTTGGAGATCTTCAGATTTCAAATGTACAGTATTATCCCATTTAAAAAAAGGAAAGAATCTTTCACCTAGTTTTTCTTTGTTCTGAGAGGCTGAGGATTTCTCTGAGATGACAATAAGGAGTCTAATGAGATAAATGGCACATTGGAAACTTGGAACACTGTGATGAAAATTCTGTAAGTAGTGGAAGCTCTGGCTGTAAAAAAAAAGAGAAAAAAGAAGAAAAAAACAGCAGTAAATTCATTCTAGTTCTGCCTGGAACTAAACCTTGCATCCATTTCAAGAATTTTAATGCCCTTTCCATTATCCTATCCATTTACATTTCAAGTGTTTAAATGACTGATTCCTCCTTTGAAGTGATAGCCATGTTATGTGCCCCAAACCAGGAAGAATCAGGATAGAACCCTGGAGTTGGAAGGCAGGGACCAGTCAGGAAGTCCTACTTCTATGTTGACTTTTTGACAAACTTTGGTGACTCAGGCAATTCATCTGCTATATTTCCAACTGCAAAAATGTAAAACTGTCCTCACTTTTCACACAAGGTTGTGAAGAAAAATTGAAATAAGTGAGATAGAGACATCTAGAATTTTCTAAAAGAAAGATGCTACATTAGTCCAAAGTAACATTACTAATATCTGTAGAAGGCAGCATTTTAGTGTGGAGGATAAGTGACCTATCTGGTAAACAAGAATTGTTTGGAGACTGCTAAATCTGTGGAACTTATGTGCAAGAATACTCTAAGGAAAGAGATCTATGTATTCCTGGGCAACTTTGCTGCTGATCTATTTCTATTCTAGAAGTAAGAGCACAGAATCCACTTGGGCCTCGGCTTTTCTAACTTCCCCCCAGTCTGCTCACTTTTACACATCATGCTCATGGGCCAACTGTTGGCCTTCCTCCTTTGCTAGGGCCACCCATGGGACATTCCCTCTGCCTCACTGTCATCCTCCTTAATTTTTTGCTTTCCTGCTGACCCCCAGGGGGCACCAGAGTTTAGAGTCTATCCCCATGATCAAGGTCCCCTAATTTCCCTCTAAGGATGAGAAGGATGTTAGAACAAGGCTCTGAGATACATCTATTACGCACCTGAGTAACTCTCCTAAAGGCATTTCTTGGTCTCCCTGTTTCAGTCTGTTGGCAAGGACTTTCAGGGCTTCCTGCATTAAGTTTCGGTTTTCAGTCTGAGAAAATCCACCCCTAGAGAAAAGCCAAGAGAAGGGCAGATTAATAAGGTTTCAGGCAAGAGAGGTCTGAAACAGCATTTGGGACACTTAGCTTGAAGTTTATTGATATAATCAGGAAATGAGGAATAAGTGACAAAGAACAAACTGAAACTATCTCTGGTTCAGCTCTGGGTCTGTGTGGCTGGAATGGGAACAAGGACAAATTATGTTCCTTAAGGTTCTGCCAAGATTCTCCAAAGGAAGAAAGCTCTAAAAAGATTTCTCTCTCTTTTCCTTTCCTGACAATCAACCAGGCACCATATCTTGTCGATTCTTTTTCAGCTGTTCTGTCTTTCTCATGTGCCCTCTTCATACTTGTTGTCACTGTCCTAATCTAGGCCTGTTCTCCCTTCACTGCTACCACATTAGTCTTAGATGGCCAATATTTCGTTTCAGACACACAACTTTATCAGGCAGTTCACAAAAGAGCAACTTTATAAACATACATCTGGATAATTAGAGCAATAAAGTCTTTTAGACATTTCAAAACATGATCAGTAAAAATATAAGATTATTAATAAAGTTTTCCTTAAAGAACACTTTCAGATTTATAAAAGTAATCTCTTTTCAAAGAGTACATAATTGTATGGTATACCTACAGGATAAAGTCTAAACTTCCTGTCTACTATTTACAACAATCTGGAATGAACCTTCCTTGGCTCACACCTACTGAGCTCCACACTGTCCCCTTGCTGACTCCTGCTCTTTCTTCTTCCAGGTCTTTGTTTATGCTAACCATCCAGCCTTCAAGTTCTACTGAAGGCCTTCCAGAGAAATTCTAATTTACAAAAATTTCCTTCTTTGAACTTTATGGGAACTTACAGCTTTTAATACTCAATTTTGTACTTGAAAACATTATGCTTTGTAATTAAACTGTAAATATTCATGTGTATAATACTATCTAGTCTCTCTAACATTATAGAAAAAATTTGGCATAAACAAAATTGTGCTATTAGTCAAGGGTGCCAAGTTCATTTATCCTCTCAATGACTGTTTCTCTATTTATAAGTTATGATACATAAAGTTTTTCTTCAAAGGGATATGGCAAAGAAAAAAAAACAATAAACACCATATAAATACTTAGAGCTTTTTAAAGAAAAGTCTCATGTAAATTCATTGTATCATTGTTACTAAGACAGAGGAATTGTGTGGGTTGATAAAAATTATTTGAAGACCTGCAACGGTTCAGTATTTATCTGAAAGGATTTTCTAAAAGCATATCTAAGAATTTCAGAAACTCAAGATATGGGAGAGAAATGGTCAAGTAAAATTCAGGAAACCTTTTTGATCCTATATCCTATGTTTTTAAAGGGATCTTGGGGATGAAGTCTCTCCAGATAGTGACATTTTGGTTATGTGCCACAAATTTGCTATGACCTTGGAAAGGTCTGTCATCTCTTGGCACTTCAGTTTTCTCATTTTTAAAATGGGGTAGAACAGCTAGTGGCTCAGTGAATAGAGAAGCAGGCCTGGAATTGGGAAGAACTGGTTCAAATCTGGCCTCAGACACTTCTTAAATGTGTGATCCTGGGCAAGTCACTTCACTCCAATTGCATAGCCCTTAAAACTCTTTTGCCTTAGAACAGATACATGAGAATGCTCTGAAAAACAGAATACTTTTGTACATGTTAGTGATCCCCAGCAGGGAATTCTGATTTTTTTTATATTCTGAAAAACACTGCACACAATATATACCTGCTCTCAATAGTAATAATATTAATGCTAATAATAGCAACTACTATTTATTATTGAATATATTCAAATACATTAATATTTGAAAAGTCCATTATACATTATCATTTAATCCTCACAACAACCCTGTAAGGTAAATGCTTTTATTTTAATTTTATAGATAAGAGACTATAGCTGGAAGAGTTTTAAATGACTTGCCCATAATTGAAAAGCTACTAAGAATCTGAGGTCAGATTCAAACTCAGGTCTTTTTGACTCAGGTCAATTTCCCTATGCACTAAATAATTGGTTACTGAGGACTAAAAGTAGTACATAACACCTTTACATCCACCCAGTCATATCCCACACACTAACCAGGCAAACAAGCCAAGAAGAATCTGCAGCAGCCTTTGGTAACAAGATGACATTATCTGGTGCTCCTGCATTTTTATTCCAGGTCCATCCACTATACCATGGTTTTCAGTAGCCAAGCACTTCAATAAAAGGAAGAAAATGTTTCTAGGTCAAATTCTTCAATGGTTATTCCTATACCCACCCCCTAACCCCCACCAAAACAAAAGAGATGAAATTTTTTATTTAGGTGATATGTTTTAAGCTTCTCAAACATGTGGCCAATGACATACAACACTCCCAAGTGAGGGTTAAATGAGATTAAAATATAATTAGGAAACATTTCACAAAATAAATAAGGATGCAACAGAACATATAATGGTAATATATGGTTTTCTAAGTCATTATGCAGCCTGCAAGAATACTTCTATACAGGGTAGTGGCCCCCATTTCTAGCCGAGTTTGACATCAATATTTTAGATTTGTGTTGATGAACCTATGGCATATGTGCCAGAGCATGCCAGGGGGGCTGCTCCCTTCCCCCTCTCCACACACCCCTGAAGACTTTTCTCACAGGATCCATGCCTCTGCCCAGCAGTCCAATGAAAGTGCTTCTTCCCTCCCCTGTCTGGGGTAAGGCAGGGCTTCCCATGCAGCATGAGAGTTGCAGTTTGGGCACTTGGGTCTCTAAAAGGTTCACTACTACTGATCTAGATGATCTCAGTTGCTTAAAAGACAGAGAGGCTGCTGACCTGAAAGTAGTTGTGCATGTTCTCCAGGTGGTTACAGAGTGGAGTCAGAAGCAATACTAGGCACCGAGCTACTTCTTGAGCTGATCGCTGATGCAGATGGGAGAATCCAATGTTCCGACTGCCCTTACTCTGCAATGAGGGCAGAGGTGAAAAACAAATAACGATTCAAGTCCAAACCCAACAACCAGAGATTACCACATGGCTCCTTAAGAAGCAAGATCTTGTTTACTGTAGACAAGAAGTTCAATCTATTGATTGCTAGTCAGGAGTGTCTGAGGCAACCAGCTCCCCCCGACTGTTTAAAGAATTCTGACTATGAGGAACAGAATAGTCTTTTTTTCTCCTCATTAGTTTACCATTA
The DNA here is from genome assembly GCF_027887165.1 of Monodelphis domestica. Taxonomy (NCBI): domain Eukaryota; kingdom Metazoa; phylum Chordata; class Mammalia; order Didelphimorphia; family Didelphidae; genus Monodelphis; species Monodelphis domestica. The sequence goes on along the minus strand of NC_077233.1, from coordinate 52,509,270 downwards.
TAGAAAAGTGAAGTTTTCTTCTAGCCTTGTATAAATACAGAAACCAGAGACCAGTCAAGATGGTAGAAAAGGAAGATACAGTACAAGCTGGCTCTCCTCAACAATGGCTCTGCTGCCTTCTAAAAGGCCATGTATAACAGGTGCCTCCACTTCCTCTCCTCACACTCTCTTCTTAATCCCCTCCAATCCAGCTTCCAAACTTTTTCTATTGAAACCACTCTCCAAAGTTACCAATGACCTCTTATTTGCCTGGATTTGGCAAAGTTTCCTTTTCTCAATCCTCCTTCTCCTTGGCCTCTTTGATTACTATCTTCTCTCCAGTTTTTCAGGATACCATTCTTCCTTATTCAGGCCATGCCCCTAATCCTCATGGCTCTGTACTGGACCCTCCCCTTCTCCCTTTATGCTACTTTACTTGATCTCATCAGCATCCATGGATTTAGTTACCATCTTGATGCAGATGATTCTCATATCTACTATCCCATTTCAACTTCTCAGCTAACCTCTAATCTCACATCTCCTTTTGCTTTATAAATATCTTACTCTGGATGTTTAACTCAAATGTTGAAAACTGAACTCATTATCTTTCCTTAATTCTTTCCCTTCTCCCACCTTCTCTATTTTTCTCTCAGTTTCAAAATCTCAGAGACATCCTCCACTCCTCATTACCTCTCACCTCCAATATCCAAGCTATTACCTGAGGTCTGCTGATTCCACCTTTGCAACATCTCTCCAATATACACCTTTTCTCCTCTGTTACTGCCACCTCTCTAGTGCAGCCTTATCATCTCACATCTGGACTACAGCAATAGCTGCTAGTGGGTTGGTCTACTTTACGTTTCTCCTCACTCCAGTCCATCCTCCATTTATCCACTAAAGTGACTTTCCTAAGCACACATCAACTGTGCCACTCTCCTCCTCAATAGACTCCAGTACTCCCTGTCATCTCCAGGATCAAACAGGGTTTGCGGCCAAGGCCAACTAAAATTCCTAGGAAAGATGAAACGAGTTTTTAATAAAAGAGTTACAAGTATTTTAGGAATGAGAGCACAAAATAATTGAAAAGAAATGAGAATTGTGGAGGAGAGATTTAGAAAGATAATTAACATCTTAACACAAGACACAATACCTTATGCATCAGACTGTATTAGAATGGCAAAGAGAAGTTAATGACTCCATGAAACAAGAAGAAATATTCTAAGAAAGCTAAAACATAAAAAAAATAAGGAAAGTAAGGAAAAAAGAAAGCTAAAACATCAAAAAGATAGAATGAAATGTAAGGTATTTGATATTGCATTACCTGAAAGTCATGATTTTTAAAAGGAGCTGGTTATTTTAAGAAATCATGAAAGACAATTGCCCAGATTTATCAGAACAAAACAGCAAAGGAAAAATACAAAGAATCCACCTGTCACCTCCTGAAAGAGATTCCAAATGAAAATTCCTAGAAATATCACAGCCCAAATCCAGAATTTCTAAATCACAGAAAAAAAATACTGCTAGCAGGCCAAGTGAGAAACCATAAGCCAAACCTTCAGCAGCTAATGTGTAGGCTGCACTCCTTCAAAGACATGACTTTCATCCTGGGGGTACTCTCTTCCACAGATGGCAGCTCCAACTGCTCAATGACTTAGAACAAGACCTTTTATGAGGTCCTTTCACCACAAGAAAAGCCCCTAGAAGCCAACCCTTTGCAAAGGAGAATCTTTAACATGAAATTCAAGTGGGTCCTCAGACAAAAGACCTATAGTCCTTTATTGGACCTTGACTCCAAGCTAGAGATAGAACTCAGCAGGTATTTGGGAACCTAAGAACACCCATAAACCATCATGACATATTAGAGTAGGCCCTTACTAAAAGAATTTAATGTAGTAATGGAGGTGAAAATGCTTTTAATAACTTGTGAAAAGCTCTATATAGATGCTAAACTGTTTTCATCTGAGATGGGAAGAGTGTTACATTCTCAGAACTCCTTTAATTAAGTACCCACAATAGCAAGCATGATACTGGTCACTGAGAAAACAAAAAAATCAAACTGACAATATCTTTGCTGTTTAGCAGGATGTATCCAAGTGGACAGGCTAACAGAATCCCAAGATGCACAAGCTTCATTGTCATGCAACACCAAGCACTAGCAAGCACCTGAATCAGTGCGGCTAAGCTTGTTCACACTTGAGTAGATTTGAACATTTTATCTGCTTGCAACATCCCAGCTCCAATTTGGTCATTTACTGTGTAGGGAGAGCCATTAGCTTGTATGGCTTGTGTATGAGCAACCAGCTACAATACTGTAATTTGGAATACGTTAGTGTAAAAGAGGTCGTTAAATAGAAAATTGGGTAAGAGCATGATTCAATTAAGATGGGAAATACTGAGAAAATCAAGTGGGTGTCTGGCAGCAGGTTCCTTATGTGAATTTAATATAAATTGTACCCCCTTATTCGGTCAGAAAACCCATTTTGATAAGTACCAGCCTCACCCTTTGAGTGGGTGCACACACACTGTGGGAGGAAACCAGAGGCCTCCTGGCTCCTTGAAGAGGCTGGGCCCAAGTGCTACATGAAGAGGCTCTGACCCAGACTGGTGTCAAGTCTGTCCAACCAAAGAGACGCAGGAGTGATACCACTGGCTTTATAAAAAAGGGGATGGATCATGGAGCAAGGTAGTGTGGCATACAGATTAATTAGGAACAGTCAGCTTATCATGTGATTTTCTCTTTCTCCCTCCAACTTTTACTAATAAATAATTAAATGAATATCCAGTCTCCAGAAGGTTTTAAATATAATACTTATTTTACATGCCATTTAAAATAAATTTTGCTTGTCACATTATTAAGTTGAATAAAAAATCTCCCAGCAGTGGCTAGTTGTACAATGATGCAAATATGAAAGAAACCATCAGCAAATACTTGCTAGTCAGGTCCTCTTATTTCCACCCCTGCCATAAGCCCTGGGCTCTGGTTGCTTGTACTGACCTTGAGGAAAGAGATTCGCTTCGTAGCAGTGGGCACAAGCATATTTTCCAGCTTCTGGGAAAGATCATTCAGTAGGAAGAGTAACTCAGGGGGTCCTAATTGTACAATTTCAGTGGCCTGAGATTTGGAGAAAAGATGCCAGATACCCTCAAATTACATGAATTATTGTTATCCAAATGTCAAATATCTACAACAATTTCACATGCTGTTTATCTCTGCCACCTAACACTCCATGTTTAAGAGCTCTCTTACCAGGATCTATTTTTTGTCCTCAAAAAAAAAAAAAGAAACTAACTTAAGCTGGAATAATTTTACAAGAATAAAGGCTAAAAACTTACAGAAAACATTTTAAAAGTTATTTAAGTTTCTTTTACACTTATTTTGTCTTGTGAATTTTTGATGATTTAAAGTTTTAATTTTAACAAGACAGATTACTCTGTCATTGACAGTTTCTGGATGATACTTTCTCAGATCAGAAAGTCAGAAGAGGGGTTGATCTTGCTTGGTCACCTCCATCTGCCTCCATTAGACTTCTTGTCTGGCCATAGAAAACAATGTAGTGTATGCATCAAAACCTCATTCTCTGGATGAACTTAAGGTGATTACAAATGCAGTCTTTTACATGGTGAGCAGCAGCTGCTAAAAGTTTGTATAAAGTTCAAAAGTCAACTAAAATAATATATAAAATAAGATTCTGGTTGTGCTGAATTTCAGTAGAAAATGTACCAATATTTGATAAATATTTAAAATAACCTTTCAAAAATTTTTTTTAGTAAATTGTAGCATTTATCCTTCTGAAATTATTAAAGCTTCAAATTGCCCAAAGACTTTTGGGATATCTTGCAGACTGTAATTAGTGTCCTCCAATTATAAGCAAGTCAGTTTTGTCAATTCCTTTGACTTTCATTCAAGGGTTCTTACTATATCAAAATAATGGGGTTTTATCTTTGGCAGCTACGTATTGAAATTTATCATTTTATCAGGTTTATAAATACAGTAAACAAATTCTGAATTGGGGGTAAATAGACTTGGGTTCAAATTTTGGCTCTGCTACTTATTACATGTGTGACCGTGAACAAGTATCCCTTAACCTGCGTGGGCTCAAGTTTCCTGAACTTTAAAACGGGCTAGACAAGATAGGCTTGATGGTCCTTCCCATTTCTAAATCTATGATCTGAAATTTCCACATTTTATCTTCACTTCCTCTCCATCTAAAGGGGAATTCTCACCCATCTAGTTTCCCCAAAGTCTAAAACCTAAATGCATAATAGGAAAACCTGCCCATTTCACAGTTTAGCAATGTTACTTTGAAATGATTAAAGAATGAACCTTTCTATAGTGAATTAAAACTAATGAGAGGAGGGAAAAGTTTTCTCCCCTGCAATGAATGCATCCTTCCCCTATGGAGTCAGCCTAAATCATCTAAAAACCCAAGGATGAAAAGTGCTTAATTCGTGGTTAACTCTATTTGCTTCTCTCCTTGTGTTAAATTTATTTTCTAACAAATTAGTATATACTATTCTTAATGGGCTACTCCAGGATAACTATTTTTCCAAGAACATAAAGGAAATGTATCCCAAACATTGGAATTTGCATCTCAGGTGATGAATATTTATCTCTAGTCTGAGGAGCATGACAAGATTTCTCCAAAACAGTAAGGCTGGCCACTGCCAACCCAGAACCAGGCTACCCAACAGATCTACTTAAATACCTCAGAATGTAAAATTTCTCATGGAGCCAGAGGCAAAAATCAATCTTCTCAGTAGATTGTACAGGGATAAAACGAGTCTTTAATAAGGATGTCTGAGGTAAGAGGACCAAAATGAGATAACCTTTGTAAAGTATTTAGCAGGGTCTAGCACATAATAGGTGTTTAGGAAATGCTTGTTCCTTTCTCTCCATTTTTTGTGGCAGAGAGAGAGACAACTGAGACAAATTCCAAACTTTCTTACTGTTTGCTTCTATGATTTCTCAAAAATAATACTAAGGTCCAGAACTTTTTATAGAAAGATGCGGTCTAGTCCTCTAGGATCTGTGCTTTATCCCTTACCTCAGTGTGCATTTCGTTATCTAACAAGGACTTGGTCAAAAGTCCACAATGTAGAATTGAGAACACCTCAAGATCTAGCTCTCGGAAGGAAGTGGTGTAATTGTGGAGCGACACAGAAGTCTTCTCTTCTTCCTTCTCTGTAAATTCCTAGGCAAAAACAGCAGCAGTACATACAATACAGTAAATCCTGGGACCAAATCATGGATTCTTTTTGATAACTACAAAGTGTACTAATGTTTCTAATTTAAGGCAAAAGCTGTATTTCTGAGAAGGTTTGCCTAAATATAAGTAAGGATAGGAACCATGAAGTAAGAAATTACAATATACTGGTTTATAAGTTTATGAGGAAACAAGGTAGGTTTCTTTCCCTCCAATCTCTCGCTACCCTGTCACCTTTTCTGGTTGACTTTTATCATCAGCCTGTGAATGTTCACATTCGGATCCATCTTCCTTTGAAAGTCTCTCAGGGGAAGAAGACTTGTTCCCATTGGCTTTTCGTTTTCTTCCTCCCTGTGCTTCAGAGGAAAAACAACAAAGAATATTCCGGCCCACAGAATGCTGCTGCATAGGAATTGCCACCTCTGCCCCTGAAGGCATGTTTCCTTTCCTGTCCAAAGCTATACTAGTAAAAGGCAAGCTCAAGAAATGTCTTCCCAACGTGCATCCTGTCATCTAAAGTGCTACACACTCATCTCCAGAGGGCTGTCTACTAGATGATGAATTTATGTTAGGCCACAGAAATTTAAGAAGATGTAAGGGCATGAAAGGATTCTGGTCTTCATCAGTAGAGGGACAAAGAACAAACATATTCATGGTTAGAATACGTCCCTAGAAGGGGTTGGAGTCCACAGCCACCCCAAGCTCTTTGAGCCTTGGAGCAACTTGCATTTGAACCAGAGGATGCTGAAACAACAGCCAAGGCCACTGAGTCAGTTCAGAACAGCCCACATCAAGGCTGACAGTAGGAAGAAATAAATGCCTACCCTTTTCTGCCTTCTTTTTGTTTTTCACTATAGCAGCAGCACTGGTATGAGGACCTCCATCCAAAGTCTCCAAGTCAAAATTTGCAAGAAGAGGGACATAGTCAGGAGTGACTGGAAAAGAGAAGAGATACTAACTAGCAGCCATCACAGAAAATGCCAGCCACTGATCACTTACTACCACTAGTCACCTCCACATGCAGCTATGGCCCAGTTTAACAGGACAGCCAATGAAAGGGTTTCTTTTTAGTGCTGGTCACACACAGCTTGGTTTTTGTGATATACGGCAAAACAATGCTACATTAGATGGCTTGCCAAGAAATTCAGCAAGCTGTCCAAGACACCTTATAGAGAGATTACATTAACTGACCACATAAAAAGAATTTTTGCTAGTAACAGAGGATCCCTGTAGATAATAAGCAGAAACATACTAGCCTCCATTTTTGGCTCCCCTCAAAGTTGCCTGTGCTGTATTTAATAAGAGCTAACATTTATTTGTGCTTTAAAGGTTTGCTATAAGACAGCCAGCTGGATGGCACAGTAGAGAGAGTGATGGGTCATAAGGACCTGAATTCAAATCCAACCTCAGATGATTCCCACTAGGCTCTGGTGAGAAAGTGGCTCTGCTAGTTACCAAGACTAATCTTTTTGTCTATATGCTTGATTTTGTTCCCTCCTTTGTCTTCCAGAAAATCACCAACACGATTTCTCAATAATCTTCAGTTTCTTCTACCTACTGGTCCCTTCCTGGCTGTCTACAAACACATTCCTATCTCCTCTATCCTTAAAAAATAATTGTACTTGACCTTACTATACTCTCAAGTTATTTTTCTACCTTCTATCTCTGTCCTCCCATTTAGAACCAAATTCCTAGAGAAATCTGTCCTCTTTTTGCCTTCACTGTCTCCTCACCCTCTCCTGTCAGCTCTTTGCTATCTGGCTTCTGTCTGCATCTCACCACTGAAATAGGTCTCTTCAAAATTACTCATGACCTTTTATCATTCTCATCCACCCTGACCACTTTGTCATGTTTGGCGCTTTTGACCCCATATTCTTCTTGGAAAATCTTGCCTAAGTTTTTGTGATGCAGTGCTCTCTTGTTTTCCTGTCTATCTTGACTCCTCTTTCTTAGTTTCCTTTATCTCCCTAACTATATGTATCTCCTGAGTCTGTCTGGGGAGCTCTTTTCTATTCTTTTTGTGACTTTCGGCACCCACAGACTTAATTACCATCTCTGCAATGTGCATCTTTTAGTTCTCCTGTGCACTAGCTGATCAGACATTGGAAAATGACCATCATACAGGCATCTCAAAATGAAAATGCCCAAACACTGAACTTATAAGCTTTCCTCCTCAACATCACTCCTCTGAACCTCTACACTGCTGTTGAGGGTGTCGTCATGCTTCCAGTCCCATGCCATCAGTGGTACCTCACACACAATATTTCAACTTCCATCTCCATTCCTTGCACAGGCTGGGAATGTGCTCCCTTCCTCACCCCTTCAAGAATTCCAGGTTTCCCTAACCCAACTCAAACAGCACTTCCTTAATTTCTCCCTCCCAATATAACCTTGTGTTTGTTTTGTATGGGGTTGGCAAATTCTTAGATATGTATGTGTTGTCTGCTCCAATAGTGTAAGTTCTTAGAGGGCAGGGTCTCTTTTATTTTTGTCTTTGGAGTCCTAGCTCCCAGCACAGTGCCTGGCTCCTCATAGATGTTTAATAAATGAAATGCTTGTTGACTAACTGAATGGCTAAATAAGCTGTGATCCTGGGATATAAAGTAACATTATTTGCCTAAGTAAAAAGGACCTAAGGGTTGGGTTCTAAAGCTAAGGTATAGCCTCCTATCTTTCTCACCTGCCAAATACTTCTCCAGCAGAGTCTGTAACTCTGTGATGTGTCGTAGCCGGATAAGCACCTTCCCCTTCATCTCAGCTGACTTTTGTTGGCAGAAGGCATTTACAACCTGAAAAAGCCCACCAGATACTCTTAGCCTGTGTGGCATGATAATAATGTCTAAGAATTATATGGGTTATTAGCATTTGCAAAGCAATTTACAAAAATTAATTATCTCATTTGAGCTTCACAACTCTGAAGTGTGTGCTCTAGTCATTATTACACTCACTTCACAGATGAGAAAACTAAAGCTCAAAAACAAGTAGTGACTTGCCCAGGACCAGCCCACTATTAAGTACTGGAGAGGAAGCTCCGACCTCTGAGTTCAGTGCTCTTTCTTATACCAAACTGCTTTTTAATAAAGAAACACTAACTGTTTCTCGGGGTTTCTCAATTGCCATTCTTTCATATGCAATTACTGTCCTTCTCTAGCTGAGAAAGTCATGTGGATAGGGTTTCTTTGCATGGCATAGGAGAGAGTGGTAGATTTGGAGAAGGGAAGACCTGGGTTTGAATCCTGCCTTAGACTTGGACCTAATTTTCTTTACATTTAAGCTTCAGAGGTGAGATCCTATGACCCTTCCCTCATGTGGGCCTCTGTAGCACTTTATACATTTCTCATGTACTTGTTTTATCCCTTGCCCTATCTCCACCTAAATAATTCCTGAGGACAAGGACTTTCATCTATCTCCTACTACTTGGTGTAATGACCTGTACATAATAAAATTAAACTAAACATTGATATGAATTTATGAGAAGCAGCAAAATTGGGGACCTCAGCCTTGGAGGTCACATTAAGAGCAACCTGCTAGGGCCACAAGAAATACAGTAAAAAGATTATAGATAAGGCATCAGGAAGCCAAATGTGGTCACTAACTAGCTGTTTGGTCTTAGGAAAGTCACTTGATTTTATTGGGCTTCAATTTCCTTCTCCTGTAAAAGAGAGATAAGAAAACTTCCATCAAACCTCATAAGATTGTGGTACTAAGGGGAAGCTAAGTGGCTCAGAGGATAGAGAGCCAGGCCTGGAGAGGAGGACCTGGGTTCAAAGCTGGTCTCAGATACTTCCTAGCTATGTGATTCTGGGTAAGTTACTTAATCCTAATTACCTAGCCTTTACTGCTTTTCTGCCTTGGAACAGATACTTATTATTGATTCTAAGACAGAAGGTAAGGATTTAAAAAAAGATTGTGGCACCAAACATGACAATATGTCAAGAGACTTGGAAAATATGAAATACTATATAAATGTGAGATGCTATTATTAACAACAACTCTCAAATCTAAGAAGCAGAAAATGGAAATATTTTCTAGACTTAGATACAAGGATCAAAGCAGATGTGACAATGGGCTACATACAAATACATTTATTAAACACTTCCCTGGATGTAGAGCACTGGACTTGCTACTAGGCAAGTACAAAGTTTAGTCAAGACAGATCCTGCCTTCCAGCATTTCTTTCATCCTCCTCAGTAGATGTGTGAGATGGAGACTTGAATCCAGGACTTCAATCCCCAGAAGTCCTTGCTCCACTTCCCCAGAATGCTTTGTAATATCACTGAATTCTCACCTGGGCCAAGATCGAGATGGGGTATTTAACCTGATTGGAAAGGCTTTTGGCTCTCTTCTCTTCCTGTCTCCGCTGGCAAGCAGACGTCTCTCATGATGTGAGTGAAATTGAATTGGGCCCTTCGGCCCACCTGGCACATGCCTTTCTTACTTGTATTTTTCTTAAATTCTCAACCTTTAATAAAACTCTAAAACTATAATACTCCTTGCAGAGAGAAACTAAATCTCTACCTGCCCCAGTTCCCCCAAATTTTAATCTTGCAGTTTGCATACCTCACGGAACCAGTTAATAACAAGGAACAAGAGTGAACATCTAAAGGAACGCTCCTGTACAGACAGAGATCCTAGTTTCTCTCCAAGATCCAGGTCAGTGAGGTATAAAGGGCAATCTGAAAGAGAAGGGGAAAAAAAATCTCTCTTTCCTTCAATTCCAACTAAAAGTTCCAGATTTTGCTAACTTCAGGACTTGGTCTTGTTTCTTACTTGCTACCTTTCCTGACATTTGTCAAAGAATTTTTTTTATGGGTAATAACTTTACTTCTCTTTCATCTCAAGAATAACTCTCTTTCCCATAACAAGGTGGCCTTATAACCATGCACAGGTGATATTCCCTCCCCTGCAATCTACAGAAAAGATCAACATAGATTATGGAAAAGTGGAAGCCAAGTACCTAACAGACCATCAATCTCCTCTAAATCTCCATGTTGTTTTTCCACGGAAAGCCTCAATAACCGGAAATAGGGTGACAGGCACACTGGAGACACTAACCTAGAAAAAAAGAGTGAAGGCTTTTCAACTTCATTTTACAATTTCGTTTCTAAATTATAATTAAGGAAGTCCAACCACTCGGACTAGGTAAAGAGGATGTACTTAGCAAACATTTGTTGTTCTCACTGAAGATGGAGGTGAAGGGAATGAAACCAACAAAGTCAAGTTCAAAGGAATTGAAGAGAGGGGACAGGGAAAGGAACAGACAAGCACTGGCAAAAGAAAACTCTTCCCTAATATTTACTGCTAAGTGAGAGGGCTATTCAGTCTCCTGCACAAGGAACAAAGAAGTCCTCCCATTTTTTTCATCCCTTCTGCTGCTACCAGCCCAGGAGAACTCTTCCTGCTCAAGTGTTTGAAACTTAAGAACTGTGGACTTGCCAGTATACATTAAGGACACAGACAGGAGGTAGGTAAGTGCCTCAGTAGATTGAGAGGCAGATCTAAAGACAGGAGGTCCCAAGTTAAAATCTGGCCTCAGATACTTCCTAGCTGGGTGACCCTTAGAACCCATACACAGTACTGATTCTAAGATAGAAAGTAAGGGTTTAAAAAAAAAAAGACACAGAGACCTTGGAAAAGAGAAACTTAACTGACTTTTGGTCTCGGTCCTTAGAAATCATTCCACCTATATCTCTCCCAAGATCATCATGACACAGCAGAAGTGGCAGAAGATTGATGGCGATTCCATCCTGGCTGTCATCTTCATCCAGGCCATACAAGGCTTTTACTGGGAAGGGATAATCACTGCAGAGAAAACAAGGACCTCAGTTCCCAGGATCAAGTAGAAGTCAAGGTGGCCAGAATATTATACCAGGTCAATTAATTAACTCTCATCTTATTTTGGGGGAGAGAGAAATGGCATACAAATAGCTGTTTGACTAAGAGGAGAACAAACATCACTTTGAGGAGCTCTTGTTTCTCAAGATGCCATCTCTACAAATGGAAGGGGAATGGCCTTGAGATTTGGGAGGAAAATAATCATATTCTAAAAACTTGGTAAAAGCCAAAGATACTCTGCAGTTCGCACAAGCCACTGAATGCCAAATGCTTGGCACTGAATAATGTTAGGGCAAGAAAAGTCTAATGAAGGAGAGGAACTCTCCTAAGAAAACAGAACCAAGCCAAGGGACAGAGCACTTACCATTTTGGCAGATCAGAGAGGTCCACCACAAATGCATCCTGGAAATCATTACATATGGTCTGTCCAATCCACTCCTTCAGGAGACAAAAAAGAAGCAGGTCTGGGCAAGGGGCCACTTCAAGAAGAGTCCTAAGAAATGGAGAAGCCAAGGGCCGATCCAGCCAGAAGAGCTGAAACATCTCCCAGCATGTTCCTTTCCATTTTTGTCCCCCTACACTGACTTTCCTAGTCAGCAAAGATCATCTAAAGTAGCCCCAGCCTCTTAGATTCATATAGACTTAAAGTGATTATGAACACTTAGTCATACCAGAGTTTTTGTTGGCAATTTTCCTTTTGCAATCAGATTGGCAAATTCATCATAATACAGTGCAGAGGCCTGAGGAGACTGTTCACTGCAAGAGTGTACCAGCTGTAATAAAGAGGTCACCTGAGGAAGTAGGGAAAGAATGAAATCTACCAATGAGCAATGTCAAAAAAATAACAAAAACAATAACAAAGCAGCTACCCCTCCCGAACTGTCCAATCAGTCCCTTGCCCCAAGTCTTCCTAGTGAAGCACTGTGGGGGTTTCTCAGCCATATTTCCTTTCTGAAACCATCAACATCTTTCAGGAAAATACCTCGCCTTGGCCAAGAGCTTGTTTCATTCCACACAGACTAACCCCATAAGGTTAGTAAATGGTTGGATGACAGATTTAGAGCTAAAAGAAATCTCATAAACCATCTAGTTCAACCCCTTGGTTTCAAAGATGATTCAGAAAGATTAAGTGACTGCCTGAGATCACACAGTAGTAGCAAATGTCAGAGGCTGAATTTGAATGTGGGTCTCCTGATTTCATAGTCTCTGAACCATGTGGCCTCCTGAATAAGGCTTTGCCTGCCTTAGCTATAAGGGAATCTTGTTATAAGCAGAGGCCCACCCACATCTCCACAATACTAACCTGTTTGCAGAGCTCACTGCTCAGTTCTGCTCCATCTGGTGTAAGACTGGAAGCATCACTTTAGAAAACAGTAAATAAATTAAACAAACATACATTAAGTACCTTCTATATTGAAGTCTCTACTAAGGTGTTATTCTGATACTTCTTAAAAACTTTGACTGTGGGGTTCAGCAATGGACCTGTTCCCTTTGTCTGAGGACCAATCAGTCTAGTTAATTTCATTGATTTTTATTTATTTATTTTAAACCCATACCTTCTGACTTGCTAGTAATTCTAAGACAGAAGAGTAGCAAGGGCTAAGCAAAGAGGGGGTGGAGGGGAGGGGGGATTAAATGCCTTGCCTAGAGTGGCATAAGTAGGAAATGTCTGAGGCCAGGTTTGAATCTGGGTCCTCCAGATTCCAGGACTGGCACTCCATCCACTCTTCTGCTTCCCCTCCTACTTAAGTTTAGAGGCAAATCATAAGCAAATTGATATCATTTCTTTCAGCCATAGAAACTAATTAAGATTGCCTATTAAGGAGTTGCTATCTGCAATGGTGGAGGGAGCATCAATGTGGATACCTTCACTTGACATTTAAGGTCCTCTACAATCTGACTCACACCTAATTTTCCAGCCTTATTTCACACAATTTGTCAGCATGTATTTTTATTTGCCAGCACAATGAATTTGTAGCTCTCCGGTCTCAGTCTTTTCTTTCTAACCTCTCCACGTTTGCCCATCTTGTGTCTCAATAAAGTTACATATCTATGACGGTTGGTAGTTGTTGTGAATACAAAGATTAAAAAAAAAAAGGAATTTCTCAGAGAAATAACCTCAGGGAGCTTACAGTCCAGTAAGTGGATCAGACATTAAGATATCAATGGCACAAGTTGGAATGGCATCAAATACATAGGAAAGCTCAAACAGAGCTGCCCCCAAGGTTAGTAGTAAGAAGGATCATTGTTAGCTGGAAGATCAAGAAGGATTCATGGAAGAAGTGGCAGCTAGGCTGAGCCTGAAAGGAAGAGAAGGATTTGAGCAGGCAGTGAGTATGGTTAAGACACGAGACACAAGATGGGCAAACGAGAGGTTAGAAAGAAAAGACTGAGACCGGAGAGCTACAAATTCATTGTGCTGGCAAATAAAAATACATGCTGACAAATTGTGTGAAATAAGGCTGGAAAATTAGGTATGAGTCAGATTGTAGAGGACCTTAAATGTCAAGTGAAGGTATCCATATTTAACTAGTAAGGCAATAGGAAGTCACAGTGAGTATTTCAAAGGAGTGTCAGCTGGTCAGACCCATGCCACAGGACGATTACTTTGGTAAATTTCTTTGGCATGAAAGATACTACAGAGCAGTGAAATGGGAAATCAATTAAGAGGTAAATGTAAAGCTGAGATCTAACAATGGCCTGCACTAGAGCAGTTGCAGCAGGAATGGAAAGAAACATATTATGCAGATAGAACAGACAAAACTTGAGAGCTTATTGGATATGATGAGTGAGGGTATGGAAATGTTCCCAAATAACCGCAGGGATTGAGCCAGACAGTCAATGGGAACAGGGAAATTAAAAGCAGGGAAGATTTTGGTAGAAGATAATGAGTTCAGCTGTACAAATGTAGTACAGAATACTTTGTCACAAATGTATCAGCGGGGCCCATTTTCTTTGAGACGGATAAAGGCACAGGAGAGGTCTTCTCAGGGCTGCACTGGATATGAGCAATAGCACTGAAAATCGTATCAAGAAAAGTCTACCAATATAAATAATACAGAGCCAAAGTACATTATGAAGAGCAAATAAAAGAACAATTATTTCTGTAGCTCTAGAGAGTTACAAAATGTCTTCCTCACAAAATGCTTATGCCATGTGCTAGACTATTATTAATATTCCTTCTTAATATGAGAAATGGAGGGTAGGTAATTAAATAACTTTTCCACAGTCACAGGGCTAACAAATAGCTGAACCAAGACTTAAATTCAGTTCTCCTAATTCCAAGTCCAATGCTCTTTCTGCTACACCATAAAAACCCTCTGAGGAATTCTAAAAATGTCTTCTGAGCTCTTTGAAACACCCTTACAAACAGGTTCCAAGGAGAAATCACCAGACCCCAAGCCTATAATTTTATTATGTCCTCAGTCCCTTTGCTAAATTTGTGATAGACTAGAATTGTGAAGATGGGATTAACCCTCCCATTTCGCACTTTTAGATTTAATCACCAGAAGCATATACACCCCACTCATTCTTAAGTATGGGGAGGTCTGTGACCTACATATGCTATAGTGGGGGATGAATCAGAAATGACTGATTGCCCCCAGGTAGTCCTAAGAAAAGCTAAGGGTACAATTGGTCCACGTAAAGTGGAAGGAAGGCACAGGAAGTAACAAAAGGAAAGGTCTTTAAAAGTGGGAAAAACTTCCTGTGAGAAGTCTTTTATCTTTGAACTTGGTCTTGAAGGAGCTTCAGTTTGGGAACTCAACTGCTCGAGTTTTTCCTCTAGGACTACCACATGGGTGAGTGAAAAGGCTGACTCCTTTTCCTGGTTTTTCTGTAAGTACTAGCCTCCAGAGAGGCTCCTCATCTTGGAGGAGGCCTCGTGGCTAGAACCCTTGTTTAATTTACCTCTTGGTCCCTCTTTGCTGGAGCCTCTGAAGCCCTGCCTGGTTCAGACCTCACTGGAGTGTCTCTCATTTCCTTATTTTCACTCTTTCTCCTTTTGTAAATAAACTACCATAAAAAGTCATCCTGACTTGAGTAATATATTTTTGGCGACCACATTTTTATACATTTAGTCCAACCTTCCATTTTTAACCCTTACAGAATCTAGAAGTCCAATTTTACAGAGTATCAGTATAGTATTAGCCACAACAACACAAACAAGAGAAAACACCATTATGAAAATGTAGGTTCTTAATTATACTGGTTAGTATTGAGGAAAAAAGGGGTGAGATGCTAGGAAATGAACAGCAGAATGCCAAAAAAAAAAAAGTTGAACTGAGAAAACGCTGGGGGGGGGGGGGGGGGGGGAGATTCGGCCCTAGCAAATGTCTAGAATAACTATAGAATTCCCATCCTATACATAGCCTGAATCTCCAATCCATGAGTCGTTTTTCATAAAATGGAGTTTGTTGTTGGCTTAATAAATTCATTTAATAAAGAAACATGTAAGGGGTAAATTTAGGGGTTTTGACTAATATATTATCCTTATGGTCACTAGGGATTAATTCAAATCCCAATAAAAATACTCAAGTCAGTTTGGGAAATTTATGGTGGTTTAATTAATATAGAGGGAAGGAATTAAAAAGAGAGAGGGAAAAGGTATAAGATTTCTCTGGCCTAGCCTGAGCCAAGGGGAGTTCAGAGACCTTCCAGGCACGAGGCCTCCTCCAATATGAGGGGCCTCCTAGGAGGATGGCGTTTTTTAGGAAAGATAAAGGAAAAAAAGGAATCAGCCTAAACTCCAAGAGAGCTCAGGGAAGATGCCTCACCTGACCCATGATATTAAGCTTCTCCCAGTTACTGTATCAAGGATGCTCACCACCAAACCCAGACAATAGCTGCAGCCACGCCAAGATGCCAAGATGCCCAGCACGCTGCCACCAGCCACCTCTCCGCCAAAAGAGGCAGAACAGAGGAAGTGACATGAAATATACAGACTGTTTTTTATATCATTTCTTGTGTCTCACGTGTACCAATGGTAGCTTAAGCTTGACTTAAGATGGCCCAGGGGGTCTGTCAGTTGTTTCTGATTTGTCATTTGCTAGCACATGTCTGTTATAGGTCATCCTTCTCAACACTTAATCCTTAAGTAGGGTTATAGACATTCCTGTTTTGTTAGACTAAGCAGGGTGGAGTAAATCTAAAATTCACAAACAGGAAAATGAACAGCTACTAATTTCCTTCTCTTTGTAGGTTAAGGTCTTCCCAAGGGTAATTTTTCTCAAGAATAATCAACTGGTGCTATTTTTATTGTATCATGAACATGTTTATAAAAGTGAAAACTAGTAACAAATTATTGCTACTACAAATTAAGTAAATGGTACTTTTTCTTTTACTTGTGAAAGCAGAGAAATTTGTCACTGATAGACTTGTGCAAAAATGAAAACAAGAGTTCTATTCTGAGTGGACTATTGAAGGGAGATTAACATTATTGTTGTTCTTAGTAGCTTAGAGTACTAAGAGGCAGGACATATGGAACATGGGATCTTAGAATTGAAAGAGATCTTACTATTCATCTAGCCCAAACTATTAATTTAGTAGATTAAGAAATAGTTTAAGTGATCTCCCCAAAGTCACATAGCTAACTGGTGTCAGAATTAAGCCTAGAACCAAGATTCTCCTGACTCAGTCTAGGGCTCTTTCTTCTATGCAATGCTCTCTTTAATGCTGATTATGGTTCTCCTTGTGCCACTTACCAGTTCTGTGACTTCGGGCAAGTAAATCACAGCCTCTCTCTAGATCTAATCTGCAACCAAGTGGGGACACCACCTGGTCTTCCTAAAACAGAAGGATAGGCTAGATGATCTCAGGGTCCTCATCGATTCTATGATCCCATGATTATAAGGCCAATTCCTAACCTACAACTTCAGGAAGCATAAATTTTCCCTGCTCTCACCTGTCTGCTGCCATACTGCCCACCATGGTGATGGCACCAATAATCCCAATTAGTTTGTATTTGAATACAGTACTGGAAAGCTGCTTTCGTATCACCAGGTACATATCATCCTACAAAACATACAGAAAAATAAAGAAAAAAGTCATTATTCTCTTTATTAATCTATAAGCTATTATTATGTTTTTAACTAGTCTACAAGTAGATAGCAGGAAACTAAAGTAACTTCTTCATTAATTTGTATAGGTATTAAGGACATGCATGTGATTAAACCCAAACATATGATTTTAAAAATTATCAGTCTATTTCATATTCCTGGAATCTATGTTCTTGAATGGAGAGAAAGAATCATGTACCAGAAAAGAGTCTGCATCACCAGGTTCCAGGATACCCTACCAGAGCTAAGGAAAGAATATGGAATTCTCATTTTATGCTCTTCATCTTTGTACTGTTTTCTTGCCCCTAAACTTCCATAAATGTGATTTCTCCAAAATTCCAGAGTCCCATAAGGCATTTTGAGGAGTTTCAGGAAAGACAGTGGAATCATGGAAGATATACTTAATTTCTGTTTATTGTACCACCTCCAGTTTCTCTCTCAACATTGCCCCTTGTGCGATAATTCCTATATGATTTTAGAAATGCAGAAAAGTTCCTTCCTCCCAAAGCCTTTAAAAACACTGCTCTAAAGAAACATACAAGGGCAGCTAGATAGTACAGTGGATAGAGGGCCAGGCCTGGAGTAAGGAGAACTGGATACAAATCTGGCTTCAGGTACTTCCTAGTTTTGAGATCCTGGGCAAATCACTGAACTCTGATTGTTAAGCCCTTACCACTCTTCTGCCTTAGAACTGATACTGATAAGACAGAAGGTAAGAGTTTAAAAATCTAAAAAGAAAGCCTCATGCTAGGTGAAAAGATAGGAATGGGTACCTTCTGACTGGACACTACATAGGTTGTCTCTCATCTTAAAAGACTTGTCTTTAGGGAAATACCTTAAGAAACTGTAAAATATTACAAAGAAATCCTATTCTTTCTTCTACAGATAGCAATACTGAAAAATGCCAGTAGAGTTACAAAGAAGTTGTTTGTTATTCAAAGTTAAATTCCTTAGTAACTTCCATAAGGGTGCATCAACTAATCCCAGAAATTTTGGATTCCAATACAATTTGCTCATCTATTTCAATATTTATTTATTCAACAAACAGTAATGAAATACATATTCTGTAACAAATGTTAAGCACTCTGCCAGGTGCTGCTGAGGATACAAAGAAGACTGTAAAATACAGTCCTTGCCCTCACAGAGCTTATAAAAAACTTTCCTCACGTGTGAGAAAACATGCACAAATCAATTAAAAAAGCAGAATTAGAAACATTCAAGTGTAATTAGATAGTACAAAGACCTAGCAGTGTTGAAAGAAAAGGTAACTTCTGACTAAGAAGAAGAGGATCAAGAAAGGCATCGTGGCAAGGATTTGTAGTTGAGCTTAACCTTGAAGAATAGGCAAGAATTCAATGGATGGAGTTTGGAGGAAGGGCGTCCTTGGTGGAGAATATCATGAAAAATACATATATGTGGGGAACAGACGGATATGTTTAAGGATCCTGGAGTTGTACAAGTTACCTGGAGCATAGAATATATAAACTGGAATGTCAGAAGAAAAATAAGATTAGAAAGAAAGAAGTACCTAAATGTCAGGGAGAAGAGTTTAGACTTTATTTGTTAAGCAATGAGGAGTCATGAAAAATATTTAAGCTGGGTGATGATGTGACATGAACAAAGCTGTATTTTAAGAAAATTAATCCAATCTCATTAGCTAAGCAGGGTTAGCTCTGATTAGTTCTTGGATGACAAACACCACAGAAAACAGCAGTTTTGCTTCAGTACCAGGCATGGAAAATATGTGATCCTGAGTTGTCAAAGGTTATGCCAGGGAAGTACAAGCTCTGGCAGCATCTATGATACTGGGAAAGCTTTAGGTAATCATGGTGAGAGTCTACTTTTTGATGACTACCTAGTAAGTATAAGACTTCATCCCTATAAAGCTAGCTATTTAGTGATTCTTAAGCTATCATAAAACATGAGGGAAAAAAATACAAAACAGCCCTCAACTCTATGTGGCTCCTTTCTGTTTCTGCACTAATTGTGGCAAAGTAGCAGAAAAGTGTCTATAAGTGCTAAAAATCAAACATATTTTAGGCTATCAATAAGCACTAATGTGTGCTGGTACACTAAATTTAAGATTCTTTTTTTTGATCAAGGACAAATGACACTCATTAGTTCACATGAGTTTAATAATCCTTACACTGATCATCTTAGATTTACATATCTAGTCTTCACCTATCTCCTGAACTCAAGTCAAGCAATTGTAAACTGTTGGCCTGTTTTGAGTTCAAAGTCCCATCTGTGAGCCATCTGCACAAAGATAATAGTTAAAGCCATGGGAGTGATGAGAGTTATTCTATGTGTGAGAGAGAATAGAAGAGGGCCTGGCTTAGAACCTTGGAGAACACCCACATTGGGAAATGTGATAGGGTGAAGAATCACCAAATGAAACTGAGGAATGGTAAGAGAGGGAAGAGGAGAATCAGGAGAGAATAGTGTAGTGAGATCCCAGAAAGGAGAGTAGTCAATGGCATCTAACACTTCAGATAGGTTGAGGAAAGATGAGAACTGAGAAAAGTATATCAGATTTGGCAATAAGATCATTGCTAACTTTGGAGAGTTTTTTCAGTTGAGCAATAAGGCTGGAAATTAAACAGTAAAGGATAGAGGAGTGCTTGAGAAAAATGGAGGCATTTTGCATGCTCTTTGTGGTGGCAAAAAATTGGAAAATGAGGGGATGTCCTTCAATTGCACAGTGGCTGAACAAATTATGGTATCTGTTGGTGATAGAACACTATTGTGCTCAGAGGAATAATGAACTGGAAGAATTCAATGTGAACTGGAATGACCTCCAGGAAGTGATGCAGAGTGAAAGGAGCAGAACCAGGAAAACCTTATACACAGTGACGAATACATTGTGGTACAATCGAATGTAAGGAATGTCTCTACTAGCAGCAATGCAATTAGCCAGGACAATTCTGAGGGACTTATGAGAAAAACACTATCCACATCCAGAGGAAGAACTGTGGGAGCAGAAACACAGAAGAAAAACTGCTTGATCATATGGGTTGATGGGGATATGATTGGAGATATAGACTCTAAATACAATTATCAATAATATGGAAATAGGTCTTGATCAATGACACAAGTAAAACCAGTGGAACTGCTCATTAGCTATGGGAGGGAGGGGGGAAGAGAGAGGGGAAAGAACATGAATTATGGAACCATGGAAAAATATTCTAAATTAATTAATTAAAAATTTTCAATAAAAAAAGAAATGGAGGAAGTCTGTATAGAGCTTTTTCAAAGAATCTGGCTGGAAAATGGAGAAATAGAATGATAACTTTGTCCACCATGATGCTGCTTACCTGAATGTGGCTACTGTCTTCATGTCCCTTGCTAAATGCCAGCGTACTGAGGATATAGAAGAGTTTTCTTATCTGAGAAGGGGCCAAATTATCCAGATAATCCAGAATGCCCTGGGAAAGAGAAAACCTATAGTAATCAGACCATGAGGTATAGGAATCAATACTTCCTAGAGAACAAGGTAGATGAGCTGCCTAGAAAAGTATAGTAGAAAAATCCTGGGTTTGGAGTCACACCTTCATTCTTATTCTAGATCTGTTACTATCTGCCTGTCCTTGGGAAAATCACTTCTACTTTACTGTCCTCTTCTTTGAAAGGAAAGAATGGAATTATATCATCACTAAATCTTATAAGCCATAAGACTTCCATAGACTCTGTAAAGGCTCCAATTTGCTTTTCAAGAGAAACTAAAATTCTCAGTCATGGACCTTAACAATCTCTACCACTTGGCCTTTATCAAACTGCCTCATCTTGATTCAATTCAATAAGCACAGAAGTGATAATTTTGAGCAAGGCTTAAGGTCACATTCTTTCCAGGAAATATAACAAGTATACCATCTCTCACTCTACAATTATATGTGTGACCTCAAACTAAGTCTACTACTGACCGACTTTCGGATAGTTCTCTCTTAAAGTTAGTTTCTATCTACCTTCAAGTCAATGCCAATCATCTACTTGACATGGTTTCCTCTCTCATTTTCACCAATGATCTTTTCTTTCTTATGATTGCTACACTGAGAATCCTACAAGGCTGGCTCAGTTCCAATCATGCCATTACCATTCCAAGATCACTCTTTCTTCCCAATTCATCAAATATTTATAAATATTTAACAACACCAATTTTTCTGTCAGTTTTTTTTAATCCTTTGAACCCTTACCTTCTGCCTTAGAATTAAAAGTGTATTGGTGCCAAGGCATAATAGTGGCAAGGGCTAGGTAATGGGAGTGAAATGACTTGCCCAGGGTCAAACCGTTAGGAAGTATTTTGAGATCATATCTGAACCCAGGACCTCCCATTTCTAGGCCTGACTCTCGATCCACTGAGCCATCTAGCCGATGCCTTGTTCTTAGTTCTTAATATACATACATAATTATCCTTTTCCACCTCTCCTCTAGATTATTGTTATGGACTGATTTCTCTCCAGGGAATGTATCCCCAGTCTAGGTTGTTTTATATATATATATTATATATAACTCTCAGGTAGTAAACATTTTCCTTAAGTACAGATTTAACCAATTCTCTCCCAATTCACTGAGGCCACAAGGAATGCCTCTATTAAATAGCTCAAGGGCCACCTTCCATCTAAAGCTTTTCCTGAGTCTCTCTCCTACTCACAACCAGCCACAAGGCTAGAGCTCTCCTTCCCTTATATTTAACTCTTTTTAAAAATTTATTCTATAAACATGTGTCCTTGCTTTTTCTCTATTAGACTATAAATGTGTTATAAAAGCATTTGCTTCATTGTTGGCGTTTATATTCCCTGTGCCTGGCCAATAATAGGTTAATTATATTTATAATATACTTATTTATAATATAATAAAAGTTTATTCATTACTATGATATCATTATTATTATTATAGGTGCAGCCCGTAGCTTATTGATTGCTATTGTTAATTTTTAAGCTCTTGTTATTGGGTGGAAAGGACTCAGATTTGACAAAGATGTGTCACACAGTATTACAAGGTATGAAGCACTGCAGTCAGAGCAGACAGTACAAGAAGTCCAAGTTATAATGGCTGATGCCATTTGGATGAGGACTTGTGAATGATGATTTCAATGAAAACTTCAGGCTATTCACTGAGCTTTTCAATAACCAAGAATAAAAAACGTTTACTCTCACAGAAGTCAAGCACAACTTCTATCTTCCCCCCCACCTAGCTGGGCTCATATATCAGTTTGTTGCTATTTTGAAATGGCAGAGTTGGTGATTATTCTCTTGTTGCTTCATGAATGTGTTCTACCTCCCCAGTCAGATCATGGGTTCACAGCTTTAAAGGTGGAAAGAGGGAAGGAGAGGAAAGGGCAGGTGGCATATAGGTAGCACAGTAGATAAGACCAGGTCTAGAGGCAAAAGCACTGGGTTCAAATCTGACCTCAGATACTTCCTAAGTCAAGTCACTTAAACCCCATTTGCCTAGCCCTTGCTGCTATTCTGTCTTAGATTTGATTGGAAGGGAACTCTATCTGACCAAGGTCACACAGTCTTAAGTAAGCAGCAGCTACAATTCAAAAATCAGGTCTTTAGACTCCAAAACCAGAGATTTTTCCACTGCGTAGTATTGCCTATTCCAATCATAAACACCTAACCCTACTATTTAATAGATGTGTGATTATGGGCAAATATCTTTATCTTTTCTATATCCCACCCAAATATAAAATATTTTCTCCACAATAGGAGGCACTATAATAGGTATTAAATGAATAGATGCATCCTCTCAAAGATGGGCAAGGCTGATGAATATTCCAGGATTCAGCAGAGAGCACAGCACCTTCACAAAGACAGCATACAGTCTCATGGCAGACAGATTGAGAACCACCAGCTCTGAGAGCACCTCTAGAGCGGTATCGACTTCGGCATCATTTCCGCTACAGACGTGGGTCACTAAAGCACCAATTACTTCCTGCCAGGAAAAAAGCAATTAGGAAGAGATAAAATAAAAAATATAGTAAGTGACCACATGCCTGTCTCTTCTTGTGCTTTCCTACCCCACTACCAGCTGATTATAACTATTGTGTTTCAGTGCTGGCCACAATACCCTAATACCCTTGGAATTATAGAACTATAGATGTTCCTACACCTTCCACAACTCTTTTCATTCACTTTCAACTAGACATAAGAGTGTGGGCACATCGAACCTTCTCCATAAAATGAGGCAGCCTAACTTGACAATCTCTCAAGGAATTTCCAGTACAAAAATTCCATGTTTTCTATTTCTGGTGAGAAGCTTTGTTTGGAGGACAGTGAACTGGTCTTAGAGGAAGGATAACATGGGTTCTGGTGCCATCTCTCACACATGCTGGCTCTGTGTGATTCCAAACAATTCATTTAACCTCTCAATACTACGGCAATTCTTCAGGTCACTTAGTACAAGTTCTTCACCAGGCATACCTCATACCAATGACAATCACAAATGTGTTCATAGACATGTTCATATGTGTATATGCATTTATATTTATTCACACACATTATTAAGTTAGTTCTTCTGATTTCCCCATGGAGCTTCAGTTTTATCCCTTGGTAACACATGCCCTTCTTTTCCCCAAAACTGGGTATGGTTAGAGGCAACGAATTTTTAATTCATAGCAAGCTAGATTGAAAAGTACTGTTAAAATCCCAAGAAGAGGAGGTGATAGAGAAATTTAGGCAATCAGCTAAAATATGAATTTTATACTAGGCTGTCATTTGTAGTATTCGCTACTTAGCACAAATTAGAATTGTGTTCCAAAAAATATAAGTAAAGAAGATGCGACAGAGTCAAATAAAAAAAAAAACCCTTAAGTTTAGAAATTAACTAATGGCTGTCATTGCAGCCAAGGTGAGAAATGTTTCAACAAAACTAATCAAACTAAGAGCTAAATTTGAATCACATAATTTTTCCAAATAAAAAAAAAAACAAATTATCCATTTTGAACTTCATCATTTTCTGTAGTTGTATTTCAAAATATCTGTTGATAATATGTGTCAAATGACATAAAGTTCAGTTCTGAAGATCTTTCTAGAGCTAAGTGGCCTAAAGCATACTCTTGGTATTTTGTTTATTTCCCTCCCATTTCTGTATTTAAAATGATTAAATACTAAAGTTGGAGGAGTACTTATTGATCATCGATCATAAGGTTCAATATCTAGGTAGAGGGTATAGCAGATGAAGTCCTGGGCTTAGAATTAGGAAGAGTGAGCCTTCAGAAACTTACTAGTTATGTGTTCACACCAGGTAAATCCCTTAAGAGTTCTGGGGCAAACTGAATAAGTTAGTAGCAGAGGGGTGCAAAGAATAGAGTGCTTGACTAAGAGAAAGAAAACTGGAATGTGAATCCTCTCCTTTATCCTCCCTTACCCTCAATTTTCTCATCTGCAGAGTGAAGAGGCTAGGTCTAATGGCCTCTGTTAGCTCTAAATCTAGAATATCACAATCCTAAAACCCTCATTTTACAAAAGAGAAAACTGAGGCCTAGAAAAATGGAAAGATGTACCCCAGGTCATATAAAAAACAAGTAACAGAGCCCATGGGCACTAGGACTCTCCTGATTCATGGGCCAATGACCTTTCTACCCCACTCAATGTTATTTACCCAACACCATTTTCATAATCTCTCCCTAAAGAGCTACTTGCTACCACTTTCACTTCATAGATATGTTCATGGAAAAGTCTTGGAAAGAGTTTCTTAATCTGAAGTCCAGGAATTTTAAAAAATTGATAAACATATTTTAATATAACTAGTTTCCTTTGTAATCCTAGGCATTTTGTTTTATGCATTTGAGAATATAATTCTGAGAAGAGGCCTAGGGACTTTACCAGAGTGCCCAAGAGGTCCATGCCACAAAAAAGTTAAGAACCTCTGATCTTGGAGCTCATTCTTAATTTGCTGGCACATTCTTATATTTTCTTCTAGAGAAAAGTTCCAGGCTCAATAGACAACTAGACTATTTACAGTTAAATTCTGAAACTATCCCTCTACTCCATATTCCATTCTACTTGCTCTAAAGTCAAACTGAAAAACAAGAAAATAACTACTTAAATTCAGAAATTAACTAATGGTTGTCATTATAGCCAAGGTGAGAAATGTTTTAACAAAACTAATCAAACTAAATGCTGTCTAAATCGTAATTTTTCTAAATAGCAAGAAAAAGAAACAACTTATTCATTTAGAACTTCCCCATATTCCCCAGTTGTATTCCAAAATACCTGTTGATAATATGTGTCAAATGACATAAAGGCGTATTTATAAAGAAGGCTGCCAAAAGAGATCACACTGTGGTCTGTGGAGTGCAGCAAACTCTGAGCCAGTGATAAAATGGATGGAAAGACATCTTTGAGAACCTGAAATGGGATAGGGTAGAGCCAGACAACTTTTAGTTACCATTTATATACTTCTTGAAGGTTCACAAAACACATTAAATATAAATACCTATAATAATACTGTGAGGTATTAGTAACATCCTCCTTTAATAGATGAAGAAAAGGAAATTGAAAGAGGCCAAATGACCTGTTCAAGAGTACATAGCTAGGAGTGCTAGGGCTCAGGCTCAACTCTGAATACTCAAAGCAAGTGAGATTTCCATCAAGCTTCTTTCCATCAAGCTTCATTTCCTATTTTGGGGCTCTTCTCCCTACCTTTCCTCTGGACTCTTAACAGTGCCTATTCTTTCTTAGAAGGTTTTCCACAATTAGGAGGCTAAGTCAGTGTTTTCTTTAGCTGTTCTGCCTGAAGATTTGAAGCTTGAACCCAAGAAATCTCAGGTGACAGACTTCATAAAGCTACTTTAGCCAAAAAAGGACCTGATGACTTTCTTCAAAGACCAGAGAGTAGGACAGGGTTGTTGTAAGGAAACATTAAAGCACTGTATAAATGTGATTTATTGCTGTATTATATAAATAAACAACTTCTGAATCAAGCTTCATCACTGTCATCAAAAAATATTTACTAAATACCTGAAAGGATATGAAGTTGACCACCTTGGCAACATAGAAAAAGTTCAACAGAAAGTTCTCTCTAAAAGCTTATAATCTAAAAATATTGTAGTAACAAGCAAGGCAAAGATCTTTCAAATGAAAATAAATGCAAGCATAGGTAAGGGCAAAATCATAAAGCTGAACCAAAACATTCCTGCATCTTATTGGGGTCAAACCAAAAAAGCCTGGAAGGCTCAAATCACTAGTCAGAATTCTAGGAACTTGCACATTGCTCATTTCATCCTCAAGGCTGGCAAAACATTCATTTACTTAGAAAATTCAGTAATATTTTCACTCCAAGAAGAGTGACCATACAGGAATATAATACAATTAGATGAGAGTACTGATTGCCAGATTTGTATTCATCTGGAAGGAGGTCTCAGGTGGCAAGTCACTTTTGCGCAGTCTAATTTGCTATCAATGTAGACAGATAAAAATGATACTTGTCAAATTTCCAAGTAATAAAGCTGAAAACATTATTTAATGTTTTACGATTGAAAAAAGTGAAGATGCAAAAATACTTCCCATAAGCTGGTAAAATAAATGGAATAAGAATATATATTAGAATAAAATTAATGGATGAAATTTAACAAGGAATGACATTCAAATATTCACCCACAATTACCAACATGGAAAAGAATTATATACCAATTGTGTTATTTGCTCTAAGATCAATGAGCCAAAAGGGCTTAAAAGAAAATCCAACAGGATTTTAGGATGAAATTTTAAAAGTAGAGTATCCTACTTGCTAGTGGAGCTCTGAATTTATTCTACTGGTCTAGAAAATAATTTGGAATTGGGCGTAAACTAAACTGTTTATATCATACACCCTTCAGTGCTTACTGACAGAAAGGAAATAAGTACAGTTACAAAAACACTAACTGTAGAATAATATTTGTAATATCATAAAGTTGATAACAAAATTTGTGCCAAACAATGCTTAAAAAACTATGGTATATAACAGAATTGGCAAAGTATTGGCATGCATGTTTAGCCAGCTCAGGGGGAGCTATATGCTCTGCCCCTCTATCCAGCTGCCCAAAGCAAGTACTTCCTCCTTCTGCTCTCTGGGGCAATGCGAGGCTCACAGACAGCTTGAAGTTGCAGTTTGGGCACACAAACTTGAAAACCTTTGCCAACGTTGGCATATAAGCTTAATACAATGTTAGTGCATTAGAAGGAATGAAAAAATGAAAATTGCAAAGAAAAATGGGATTGTTTACTTGTATGAAGTAATGCAGAGTAAAGAAAGCTGAACCCAAATACGAATATACATGACCATAAGGCATAAAGATATCATTGATGTACACTAAAACTCAAACCATATACAATGGACATACTATCAAAATTTAAAATCTTTTCCATTAATATTTTCTTTTTTTTCCTTTCCCTCCCAAGTCTCCCTTTGTAAAAAAGAAAAATGAAAAACAAATCCCTTATAAAAAGTAGGCAGTTAAACAAAATAAATTCCCACACTGGTTGTGTCCAAAACCACAGACCTCAGATTCTACATCCTGACTCCAACCTTTCTGTCAGGAGCCTAGCATCAAAGTTTAAACATATACATCCTCCTATAAACTATTAGGAAAATATAAAAGTGGAATGTGACACATCAATAAAGCCACAGAAAGTACAAAGGTTAACTACTTATCCACAACTTGGAAATCTGTGCTTTAGGCTAACACATATACCCATGTGTTTAAGTAAAAAAGTAAATAAAATTTAGTTATCCTAAGTGAAAACATCAAAAACAAAACCTGCAAGAAAGAAGCTAACCACAAATAAAATATGTAAGCACAGAAGCAGCAGAAATTAAATCTTAAGCCTTTATTAAGGCTTAATCTATGGATTGAGTTGATGCCAAAAATAACACTTTCTTAATATTAGAATTTTATCACAGTGGCAAAGAAACTAATTACAACCCAATTGTTTTCATTCTTTAATAATGGAACAATTATATAGATGTAAAGGCTAACTTGTTTCAACTTGTCACTTAAATGCATACTTAATTGCAAAATGCTGACTGAAAATTACATTATTTTGTCTGTTTTATTAAAAAATTTAAAATACCAATTTAAAAAAAAGATACACACTATCAGGTGCCATCACATGATTAGAAATTTTACTTCTCTATTTTGGGAGAATATATTCTGTACACTGGAGGTTTACCAAGAAGCAGTGATCACATCGAAATAAAAATATTGATAATTAAAAGGGTTAAAGCCTTGGATCATGGGAAGAGTCAACATATCAGAACATGGCCAGAGTTTTAGGGTCAGCTGATTGGATATGGGGGTGAGAGAGAAGGAGTCAAGGATGATTCCAGAGTCATGAACCCTGCAATACCATCAACAGAAATAGCCAAGTTTAGAGGGATGGGTTTGGGAGAGAAATATCCCTCTATATCAGACATATTTAGTCTGACTTACCTGGAACAGGCCTTACAAGGTAGAGATGTCTAGCAGACAACTGCCAACAATCAAAATGACATTTAGGAGAAAGATTAGGACTGGATATATAGACGGGGAGTCTATAAATAACAAACAAAGGAGATCAATGAGATTACCATGAGACTAAAGAGCAGAACAGAAGAGACCTCAGGACAGAGCCTTTAGGGACATATTTTGTGTGTAAAAGGAGAATAATGATCCAACAAGAGACAAAATGGTTCAATCAGTAGAAAGAAAACCAAGAGGGAACAGTGTCTAAGCCAAAGAAGGAAAGTTTCTAGGAAACAGAGGTAGTTTAGAAAACAAAAGCTACAAAGATTTTAAATAGAATGAAGTCAGAGAAAGGGCAGATCGAGGAGATAAGATCCTTATATTAAAGAGAACCATTTCAGGCAGGTGGTAGAATCAGAAGGCAGACTTAAGTGCATGAAAAGTTCTGGGGCTGATAGCAAACAGGAGTCAAAGAGTTTAGACAACTTTTACTGGGGGTTTGGCTAGGAAAAGAAGTGATTCAGGACCATGCATTACATATTTATTACTCCAAGTGTTGAATTGAGGCTGGATATTCCTTTATGTGTCAATATTACTGAAGAAAGCATTCCTGCACTGGTCAAGAGTTTGAACCAGATGAGCTGGCTGTAAAGTCCAACCCTTCAAATTCTTTGAAACTTACCGCTGTGTAAGTGCAGAATGTGCTTTGAAGCAGCTGCTCTGGGATGCATCCCAACTGAATTTTGTTTCTCAGCACCTTCTCAATGCACTTCTTGTTCTGGGTGTTTACACTATAGATGATCAGAAGCATCAACAGGTCAAGAACCTTCCGTAAAGAAAATGACAGTGAGATAAATCAACTGCAAAGTGCCAACAAAACAGCTAAGCAGAAAGCCTAGAGAACCCCTTGAGGGACCCCTCCACTTTTAGTGGGCAAAAGGGGAATAAGGAGTCAGCAAAGGAGATAAAATGGTCCAACAAGAGAGCCAGCATTTAATTCTAGTTCTTTGGAATAAGCCAGAATTTCTAGAATTGAAGCAGAACTGGTTTAGTACAATTGGCTTTTTGCCAGTGGTAGGAAACTTTAGTTCTATCTTGGCATACCTCTTTTACCAGTGAAATAAAGAATGGAGGGCATTGGGGAAAGGGAGAATATATAAGAATGAAGTTTAGAAAGATGTCAGTATTTTGGCTGAGTTAAGTAAGTTTTTAATTTTCTACTTTCTTACCAGTGAAGACCTGGTCTTTGAGTGCAATAGGCTAGATTCACTTAAAATATACATCTTTTCCTTTTTGGACAGTAAAGATCCATTCATTAAAATTTCAATGAAAAATAAATAGGAGTAAGCTATCTTGGGAAGTCATCTCCATGATGACCCAAGATCACAAATAAAGGCTTCTAAAGTTTCTACAGGTTGAAAACCCCAAGAAAGACTCAAATTTCAAATTTCAAACCCAAAATGCATATGATTACAGAATTATGTTTCATAAATGTTACCTTGTGTTCAGACACAGAATCAATGTTTTCAATTGCCTAGAGAGAGAGAGAGTAGAAACAAAGGAACATTCAGAAGTTGAAGGTAGCACCTTATTTTATTTCAGTTTTACCTTATAAACAGAGCTGATGTCTCAATGGCTTGTATTGCTATTTATTTCTCTACGTATTCTCTTCCCAGCTAGATTATAAAGGGCATTGGACTAGAATTAGAATCCCAAATTCAAATAAAGGCTGCAACCTTTCCTAGTGGAAGGACACTAGGTAAGTCACTATTCCTACTGCCATATCTATATAATGGTGATAATGATTCATAATCAACTTCACAATATAGTTATAAGTAAAGTGCTTTGTAAATCTAAGAGGGCTGATTCAATGTGAGTCATCACTATTGTGAACTATTCTAAGTCCCCTTGGGGCAAGAACAAGGTTTTAGACTCTTTTGTATGACTAGAGTCTAACACTCTAGTGTACTAGCCTAGTGTCCAGCACCCAGTAGGTACTCAAATAAATATTTGCTGATAATAATACTGAAACTCAACACACTGAAGATAGCCTTTCTTACTGAGCTTCTCTTTCCACTCACTTTTCCAACCAAAGTCATTAAAACTTTTAGTTGTATTTTCTACTATAAAACCTTTTTTTCTTAGGATTATAGAAAAATGTTTCCAAATCTTACCACTTCTTTCAGAACATTTATAGTCAATGCCATTTACAGATTATACTTTCTTTATCTTATTATCAACTTCCAGTCTACACTTGGCCTATAGAAATATTTGAAAGGTGGAAAAACACAAGTGTTTTTTTAATGTGTTTTAATAATTGTTAATTAATAAGAAGTTAATTTCTCTGGTACACTTCTAATAAATTAATAAAACCACTAGCCTTCATATAAACAGAAGATTAATTTATCCAGGTCGTACTCAAATATCCTTGAATCTGGCAACACTTCCTACAGAATAACTGACTAAGATGAGCAGGGGATCTGTGGAAGCAGAACCCAAACACTCACTTGCCTCTTTGGGGGTCTCATCCATGACCCTACTAGTCTATGTAGTAACATGGCCTCACAGACCACAAAGGTCTCATTAGAGGAGTGGGCAATTACCTTAATCCATGCTTCTGAAATGGCTCTCTCATATCGAACAGCTGATTTTATCACATCAAAGAGGAGAGAAACACAATCCTGATTACTATTTTCTTGATTTCCAGAACTATAAGAAGAGAAAAAATCATGTTCATTTGTGTCATGAACAAGAAGCATCACTCTCTCCCAAGCTGCAGCTAGCCTGCTTTCAGAAGACTGCCCAGCACTTAGCTCTGCCTTTCAAATATCACTCAGAACAGTGACTTCTCTTATGATGAAAAGAGAAGCTTTATTGCTTGGGTGGATAACCAAACAGACCAGGAATAAGAGGTGTCAAGGACTACTATACCTCACTTGACCTTTATTTTTCAATTTGCTTTGGGATGCTTGCAGCTGAGGTGGCAAAATACAGTAGTCCAGATCCAACTTTTTCCGAAGCTCAGAAATCACCTGCAGAAAGCAAAGGATTCCTATTGTGTACTGATCAATTGGGATGGATAAGCTCAAGTCACTAAAATGATTTTGACTTCCTTTAAGTTTGGGGATTATAATTCATTGGGGGGGATTATACATACTATTTATTTATATATATAACATATATATAATTTGGGGATTATAAATTAGAATTATAAATAAATGAAATACCAAATTCTTTGATTTAAAGATTGATAATAATGAGGTGTCACAACCTTCAAAATGCCAAGTGTCTAAGATTTTATAAGAAAAGAGTAAATATGATTTTACAAGAAATATGACTAATAGTGCCAGTCTGCATTTCCAGGTGCTACCCTGACTCATTAATCAGTTAGTCTGGAAATACGAAAAGTACTTTAGTTTTTAAGTTTCTCTTCCAATTCAGAAGAGACTCTCCCTAAAGGTGGAGTCCGAATCTATGTATGTTGTGGTGTTTAGCACCGTCCTAAGTAGCTGGTAAGTAAATAATACCAAAATACCTCTAATGGGGGGCAGCTGAGTAGCTCAGTGGATTGAGAGATAGGCCTAGAGACAGGAGGTCCTAGGTTCAAATCTAGCCTCAGACACTTCCCAGCTCTGTGACCCTGGGCAAGTCACTTGACCCCCATTGCCTAGCCCTTACCACTCTTCTGCCTTGGAGCCAATACACAGTATTGACTCCAAGATGGAAGGTAAGGGTTTAAAAAAAAAAAAGTACCTCTAATGCATCTGTGACTGTGACTGCATGAAGAATGAACTTGACGATCACAGGTAGATTTTCCAGTGTCACAGCTGACAATTTAGCCATTACTAAGTGACGTACCTAAAATGGAAAGCAAGACTACCTCAGTTTCCCAAGTTCAATACTCAGATCTCTCAATCTTAAAAAAAAAAGGAAAGGAAAAAAGTCTCTCTGTGCCTTGTTTTCCCCAAAGTAAAATGGGGAGGAAAACACCTGACACTAACTGAAGTCTCAAAGAAACTGAATGTTAAAAAGATAATTACTAAAGACATATTATATATAGAATTCTTCTATCTAAAATCTTCTCAGATTTTAGAGCTGGAATTTTCCATAGTTAGGAGAAAGGGGATTACATAAACTCTAGGAATTTAGACCATTTAATTTAGTTCATTTCCATCAGCAACAGCAAGAACAACAAAAAAACCATCTCTTGGTCTTAATCTGAGTATCTAACAAAATGGATCATTGGTCTACTGCAGCTTAATTTACAGCTTAACTCTAAAATAATAAAGTTCCTGTTTGCCTTACCTGGCCTAAAAAAAGAATAACAAGATAATTAATGTACTTTCAAAATGCAATTTCCACTTCAATGATTTTCTTAAAAGGCATTTGTTCCTTGAAAAATTGGCAGGTATCTGGGTCTCACTCCCTCCTTTACTACCTTAGACAGAAGCTCTGGATCAAGACGGAGACTAGAAAGCACATCCAGGATTGGGACTGTCAGTGGTGTATTCTGCATCAGAAGGTCACTGTATAAAAAAAGGATCAATTATGTAAGAAATAAGAGAGAATTAAGAGAATGCAAACTTAGGATAGGGGCAGCTAGGTAGCATAGTGGATAGGGAGCTGGGTCTCAACTCAGGAAGGCTTGAATTCAACCCAGCCTCAGACACTTTATTATCTGGGTGGTCCTGGGCAAGTCAGTTAACTCTGCCTCAGTTTCCTATCTGTAAATGTGTTGGAAAAAGAAATGGCAAACCACTCCTGTATCCCTGCCAAGAAAAACCCAAAGAAGAGCTAGATTGGATTGAATAGCAACAAACTCTGGAAAATCCTTCTCTCTTAAGAATCCAAAGTTTAATCAGGTTAGTTTAATGGGGAAGCCTTCCAAGAATCTAGATTCCCTTTACTCCAAAGTTACCATGATTATCCCCTGGGGAGTTGATACAAGTCCTGTACTATGGTGGGTGGCAACAAAGCTCCCTCTCCTCACATTTCCCAAAGCCCAGTCCTACCCTTCTCCAGGGAGACAAATGCAGGAGCAGCACATTTTAGTCTTCCCATGAACCTCCAGGCCTGCTAAAGACTTCTTGCTCTTTAAAACATAGTCACAAGAACACAGAAATAATTCTAAGGAATTGTGGGGTTTTGGGGGGTGGAGGTAAGAACAGTCCAGAGGTTTGGAAAATCCTCAGTCCAGCAGGAGACTCCACAGAGAACTTGAAGTGGGGTCAGGTGGGGAGGCAATATCACAAAGAATACTCCTCAGTTTAGGAAAATTCAGGTTCATATAAGGCAATAGGTATGTATATGTAATCTTGGAAAATATATCTAGGATTGGACACTATTTTTCTATCAAAATAATCTCACATCAAGAAATGACATCCAAAAGGCCTTTTACCTGACCTCAAACTCTACCGCAGCATTCTGTTATCCATCTGTCCCCATCTGCACTGTGTTTATCAGCCCTATCAATCTGAGAGCATGGAATTTTTTTAGCCACAAACTGAAGGAATGGGAGCATTATAAAAGGAGTTTAAAAAAAAAAAAGACATTGATGCAGCTGGGAAAAGGAATTCAGTTTAAGAAAATTGTCCCTTGAGGACAGAGTTTGCTTTTCCTTCATTATAAATCCGCTATGACTTTTGGAGAATCTGGTTAGCATGTTCAGAGGACACATTAATGAGGCTGAGCCCTTTGGTTTAATCTGTAGGCAGGCTAGGCCCTAAACCCAAACAGTCAAGCTCATAAAGGTCCATAGGTGCAGTCAGCTTGGCACCATGGAAAAAAGCAAGAAGACCAGAGCTATAATCCCATCTCAGCTCCTTGCTGCTCCTGAAGATTTGGGCAGGTCTCTTAACACCACCAGGGGCCTCTTTTTCTATATCACTCCAATGATGGGTTTAGACTGTCAATGGCCTCATTGGACTCTGAGGTCCCTGCCAGCGTCAGATCTATGTACATCACTGGAAAAGCAAATCAAAACACATTTGTAGCACAGACAGTAGGCCAGCAACATCTTTTTCAAAAATTCATTTTTAGGGGGCAGCTGGGTAGCTCAGTGGATTGAGAGCAAGGCCTAGAGATGGGAGGTCCTAGGTTCAAATTTGGCCTCAGACACTTCCCAGCTGTGTGATGCAGCTGGGAAAGTTGCTTGACCCCCATTGCCTAGCCCTTGTCGCTCTTCTGCCTTGGAATTAATACATAGTATTGACTCAAAGATGGAAGGTAAGGGTTTAAAAAAAATTCATATTTATTTTATTATCAAATCCCACCTCCCCACTGAGAAAAAAAAACCTGTTACAAACATGTACAGTTAAGGAAAACATAGGTCCACACAGTCAATGTCCAAAATAAATAAAAATATATGCACTGATATGTACTCTGAACCCATCACTTCTCTATATGGAAGTAAAGAACTCTTACTTTTTAAGAACTTAAGTATAAATAAAGCTATAGCATTTGAGTTCTGGATGATTTATTTGACAGGATTCTGATAGAGAAGTATGACAGAGTAACTTCAGTCCCCATGTCCAATCTTTTCCCTGAATATTCTGGAACTAAATGGTCTAGATCAGTGATGGCTAACCTTTTAGAGACGAAGTACCAGGCCCCACGCCCACCTCACCCCCAATACCTTACCCTACACAGGAGAGAAAGTACTACCATTAGGCTGCTGGGCAAAGGGGAAGGTTATGTGAAAAAAAAATGCCATCAGACTTAGTAGAGAGGGGTAGGAGAACAGCTCCACCCAAGCCCCCCCTGCCTTTTTTAGTGACGAACTTGGGGGAGGGAAGGGAGGGAGGGTGTGCCTAGAGTGCTCTGCATGCCGTCTTTGGCACCTGTGCCATGGGTTTGCCATCACTGGTTTAGATGATGACAAAGGCTTGCCTTCCTCAGTAGGAAGAGATATATTAGTCATCTAGGACTGTAGAAGACTAGGGCCTGCATTTGCAATGGGTACTTGGCCTTAGCTGAGCTGAAAGATGTGCCTTGTGTGAAAATATGGGTTTCTCACTTTTACCATGTAACAGAACTTTAAAGTGGACACCAAAATGGATAGTTGACCACATACTGATGAAAAGCTGACTTTTCCAAGAGCTTTTTTTCCCCATCACTAGTTAAAAAAAAACAGGCATCCCTTCCAAAATGTGACTTTGCCCATCATACTTTCAATATATAAAAAGTTACATAAAAAATTAAATGGGAATTTTGGGGAAGTTTTGCAGAAGATGATGGCCTCACAAAAGACCAGCAGAAAATTTAGGAAACTTAGAAATGCATAAAATATTGCATAATATCAACATATTGACCAAATACTAAATCCAAATTTTACAGTAAGGTATTATAAATACTCCATCAAAGAAAAAGACAAAATTCAGACTTCTTCTCTGGTATGATGAGACAGCCAAAAAAATGTACATGGATCTTTCCAGATCATGGAGGCACCATGCCCCAAATCCTCTGTAAATCTTGAAATTTCTCAGACTTGTGAATAAATTGGAACAATTCCCTACTGGGAACATTCCCCATTTTGACTGTGGCCAGGATCAGAAATGGGAAGACCTCTACTCCACCTGTACTTAAGAATGCTTTAGGGGAGAAAACTCCTTGCTAAACAATGAAAATACTTAGACCCATACTTATAATGAGGCAAAGGAGTTCTTTGAGCCATGCCTGTTTTTAGAATTGATACAATGGGATGCTAGGTACCTATAAAGGTTGGGCAACTTGTAAACTTGCCAGAAGCAAAGAGGTGAAAACTTATTCAGAGGTTTTCTCTTGAGGGGACTAGTCGACTCAGCTGTGTTTTCTCTGGTTCAGACTTACTCAGAGTTTTTCTCCTAAAGGGATTAGTCGACCCAGCAGTGTTTTTAGAATGGGTTGTCCTTTGGAAAACGTCTACTGTGATTGGTAGATGGAAGAACTTAGGGGAGGTGACATAGGAGAAAACCCCCTATATAAGAAAGAGATTCTCTTGGGAAGAGGCTCTTGAGAGGTCTTATGAGAATCCTTTTGGAGAAATCTCTTATGAGGATCGCTTGGGAAGAATCTCTTGAGAGAGGCTCTGGAGAAGGGAAGCTCTTGGAGGACAATCTCTAAGGAGGTCTCGCTGGAGCTCCTCTGAGGGGACTCTGTCCCTCTGGAGGCTCTGGAGAGAGGCCCTTTGAAACAGTCTCTGGCTGGATCTCTCTTTGAGGAGATCTCTGGCTGAAACTCTCTCTGGTGAAGTCAGCTGAGATGGAGCTGGCCTGGTGTCACTAGAATCCTTGCTTAGACAGACCTTGTGGTGAGTGCTAAAAGACTGACTGACTGATTGATCTCTCTCTCTTAAGATTCAGGTCTAGACCATGTTGGCTTAAGGCCCCTCATACTTATTCCTTTCTTACTCTTTCTCTCTTTCTTTGATTACTCATTGTATTATTAATTAAAGTCTCTATAAAACCCAGTTGACTTGGGTATATTCATAATTGGGAATATTTCCCTGGCGACCACCTTATATTTGATTTTAAACAAAACACTGTAGTGAAAACATATTTCCTGTGGTCACAATTTACTCACCCACTCTTATATCTACTACAATTTAGTTCTTCCACTATTTTAACTCTTACAGTTTATGACCCCAACTCTTTTAACTGTCACAGTTTATGGCAGACAACTATTTTAATTATTACAGTTTAAGCCATATACTCTTTTAAATATAACACCTCTTGATGGAGAAGGGATGCCTATATTTTTCCAAATGCATGTTAATGAACTTTCCTCACACAATGCAGAACAGGGAAATTTGAGTTCAGTCAAAGTTAATTCAAATATAAGCCTCCTGGCCATATTTGATCCAGAAAAGTAATAATTAGAGCTAAATATTGCACTACTCTAATGTACATCTCCCTCTTTCCAGCATAAGTAGGAGATATTGAACACCTAGAGCTGGAAATCAGTATCAGTGTTCCTCCCATAGGCATCTGTAACATCTTTGAATTGGTCTCTGCCATTAATCTGCACAACATATGGGGCTGGTCGGTAGGTAGTATGTGAGGGGAACCCCCTCCCAGACCTACCTGTGTCTTGGCACTGCTAGAGCTATATCACATTGGTGGGTTTGGGTCATGGGACAGTGACCTAGGCACTTGACCTGGAAAGGATCAGGTTATTGATCCAGGGTAAAAGAAAAGGAATAAAAGAGGGAGTTCCAGGAAGTGGGGTCTCTATTCTCTCAGGAGTGAGCAGTGAAAAGAAGGTGGCTGAGGAAGCCATGCAGTGAGCACCCACATGGTTAAAAGGCTTTTCTCTCTAACTCTCTGCCTATACCTATCCAATAAAACTCTGTGGAAAAATAAGGACCATAGTCCTAATTTTATTTCTTATAGTAGTGACATTTTCTCTGTGAACCTTTTCCTCTTCTCTTTGTGTTTTCTTCTTCATTCTTCCTGTCTTCTCCTCCTCTGTTTCCTTACTTTCTTCCTTTTCTTTTTGTTGACTCTACCAAAGCCCACTTGTATTATTAACTCTTCTCCTGGCACTCAGAAGATTCCTACTACTGGCTTAGGACATGATGGGAGATGTCATCGCAGTAGAGGAAGTCAATTTATTAGCTGTGTAGGAATATAGTTAGGGATAGTCTAGTTTTCTAGGGTTAGTGGAAATAAGGGAATTTTAAGATAGATTCTGGGTAGCA